>NC_057945.1:20801631-21152631 GCF_018555375.3 Anguilla rostrata
GGAGAGCCTGCTGTTGATACAAGGAGAACCTGGCCCGTGGCGAGTCATCCGAAGTGGGGCTCAGTGGTTTGGGGTCAGACATGGATCGCTGAACACTCTTGATTGGGCGAGGCAGTGTTTGGTGACGTTGGGGTGACTCAGCAGTAAAGTGTTTCTGTGGGGTGACGTGTGCCTTGTTGAGTCTCTCGCTGGAGGAGAATGAGGTCTCCAGCATTCGATGGGGGGACAATGGGGAGACAGGGGAGTACAGAACCTGGGGTGATTTAGGAGGCTGGCGGGCCAGGTTTGAAAGGGAGTCACTGTGCATCTGTGTTTGGTAGCCAATCTCCAGCGGGTCAGGCTTCCTCCTCTCAAACTTAGCCACACCCTGCTGCCGTGGGCTGAGAGGATCCACCACTCCAGAGCCAACAAGCTGCATACTGGTGGAGTATGGGCTGATGGTGGTGGGCACACTGAGCTGGGGCGCCACCACTCCCTGGGACTGGGGCTCAGGCTCTGTCTGGCAAGCCAGGCTCTCCCCTTTCTGGGTCCTCTCTGGGGCCGAGATGTAGTGCAGCACCTCAACCTTGGGCTCTGAGGTGGTGATGTGGATTGCTGGGGACACCCTTCCCAACTGGTCAGGCTCAGTCTGACAGGAGGAGTCAGTAGTGGTCTGGATGGCAATGCTGGAGGAGGAGACCTTAGGTGCCTCAGCCTTGGTGTCAGCACTTGATTCAGAGTGTTTAGAGAAACGGGACCGTCGCCGACGGACTGGCTGCTCCCACTCGGCCTGGTCCTCGTCATCCGTCTGGACACTGCAATCAGCAATACGCCTGGTCCTCCTTCGCCTGGACAGCAGGAACCTCTCCTCCCCATCCTCATCATCAGTCTGCACACTGCTATCAGCGATCCTTTTCACTGTGGGAAGGCCATCCTCCCCCTCTGGCCTTGCCCCATCCCTCAGGCGTGGCATGGAGTTGCGCTTTTTCATTGCCCGTGTCTCCAAAGAATCCTCGCTACTCCTAAGGGACATCTCTGAAGCAGAGTTGGGCAAAGTCCGTGAGGTCACCACTCCCTGGACAACATGCCCTTCCATGTAAGGTTGCCAGAACTGTCCATTCTGGCTCATGGTCCTTTGAAGCTCAGGTGGTATGTCTTGCTGAATTACTCTGCCACTCTGGTCACAGATGATAGAGAATCCCTGAGGAGCAGCTCCCCCAACCACGGTAATACCCTGCATGGCACCTTGTACGGCACCCTGCGCAGACGTGGCTGCAGCTGCAGCTGCAGATGCAGCAGCTGCTTCAGCTACAGCAGCTGCAGCTGCTGCTTCTGCGGCAGCTGTTTTCTGCCTTTTCTGCTCTTCCAGCTGCTGCTGCAGCTGTTGCTGCAATGACTGAATTTGGTCCAGCTGCGCTTTCTGTTGGGCTAACTGCTCCCTCTGCATGACCAGCTGTGTCTCCCTCTCAACCTGCTGCTGCTGTAGGACATGCTGCTTAATAGTCTGCAGCTCTTGTATTTCCCGCTGCACCAGCATTTGTTCCTTCTCTCTATGTCGCTGCAACTCCAGACGATCTCTCTCTAGCTCTTCCTGCAGGCGCAGCTGACGCAGCTTCTCTAGTTCCACACGTTCCCGCTCCAGCTGCAGGAGCTGCTCCTGTTGCTGCCGGAATCGCTCCTCTTCCATATCCTTCTCTGTTTTGATGCTGCTGCCAGTGGTGGTGGTGCTAGCTGCAGAGGTCGCCAGAGCTTCTGGTGCTGACTGTGCCTGTGATTGCGTTTGGGGCTGAGCCGGAATCTGTGCTTGTTGGAGAGTTTGTGACTGGGTCTGCAGCTGCATTTCAGCCTGTGTCTGAGGTTGCATTTGTGGCTGACTTTGTGATTGGATTTGTATCTGGGTTTGGGGCTGCATTTGAGGCTGCATTTGGGGATGTACTTGAGTCTGCAGTTGAGGTGGTGCCATTTGGGGTTGTATTTGAGGAGTAGTATGAGGTTGAATTGGAGTTTGGGTATGTGGCTGCTGCATTGGTACTGCTTGCATTGGAAGGTGTTGTTGGTTTGCAGGCGCTGCAACAGATGGTGGGACGGGCATTGCTGTTGTATGGATGCCAGCAGTTGGTACAGCATTAACTCCTAAGTGGCCAGTAGACCCAGTTAGAATAGTTGTAGTTGAGTGTACACTGATCGGTACTGTGGGGGCTGCTGAAGGTTTCCCAAGGTAGACAGGAGTATCCAGGGCTGTGGTGGTAGCCGGAGCACTTGTAGGAGCAGAAATATGGGCTGCAGAGAACCGGTTAGGAGGTGGGTAACGGAGAGGTCCTTGTGGGGACAGAGGCATCCTTGGAGTTACAAGAGGCAACCTGGTGAGGCTAGCCAAGGGTACAGCAGTCATACCACCTGTGGGATAAGGTCTGTAAACTCCCCTGAGCATGGGCCGCAAGACAGAGGCAGGCTGTGTGGTGATTGGCAGGGTGGAGGCAATTGGGGTGTTGATAGTTGAGTAGATCATTCCATCGGCTGCTCTTACGGCAGAGGGATAGAGTGCACGTAGGCTTGCTTGTCGAGCATTGATCAGGTTAGCATATGCTTGCACATGTGCAGGCTGCCTGACATCAGGACCCATCATGAGGTTGGCCCTCATTGACGCTAAGCTGTGCTGCAAGTTCAGCCTACTAGCTGGACTGGTACCCCTTCCGGAGCTGTACTGCAGTAGTTCAGGGGGATTGCTGTATCGTCCCCCAAATTGGTCCATTGAGTTGAGAGCTGCGCACATTCGACTGATTTCTCTGGCAGTGGTGGCACTATATTGTGCTAGGTTGGACTCCTGGAAGCTGGAGAGATCTCGGGAGTAGCCCAGATCTGTGTTAATATTTGACATGGAGCCATACCGTCGCAGTGGCATAGGCTGTGCCATGATGTCCCCCTGGTGGCGAAGATCTGTGTAGGATCCATACTGCATTCCCATACCCAGGTACCCCCCCTCACAGGCTTGCTTTATGGTGCTCAGGTCCATTGCTAGATCCCCAGATTCACTCTGCAGCCCAGCGTCAGCCAGATTAGTGTCTGACATGGATGGCTGTAATCTTCCTAAGGCGGGTGAGGAGAAGGCCCTACACTCTTCTGTCCCTCCTTGGGTGCCTGCTCCATGCTCCTGATATCCAAAGTTGTCAAGGCTAGGCTCATTTGTCCGGCTTCCCGTAAACTGAGAACCTGAAGGTAGGTGGGTGGTTTGAGATTGTTCGGTTATTTGATTCTTCTCTAGTACTGTAGCCTTCTGTGCAAAGGGCCCTGTGCAGCTGCTGGCAAAGGGAAGCTTGTAGACTACATCACAACATGCCACCTGATTCTCAGCCTTGATCTGGCCAGTGAGGTCCAGGACCTCCTGGGGGGGAGGCTGCTCTGGCTTAACCAGCTGGGTCACTGTAGAACCCTTCTGGTTGCTGGCATCTAGCTGGACCACCATGACATGGGGTTTACCAGTGGACAGGTTCATTGCCGTGGGTTTGTTCTTCAGCTCCAGGGGAGCTCCTCCATAGATCTCATGGGGAAGAGCAGTAGAGGTTCCAGCTTGAGCAGGGAGAGGAGAGGTTCTGGGAATTGCACTGACATTGACCGCTTGGGCACCACTGGTCTGACTCACAAGCAAGTCTTTCTTCATAAGCAATGGTTGCACTTGGTTTGCTAAGTTGTACCTGGCAAATGATGTTTGTTGTTGATGTTGTTGAAGCTGCTCTTCGAGCTGCTGCTGCTGTTGCTGAAGCTTCTTTTGCTGCTTTTGTAGCTGTTGCTGTTGAATTCCCAAATCTTCCAGGCAAGCATCTATCTTTGGAATGAATGGATCAGATGATGCCAGTGGTCTGGTCTGTGTCAGGCACACTGCTGACCCGACTCCCTGACCCAGGTCCACTCGATTCTGCATTGGATCTCCATAGACCACCGGCTGCTTCGGCTGTGAAATAAACATGGAAGCTGCCACTGTAACACTAACTGTTGTTGCCGTTGATGAGGCTGTGTGTAACTGCTCTTGGGCATTCAGGTTCATGATGAGGGGCTGAACTGCTGTGTGGCGGCTTGGACTTGCCTCTGTTCCTAATGAGTATCTACGAGTCTCTGATGCCAAAGATGTCAGGTCCATACCCTGTTCTGTCATGATGATAGGGGCTGGCTTCATAGGTGTCCGAAGGTCAACTACGTTACTGCTGGGCAGCATTTGGCCTTGTTCTACTACCCTGGAGGTGCCTGGAACAGTGGAGATCCTGCAGAGGGAAATGTTCTCCATGGACATAGACCCCCGGCTGTAGGAGCTAGTGGTGCTGGTGCTAGTGTGAACCCTCTCTGTTGGCTGAGCCTTGTGCAAGCCATGTTGGGTAGACTGATGAGGGAGCTGATGTTGTGGAGAACTTGGGGGACTTGTTGCAGGGACATGGGTCTGAAATTCTGGCTGATGGCTCAGCTTTGTTGGTGAGGTGATTGGGGAAGTGGCAGAATTTACAGTCACAGGTTTGCTGGGGCTAGTGGGTTCAGACCCTAATGTTATCACCATGAAGGGGGCATCCTGCGAGGACTGTTGCCTGGAGAGGCGTGGTGAAACAGTTCTATGAGGCATCTGTGTCCCGTGACCCAATACTGGGGAGGCAGCACCCGAACCAGCAGGGGGTGCTCTTTGTGTAGAGGGCTCAGTGGCACCTATTCTGGATGGAGAGTGAGTAGGGCTCTGCGTAGGAGAGGTGGAAGGAGAGAGGGGGGGACTTGAACTTTTGAAGTAAGAAAAGACTCTGGAGGTAAGGGATGTATCACTTGGATCTGGGGATGTGGCCTGTGTGCTGTGCGTTGGTTGAGCAGGAGTCCTCCTTCCTGGTTGTTCTCTTTGACTGTAAGCGTGGGTGACCTCTGATATCCTGCTAGAAATGTTTGAACCTGCAGGTATAGCTCCTATTTGGCGATCGTACGTTGACGACTGGTTTGTGTTTGCAGTTTGACTGACTGAGGCCTGGCTCACAGCTCCAGCTTTATGGGTCTGACCTCCAACCCTGTCCTTCCGTCCTTCTTTTGTGTAATGCTGAGTTACTCGCACATCAGGGACACCTCTTCCTGCGCTCTCTTGTCCAGAAAAGGAAACC
This sequence comes from Anguilla rostrata, assembly GCF_018555375.3. Lineage (NCBI taxonomy): Eukaryota > Metazoa > Chordata > Actinopteri > Anguilliformes > Anguillidae > Anguilla > Anguilla rostrata. The sequence goes on from NC_057945.1 coordinate 20,806,731, forward strand.
GGTGCTGAGAGTTGTGTGGGGCTGGTACCAGGTGTGAGGAGAGCATTGTTCTGCTCCAGCAGCTTAGCAAATCCAGTGTCTAAGAGCTGTTTATCTGGGTAGGCTGCCTCCACCTCACTGCCCAGCTGCTGTCTTGGACCCTGGATGGAAGCCTGCTGTTTTTTCTGAGCTGCCTGTTGATGCTGTAGGCCCCGCACTTCCCCTGACTTTGTGCTCCCCTGCCTTGCCTGCCCCTGCTGCTTCTGCAGCATCTCTGCTTTCTTCATCATCTCCTCGTAGACCTCCTCGGCACTCTTCAGTGGTTTGTCGATGGAAGATGGCGAGGTGGCGGTCGGCTTCTCAGTTGGGGAGTAAAGAGACATGAAGGTGGGCAGGTTGTATTCGCTGCCAGACTTGTACAGCTTTGAGGCCATCATTTCAAACCCCTCTGCTTCTGAGTCAACAGAGGGGGAGTACTCTGAGCAGGAGGAGCGATGGAGCTCCTCCATTTCAGCTGCCTGCCTCAGCTCTTCTGTCGGGGAAGCATCCTCAATGGGGGAAAGATTGCTCGGAGGAGTCTTGGATCTCTCCCTTCGTCTCTGTGCTCTCAGCTCCTCCTTGTCCCTCTTGGTTTTCCTTGCAGTGCTTCGTATCCTTTGCTGCTCTACCTCCCTCATCTTCTCCTGTTCACGCAGCAGCTCCTCCTCCTCCCTCAGCTCATCTTCTTCAGATGAGTCCTCAATGGTGGGCAGTAGTGGACCGTGGGAGCGGTGTCTGGCCTTCCTCTGCTGCTTAGCCTCTTCCAGCCTCTGCCGGCGGCTGGGGCTGCTGTCACTGTCCTCCTCCATGGAGGACACTGACGTAGGGGAGGTGCCAGATGTGTAGCTTGGGGTGGTGGCTGGAAGGGTGGATGAGTACTCCCCCCTTGACCGCTCATCAGGGGAGCCAGTCAGACTCTCCATCTCAAGCTCCGGCTCCCTGTCCAGGGCGAGGTCATTTTCAGCACTTAGCTCTATGTCACGGTTGTAGCTGTTGGAGTTGTTCAGCTCAATGGTCTTGAAACGGCGCAAGCCTCCTGCCATCAGCCCATCCTGCCCATTGTCAGCGGACGCTTTGCTGTCCTCCTCATAGCTATTGGAGTGCTGGGTGAGGCGGCGCTTCTCTTTCCCAGAGTCGGCACTGTGCTTGTGGCTCTTCCTTGGCTTAGTGTAGCCATACCCTTCATCCTCCTCCTCAATCTCATCCTCATCAGCACTCATCTCCATGATCTGCCTTCGCATAAACTCCTCATCTGTTGTGTCCCTCTGGCCCTTCCGTTGCCTGGAAGGGAGTGGGGAGAGGCCACTTTCACTGCTGTCCTCTACATAGTCATGCCGCAGCCTGCAGCTGAGGTCATCTGAGGATTCCGCTGAACTGATCCGGCGGCTCTCTTCCTCGGCTGCCTCCTCTTCCTGGCCAATTGTGAGCGATCGCGGCCGCTGCTTCCGGTCGTCAGTGTCCTCACTGCCAAGCTGGTGCTTCCCCCGATCCCGCTCCTGCTCAGCCATGGTCTTGGACTCCAGCAGCGGCCGCATGGAGCTCTCCAGCTTGGTGATTTCGGAGGGGCTGGGTGGGCTGCGCTCGCTGAGCCCCCTCTCACTCAGCTTTACCCCCTCCTCCTGGATCAGCCCCGTGATCTCACTGTGGGAGCTGGAGATCCCATCTGATGAGTAGCCAGTGTCGCTCAGGCTCTGTGGGCTCCGCGTGATGTCCTGCGGCCCGGGTTTACCGCCCTCCTGTGGACAGGAGAAAAAACGTAGATCAATGTCCATCTCTGTCTGTCTCTCACTGACTATAGGCAGGGATGGGCAAGATTTAAACTAAACGGAAATCTGAACTATATATTTGTGTATATGTGCTTCATCTGTAATACTTATACCTCCATCATTTTTATTGTACTTTATTGGTAAATTTGAGAGGTATTTTGTAGTTCGTAACCAGATACATATTAGTGTATTTTTACCCACCCCTGACTATTTTCAGTTCTATTTTTGAGTTCAATGAACAATACTGAACAAGCATTTAAAATATTAGAAATACATATATTAAAAAACAAATATAAAAAACGAATAAATCTGGCGCCCAAAGTGAGGCTGAACATGTCCAATTCCCACTCTAATTTGGAATGTCTAATTATCTGTAACTGCAGCCACGTTCATGTGTAAGCCCCACTGCTGATTTTGAAAAGTATAGACAACTGCGGTTCTCCTCTGAAACACATGGTGTCACCACACTTCTTTTAACATTGCTGCCGAACTTGCAAAACTAAATAGGTTATGCAGCTGTTCATGCTGGCGCCCAGGGCAGTGTAAAGGGCTTGGAGTCTGTGTTTCTGGGTCAGTCTGATTGTCTGTGTATTGGGAACTTCACCTTGTAAATAAATGCAACAATTACTGCTCAAGATGGGTCTGGTTTGTCTCTGTACGCAGTCGCAATAGTATTCACAATAGTCTAGCTAGCTATCTCTCTCATTACCTAATAGACACACAGGAGTAAATAAATACATATTATGAATTTGTTTATTAATTTATTTTTTTAATCCTTTAGTGTACCAGGGAAGGTCCATTGAGAAAATGTTTTTCTTTTAAAAGGACATCCTGGGAGACAGACCAGAGAGAATCATTGCAAGTGGGAAGTCAGAGAGAGAGAGAGCAGTGGTAAAGCCCCTGGGGCAGTTGGTTGAGTACAGAGCCTTGCTCAAGGACCCAACGACAGCGTTCTTTCTTGAAGGGACCCAACTTAATCTCTCCAGATACAAGTCAGCATCCCTTATTTACTCCTGTGACAGAGGAACAAGTGTAGGATCTATGTATTCACAATAGTCTAGCTAACATTCACATTGCTACAGAGAGACATTCCTTTCCACAAATGCATCTCTGCATGCAAGTAAAGAGAGTATCGTAGAATTCAAGGGATTTGATACGTTAGATTCCATGACTTCTGGTCACACAGATAGACAACGATTCTGTCCAATCAGGGATGAGATGGCCGGTATGAGATTTGTTTTAGGGTTTGTTGAAGTGTTTTCTGCGTTGTAATTGCTTCACAAAATTATACCGCAATTTCAGAATTGTTATTTTGTTTTATCGTGGTGTTTCTTAGAAATGTTGAAATATCAAAATGTGTTTGTTTAAATGTTGTGTTTCCAAGTTGTTGTCTTTTCTGAGTTGTGAATGTGTTTCATTAACTGTTTTTGTTTGTTTTCTGAGTTGTGAATGTGTTTCATTAACTGTTTTTGTTTGTTTTCTGATTTGTTCATTTGCCTTTCCCTTCATGACCACCATAAGACAGGGATGAAACACAGACTCCAAACTAACTGCACCCTCCTATACCTTGGGCAATGCAATCGGCTTTTGCGCATCAAATTATGGAGCTCAGGGCAACAGCAGGCACTGGCTTGGTCAAGATTTTAATACCTTATTTAAAGTAATATTATGCTGCAAATTAAAACTTAAAAAGTAAAAGCGTCTTTGAGACCATGAAAAGCGCTATATTAAATAAATGTATTATTATTTATTAAAAAGTAAAGTAAAATAAATGACGATGATGGTGATTACAATTAAGAATATGAATAAAAATATAAATAACTAATGATGAGGAAATGCTGAGAAGATAAGGCAATTAATAAAAATGATGATGATGATATGATGATGATGATGACGATGACAATGATGATGATGGCCAGGAAGATGAAATTTGTGAATAAGATGAAGAGGTAAATGAAGATGATGATGAAAATGAAGTAACTGAAGATTCTGGCGTGGATGGAAAAGATAAAAGAAAGCATAAAATTGATGACAATGGTGATGAAGACAAGGAAGATAATGGGGGTGACTATGATGAGAAAAGTAATGATAGTGATTGCTAATGCTGCTGATGACAGTTATGATGAAATTAAGAAAAAGATTACGGAAGCATTAAAAATATGATAGGGATGATAACGACTATTACGATACTGATGATCATAACGGCGATGATGATGATGACGAATAAGATGAAGAGGACAAGGAGAGTGAGAAGTCACTCACATCGTAGTGCCTAGACTTCTGAGATCCATCTTCCTTCTTGATGTCTTTAGATGGAGTGATCTGATCAGTGTCACCCTTTATCGGGGGGGTGGGTTTGGTCTCCAAGTCCTTCTCTTGAAGTTTGGGTATGGTCTCTTGAAGTTTGTGTGTGGTCTCTTGAGGTTTGGGTGTGGTCTCTTGAAGTTTGGGTGTGGTCTCTGGGAGTTTGTGTGTGGTCTCTTGCTGTCTGGGCGTGGTAACCGCTTTCTTGGACATGGCCTTTGGCGGGGCCTGCTGTGGACCCTGGGCCTCCCGTGACACTGGGGGCACAGCCTGCACTGGGGGTCCTGGCTGCTTCGCCAGGGAAGAAGGCCCACTTACTTGGCCGGAGACTGGTCTCTGTTGCTGAAGCTGGCCTGATGACCTCGGCACTGGTTGCTGATTGGGCCCTTTCTGCAACAGTGGCTGCTGTTGATTGGCTGGAGGTTGGTGCTGGGGAGAGCCCATTGGAGGGTGCTTTGGAGATGGCTGAGGGGGTGGTGCATCAGCCAGACCTCCAGACATCAACCTCTGTGTCTGACAGTTTAAGCAAAGCCATTCTTTCTTCTGCAAAACAAAAAGGAAAAACGAAACCCATATACACCATGAAAACTCCTGCTGATGAAGATATTCTATCTATTATTTATTTGATTTATTGTCGCTCAGAGTTTATGCTACAGCAATATTCATACTGAAATATATTTCACACTGTAACCAGTGAAATCACATTTTGGTCATAAATAAGCCTTTTCAAAATTATTTATTGAATGAATTTTTGAAATAGACTTTTGCTTATCGTATTTTGAAATTGCATTGGTTGCCCCGCTTATTTCAATTTTTACACATTTGTCTGACCTTTCATGTGTCCAGCTCCCTTCTGATCCCAATGATAGGTCAGTTATATGGGGTTTACTGTGCCTGAATGCTTATACAAAATCCGTTTTCATCATTCAAAACTAACATAAAATTTTTACTCAGTTCATACAGCAGCTTCCAAATGTATATTAATGGTTGAGTGAAATTTGAAAACTAATTAGTGTTCTCATTATTTCCTCTTATTCTGCAGCAACATTCTGTACGCTACTCTTCCTACAGATTTCAGCTAGACCTACCACGTTTGGCAAGTAGCTTCACCGAGTTGCGTAAGCATTTTGTGTCAGTGGATTCAAACTATCTCCTCTCCCCCTTTCCCCAGCCAGAAGTCCAGTGTGCACGACACCAGGAGAGGTCTGAGTGGGTGGTGAGGGTGTACCATCAAGGACATAGAAAGGCTGACGCCATTGTTAATGGATACATTTCAGATAATGTACTCTTTTTAAATTTTTTTTAAATCTGGAACTAAAGGACGCACAATGAAGCAAAGACAGACACATGAGAAACTTGAGCAGATGATGGAGACAACCAAATACGAGCAGTTAGCATATCTGCCATTATTGAAGACATACTATACTTTGCTGATGCCAAGGACATAATACATTTTACAGAGAGAGAGAGAGAGGGAGGGAGGGAGAGAGAGAGGGGGAGGCAGTGAAAGGCTTCTAAATCACTGAGTGAAAAAATGAATAAAACCGTTTTTAATGCTAAGCATATATACAAAATATGCCTATTTTATTGAGCCTTGAACAAGCTTGAAATTGATCCAACATTTTACAGGTAATTGTCTGAAAAACCATACATAACCTTGACACATACTCTGTGAATCAATTATTAAAATGTATGTTAATATTTAATTTTCATCAAATTTTTATTGTTAATTAATGCTGAATTGAATGCATATATATCATTAGTGTTTAAAATGGACTTTGTCACAAAGGAAATATTTTCATTTTCTATAATCCAGCAGATACAACACATTCACATAAATAGAAGGATAAGCTGATAGTGAGGTGCTATCATGTTGACTCTACCTCTTGGAGGTGTGAAACAAAATATGCAACAATCACTTCTGTAGCAGCTTTGCACTTCCATGGGTTCAGGTTACATTTTTAACATTCATTTTCAGATTAATTAAAATTCCAGCAGTTTATTTAATTTGTTTCACACACTGTGGCACAAAAACTGAGTTGGGTTTGATGAGCATTCAAGAAGTGTATTAACCTCAGGCATGTAGTTTTGACCCTCTCTCTTGAAGAGGGAAGTTACGGATTGTAAGATTGGTTACTTGTAAACTGATTGGTACTTCCAAGTTTTAGTCAGTGTTATGTTCTTATCACCAGCAATTGTAGCCCCACCTACATGAAACCATGACTTGTAAGAAATAACTAACCATTGGCCCACTAGTCACATTCCTAGAATTTAGGCAGCTTCTACACTTCAGATTGTAAATCTCACATCAGGTGATGATTCTAGCCAACTCAACCACTGACCAATAAACATAACCCTGTCTAAAACTGAACAAGTAAATCTCTTCCCACACACTCTGGAGATGTGTCTACAGTGCCTGGGGACAAGGCCAAGACCTAACAGCTAATGACGAGAGTAGACACAACCCAAACAGGAGTAGAGAGGATGTGGCTGTTCAACATGCCTCAGACAGACATTAATGTGACACATACCTGAGATCCGATTCGACAATTCACAAAATCAGTTGTACGGAATAGGACTGATTTCAACTCTGTGTGCCAAGTTGCAGCAGAGCTACAGAGGAGCTGATATTGCATATAATGCTGATATTGCATTTGGTTGTTACAGGAAGCAGTCTTGGGTGGCATTACACACATAGAAGCATCTGTACATGTTTGAGTTTGCAATGCTTTTGGTCAAAGTATATGAAGGTTCTGAAGCCCTGAACACCACTATAAACTCTGTTAATTACCTCTGTGGTCCCACACAAGCAGCCAGCAAGCACAGATTAGTCATATTTCTATTACAAGCAACCTTAGTCACAGAGTGACAGCTCTATAAATAATGTAGAGAACATGCTCAAATATAAAATGGAAGAGCTTCTTCTGCAGAAGGTCTTTCAAGTGGTTCCTAATGACTCACTGACAGACAAATTGCATAAATCATCAGAATATAAATTTGCAATTTATAAAACAATGACACTGTCTCACAAAAGATTTTCCATTCCAAACTAGGTAAAGCTTATGCAAAACACCGTCTCTGAAACCTCAATATGTTAATGGGACAGAATTCTTGCTTGAAAGCAGAATTCTAGCTTTTTGTGAGCATTGTTGGTAAAATATGACTCATGAGTATATTTCCATATTTCATATATAACTAAGTGTACAGTTGTGCTTGTTAGGGGCTGAGTGGTCTAAGCTGACCAGTGAGCACACACTCTGTATAAGGCTGGCAGGAATCTGACAGCCGATGAAGCTACTGGCCACAGTCAGCACTGGCATGGCCTGGATTCGACCCAAGGCAGTGAGGCTCACCCATGCAGCAAAACATGGTGGGAAGGGGTGAGTAGGGTTAAGTTGAGTGGGGATGAGGGAGCGAGGAGGAGTGGGGTTGAGTTGAGTGGGGATGAGTGAGTTTGGCTGAGTAGGCTGAAGAAGTAGGGCAGCACAGGTATGGATGCAAGGCAGGAATCAGGGGTGTGGTCTCCATACCCCAAAAAGTGCTCCTCTCATGACTGGAGGTACCATGAGAGTCAAGCTGCTATGGAGCACAGATAAAGGATGGAGAGAGTATTCTGTGGCTACACAGACTGATACAAACAGCTGTGTCCCTGGCCGTAAAGCTTAACACCATGGATTACTGACACTTCTAAAAATCTCTTTTGTTCATCAGCAGAAGTAGACAGTGCCTAACCTAATGGTTCTTCTTTCTTTGGCATTTTTTTTGTTGTAAAATCTATTGATGAGAAAGGTCACCACAGGCAAGTGGAATCAAACACATTCAGGTAGGAGGGAGAGGAAATTCGGGTTATTGTCAACAGAATAGAGATCGTTTTGCTAACCTTCTCCATGATAATGAACAGTGGCTATCCATACTCTCAGTGAGAGGAAGACACGCATCTGTGACTCAGTTTCTTACAAATACAGCTTTGGTTATCTCTGCAACACAAAGTGCAGTACAAATGAATGAAGGATCTGTCTCTTCCCCTACTTCCTCAGGTGAAACATTAAATTGGGCTCTTTCATGAAGGATGAAGCCTGATTTCCCTGGTTCCTATAGGACACATATTTAGGAACCAAAGTGGTCAGATTAGGCAGAATATACAGGATCTCATTCTGAATGGATTGTACCTGAATCCACAGTAACATGTTGCTAAACAATCTGCTGTATACTAAACAATTTTTATAATCTCCCCAAGGACTGTGGGTGAGGCACAAACTCACACACAATCAGAACCAAAAACTCACAAGTATATACACAAACTCCACCCACAATTATAGTCTACCTACAAGGAGAACCACAAACGCTGCAGAAATTCATAAGCACAAGCTCCACCTACAATCTGAACCACAAAATGGACCAAACTTCTCAAGGCGAGGGGCCAAATGGGCCAATCACAGTGCAGGTTGAGTAATTCTCTCCACTCCCGCTGCACACAAAGCACTCGGTCCTGAAAGGCTTCAGGGGCTATTTCTGTCTTACTGTGCTGCTGTGCACCTCCTCCCTGCATTTCCCTCAGACAGCATCACACATCCGTAAGCACATATATCACTGCTGCATAAGGTGCAACTGGGGGGAGAGAGAAAGACAGAGGGAGAGAGAGAGAGGGAGAAGAAAAAACAGAGGGAGGAAGAAAGAGGAAGAGAGCTGGATAAAGAAGTAAGAGATGGAACACACCAGTCCCACCTCAACAAACACAGACCTTTTACGTGTTTATACTTGCAGGAGTCACCCAGCACACCCCCTAACCAGCCACACACCTTTTACCTGACTCATGCTGTGCTGTATCACAGTGATCAGAGGTTCATATCTGTGACTGGGTACATGGGTGTGGGCACATTGCTGGTTCTCTTGTTATTTCTGTTAAACAGCTAATGATATGCAAAAAATGGTAGCAAATTAATGGAGACCTGCACTTTTCAGTGTATTTCAATAATGGGTGATTTGCTGTGCTTTGTGTGTTCTGAAATAGTAGAGGATTTTCTTTGGATCTTCTTTTTGGATAACTGAGGATCTCCTCCATATGTGTTTGGGATGATGGTGGCATTTCTCTCTCTCTCTTTATGTGTTTCATATAATTAACAACCCAGTCTCAGAGCCCCACACATTTTAATGACATCACACTGAGCAGCAGAACCCGCCACACATCGGGGAAGAGTAATTATCACATTAAAGAGAGAGGATGGACAGCACTGTATGACTGTTATTATTACAATAAAGAAGCACTACAATCACATGTTCATAATAAGAGCTCAATATCCAACTCAGATGATAATGTATTAGTGTGAATAATCATAAGTTGACCTCACAAAAAAAATAATTTTATACTAATTTTTTGTTCAATTAAGGAGTACTAGAATTGTATAGTGCTGATAACTAATTATATTTGACTTATTCAGTAATAACTGCTTAAAAGAATTGTGTTCAGTTTATGTTCAACAAACCATTTGGAAATGATAATCTCTTGTAATTTGTAAGATTCATCTATGCATGTGAACTTTTGCATGTAACTAAACTATGAGCCAAACCTCAACATGAGACTAAGGCCTTTCTATTAAATCAGGAAATAAAAAGAGTGATCATCGACAAAAAATACAATTCTTCACAAAATTCACATGTAAAACACCTAGCAATCAAATCAACAAGTCCACGTATCACATTCAGTGTAACCCACAAAATTTTTTTTTCCAATAACAGGTCAGTGAAATTTGCATATGCAAACATATGCAAGTTCAATTAACCTAAGAAAAGTTTGTTTCATGAATTTAAGAAACTGAGTTTAGTCAGCTTATTCAAGTCAAAACTTATTTATACAAGCCAGATCATGCATTTATAATTCACTTGGGAGTCTTCAGGAACCCGACACAGTAAAAGGTCCAGTCTTAATGAAACTCAAAGAGTTTGAGTAATAGGGATCACATGCACGCTACTGGAGTATAATGTACTCTATCAAAATTGAGTTAAACAATTAATACTTTACTGAGCATCATGAGTAGAGCTTTCATGCACTGATAATGAGAAACATCTTTGAAAACTTGATTGGCACAAGGACATTTTTAAAGTGATGCCTGTTCAGAGACAGAGATGTGGACCGACCAACATCAAAAACCAACATCAGTGACAGTAACTTCATTGCTTAATACAGTCTAAGTTTCTGCTGTCTTCAAAATCTAATAAAGAAATGGGATGGCAAAATTATAAATGCAAAATAACATACATGGTAAGGAGCATAATGATGCAGAAGCATTCCACTGCTGGAAATGCAGAATAGGACACAGTCTTTCTCTTCTAAAATAAATTTTAAAACACTCAACCTGACCATGTTCAAGGAACATCACATCATTACAGGTGTAAAGCAAAGGAAAAGTTGACAAGCAACAGTGTTCCTGATGGGTTTTTATATACCAGATAGGGCCAGAAGTGTTTAAAATGGGTCTACTTCTCTGACCAGCACTCCACACTTCTCTCTATGATAAATAGAAAATGAAATAAGCACAAACCAATATGGATCTTACACATTGTTACTGAAATGTAAAATGTAAAACTTGAAAGACAAAAGACAGGAAGAGAGCAGTGAGAGCAGCTGTCAGGGGCCTGTCCAGAGTTATGCTATTCAAAAAGGAAATGCTGTGAAAAGACAAGCAGTGACATGCCTCTGTACACAGAAAAAGGTAAGTAATGAGGTTAATGAGAGTGAATCATGCTCTCTAATGGCACTGCAGACAAGGAAAGGGGGAGGAGGAAGAAAGCAGACTGAAAATCAAGGAAAGACAAAAGGAAAATTAGAGAGTGGGAAGGAGGGAGGAGATGGAAGGTGAAGGAATACACGCGAAAGTAAGAAGGCGAAAGATTGAGACTGAGAGGAAGTGACTAAGGGGAAAAAAGAGGGAAAATAACAGATAGAAAATGTGGGAACAAGAAAATGCAAGAAAGAGGGAGAGGACAAACAAAAAAAGAGAGGAGGGGGGCAGGCAGTGCTCCCATGTGACTCACTCTCCCTGCTGGGTTCATGACAGCAGGGTTGGTTCCTGCCTTCCCCATTTAATGTAAATAGGTATAAACCACATGCTGATGCCTCTGTGTCATTTGCTCCTGCATTGCTTCCATTACATACAGAATCTTTCATTCTTCACTAAATTAACATTCTGTACACTGGAATACAAACCAACTGCACTCTGGATTATAGACCTAACCTCACCTGCAAAACACTTTACCCCGACCCTTACCCCACACCATGGCACACCCCATAGAATGTCCCTTTGCTGCACAGGCACTCACATGTTATTACTGCACACAGCCATGCTTTACCTAATAACAGTTCATGTCAGAGAAATGGGGTTGCTATTATCATTACTGCCATCAGTTGCAGCAGTAGTAATCATCTTATTTTAAAGGTAATAAGGTCAATAAGGCCAACGGCATCCAGGTGTTTAGGAGGAAGGATTATGCTGGGCAGCGCTGGGTGGTAATGATTAGATTGATGTGCTTTGGTTGTTCTTTATTCATTCCCAGTGGTTGGACAGAACTGCAGCTGATGCAGCACTTATTTGTGGGAAAGAAGAACAGAGGTAGTGCGTCTGTTATCATGGCATCAACTCCCAACACCAAGAATTATGATCATAATTAATAACCATTCACAAAGGCCATAGCTATCTCCTCAGTCAAATGGAAATATTAATTAGGGGTTTGTATTCAGTGAAAGGGGATAGATTTGAGAAGCTGTAGAGGTAGAAAGTGATTTTTCTAACAATCTTTATTTGTCTACTGTTTATTTAACCTTTAAATTAAACTCCTGGTAAAAATTTCCCAATTGAGATAAAATCTCCTTTTCCAACAGATCCGGTCGCAATAGCACATGCATACACATAAGATTTCTGATAGAACATAAACTATCAGACCACAACTAAAACAAACCCGCTCCCTGATCAAACAAATTAAAGCCTAGCCTCTATCAGCTCATAGGACAAAGTCAATTTTTTTCAGCATGGTGAACTGAGATTGGTTCATCAACATTACAGAGAGACTGTCAATTGGCTACCTATGTTTGAAAACACAGGTCCACAATCTCAATTCTGCATTCCAACATTAGACACAGTATATGTGGAAAAATATGGCAAAAGAAACATACTTCACTAGGGCAAGCCATATGGGTTGATAGGAATGGAGATGAGACTGTGTTGCTAAGCACTCAAGCAATGGTGTTCAGTGATATCAGCAGTACAGAGCCTCACATTAACAACTCCACCCACTACCAGCACCCTCCTCAGGTCAAAACAGTGCTCTGAAATACCCCCAGCCCTTCGCCTCCTCACACAAAACCTGAAGAATCCAGTAAATCTTCTTAAACACATCTTAAAACATAATCTGCCCGTTTAACATTTTAATTACAAAATGTACTACAAGTACAAAAGCAGTACTACATGTTCAGAGCCTAGTGCTCTGACCACTACTCCACACAGCTGTTGTTAGGTCCACAGACCAGTCCTCTGAGCACTGCCAGAGCTCCCACCCCAGTGTCCCTGGTTTGAAGTCAGCCAAATGGGTGTGCTTTCTGAGTCAGAGCATAACGAGTCCCTGCCACCACACCCTGCTGCCTGCTGCTGCAGGAGCTTACAGAGTCAGCAGGAATCTGGGTCAATCCCCTGGAACACATGGTCCTCGACAGCTGATTCACAGGAAATTAAGGGTCAACTTTCACTAGCCAGTCACCTGTCACTGAATGCATCATGTGACTTCAGCACCTAATTTAGGAGAATAGATATTTTTATTGAATATGTTCTGGAATATGTTGTCTTGCTAACTCAGTTTCTCTTTCTTTGTGTGTGTTAAGAGAAAAGCGAGAGATTTGGAGAGGGCGAGTGACAGCAAGAGAGATTTTGTCATAATTTGTGGTTTTATGTAATATGTAAATGATTTGGCAAATATGGTTGATTGTTTATCGAGCTAAAACAAAAAAAAAAATTTATAAATGCAAAAAATGTAGTCTACTCAGAGCAGGGCTTAGTAGAGTACTGCCAGACCCTGGCCCTGGAAGTAAATGTAAAGAATATAAAAATATTGATCTTGCCAAAAATAGTGAAGAAGCTATTGCTCTGTCCTATTTTCTATGGGCCGAGAAAAACCGCTGTACTGCCACACAGTATTCCACTATGACTTGCTTCTCCACTCATTCAAACAATGTCTAACATCCATTAAAAACAATATCATCAAGAGTATCATTGACTGCTAGGTAACCAGAGCAATCATTTTTTCATCAAACATTATATATATATATACACACCATTGTATGTACCTATTGTATACACACATCCTTGGTATTGTCCCATGATATTATACTGGTGGAATAGTACAGAGTTAAGAGAGTTCTTCCTGTCTTCAAAATTTGTTATGCCGGATTCTACAAAATATTTAGGTGTATAACAGTTTAACATGAGGTGTGTTTGTTTCACTATTACATCTGCTAAGAGAATACTTTTGAAGGACTGAATCAGGGCCCGGTCCCTACCAGCAGTTATTGAAAGGGTGACATACACTCTCTTGAATACTGTAAAACAACTGATTTTGAGTTAACATGGAGCTTTTTATTAGGATGGTCACCCACAGACTGACCCATGAACCAGCCATGGAGGTGCTGTTTTGGATGTTTCTTGACTGTACCAGTGTGCTTTTTTTGGCTGTATTTGCATATATTGATCAAAGAAATGACTCATTTTGAACTCACTGCTATTTACTTATTTTCTTATATATTTGGCTGTTTATTTGTTCAGGTATCATGGACTTGTCTTTGTGGTGTTTGCTGTTTTGCTTATGGTTTGTAAAAAAATTTTGCACGCCTCTATGTCTTTTGTTGCCAACAAATAACTGTTAAAAACCAAATATGGCTGTGTTTCTGACTGACTACATGAGTGGTCTATAAGATGGCTCTGTTGCTCTAGGCAGTAATACTGCCATCATTGGTTCGGATTTTTCTTGATCCTTACATCAGCTTCCAAAAGCCTCTCTCTTTCTCTCTCCCACGCACTCTCTCTCCCTCTCTCTGTCACACACGAGTAAACATCTAATGTTCCTTCAGTCTCCCTCTCTTCCCTGTAAGCCATCCAGCTCTCCTAGAACCCACCCTGTTATCTCTCCCTCTGTCTTTCTCTCTTCCATTCAGTCCCGCTCTCTCTTTAAAATTCAAATATGCTTTAAGTTGTGTTATATACATACATCACTTTACTTAACACCCGCCCCCATAAATGAAATACACAAGTAACCCCCTCTCTCTTTCTCTGAAATTCTAAATAAAAGACACTTTAACTTGTGTTAAACACACAGATGACATAACACCCTCCCCCGCAAGGAAAAAGCACAAGTAACTTCCTCACTCTCTCTGAGTCTCTCTCTCCCTCCCTTCCTCCATCCCACACGCTTTCACTCTCTCTCTCTTCCACTCCCTTTTCGTTAGTATTAAGGTCAGTGATACTCAGGATCAGAGATGGGCGGTGGGATTGCTCAATCCTATTCCAGATTACTTCCTTTGTGTGATGTATAATAGAGGCATGAACATTCACTATAACGGCGGGATTATGGATCACAAAATCATAACACAAAAATAGACAGAGGGGCCCGGAGTGCGGGAGAGTGCTGGAGTACTGGCCTGTGCTTTTATAGGAAGGATAAAGATGGCATGATCACATGCCTCCTCCTCTAAAGCAGCCCAAGCCTATGCTGAGCACACAAAGCCTGCTTCTCCAGCTCATCCACGAGAAAGAGAATTATAAATATACAACTAAACAAGCCGCTAATAGATCCATGGGCCTGAAGGCACAAGTGTGCTACACCCATCCTGGCCAGACAATGGTACCTTCCAATCACCCACACCCTCCCACCACCAGCCTGCTATATTCCACACAGCCACAAATGTACATGTTCACTCAAAAAATGAATAGTTGGATTTACTTAATAAAATTATTAACAGTGGTTGCACACATTATTATCAATTATATGTGACTTCATGTGATTAAGTAGTTGTACAACTACTCAGTCAGTTGAAGTCATATATACTTAATAATACTGCATGCAACCACTGTCCATAATTTTATTAAGTAAACCCAACTATTAATTTTTTTGAGTGTATGTGTTTATGATATAATGACTTTGCAGGACTTGTACTCAGAATCTCTCTCTTGGGTATATCTCTAAAAATGGCGGACTGTGTGCTGGAAAATCAGGCTATGATGGAAAAGAACAGAAAGCCGTGTGACAACAGCAATGTAACATCAGCCTTGTGACATTAGAAGGGTGTAAACATCTAATGTGACATTAGCAGAACGACACCAGCAGTGTAGCATCAGCTCAACAACATCAGGGGTATTTGTGGTTGTGTTCGGGTTAACGTTTATAGTTTGTAATTGTGTTTACCTGCTAGCTAATCCCCAAGCAATTTTGAAAAGCAGTATTGCAGACCATACAACCTCGAAACAATATATCAGAAACAGGACCAAAATCAGTACAGCTACTAGCAGCAGACTGATCTGGAGAAAAACCAGCCCGTGTACAGGTCCAATGCTCAAAAAGCCCACACACAAAGAAAGTATTTATGTTGCGTAACACTAGAGGGAACAAGCTGGCCTCCAATGTTAGAGTGTTCACTCTTCTCTGTATGAGTGACATTAAACTGCAGCATTATGGGAAGAAGCAGAAGCAGATCACATGGGGAGGGCACCATAATGGCAGCACAAAGAACTGAAGTGGACAGCAATCTCAATTTTTATAGACCACCTGCACCACCACCTCCCCATCCCCCATTTTTATTCCCTAATTTGTAATTGCAATTTGTACCTCTCAAATCTTCAATATGCCAACCACGCCCACATACCAGCTGCTCTGCAGGAGGCGATTGTGCATCTGGAAGACCCAGTGACAATTTTACAGCCTGCAGGCCACAGAGTACTACAGGAGAGCCAGTGACTATTTTACCAGCCTGCAGGCCACAGAGTACTACAGGAGACCCAGTGATAATTTTACCAGCCTGCAGGCCACAGAGTACTACAGGAGACCCAGTGATAATTTTACCAGCCTGCAGGCCACAGAGTACTACAGGAGACCCAGTGACTAGAGAGACAGAGGTAGAGAAGGAGAGAGTAAGACAGAGAAAGAGAGAGAAAGTTGAAAAATAGAGCGAGAGAGTATTCTAAATTCTACAATTCAGGAATAAGTAATTAAAAAGATGAGCTTCACAACATCCCCACGTATTCCTTATTTTCTCATTATAAATGTTCCATTTTTGGTTAAACAAAAATAATAATAATAATTTAAATTTTAAAACTAATATAAAAATCAAAAATAACGAACTAGACCCAAAATAAAACAACAAAAGTTGGCCTGCTAACATAAGACAGAATAAGTCATACTATCCAAGGAAATGTAGGTATGTTTTCAGAATGTCAAGAGGGAAAAGGTAAAAGGACTGAAAACCTGTTTTAAACAAAAAAGAAAAAAGTGGAGTGCTCTCTGTCAGCTAGCCTGCACATTGAAGACACAGCAAGTCATTCTGCCCAAGGAAGTCAAGCTAGGATTTTTGGATTGTCAACAAGGAAGACACTACATTAAAGTGACTGAAACCCAAAATAAAATAAATATATACGCGACATTTCCAAAAGTATGTGGACATATTTCAGCCACACCCATTGGTAACAGGTGCATAAAATCAAGCATAGAGCCATGCAATCTCCATTGACAAACATTGGCATTAGAATGGGTCGTAGTGAAGGGCTCAACATGCCACTGTCATAGGACGTCAACAAGTCAGTTTGTCAAATTTCTGCCCTGCAAGAGCTGCCCCAGTCAACTGTAAGAGCTGTTACTGTGAAGTGAAAACGTACTGTATAGGAGCAACAACAGCTCAGCCACCAAGCACACAGAATGGAACTACAGAGTGCTGAAGCGTTTAGCACATAAAAATCATATGTCCTCGGTTGCAACACTCACTACAGAGTACCGAACTACCTCTGGAAACAATGTCAGCACAAGAACTGTTTGTTAAAAGCTTCATGAAATGGGTTTCCATGGCCGTGCAGCCGTACACAAGCCTAAGATAACCATGCGTAATGCTAAGCATCGGCTGGAGTGGTGTAAAGCACACCGCCATTGGACTCTGAAGCAGTGGAAATGTGTTCTCTGGAGTGATGAATCACGCTTCACTATCTGGCAGTCTGACAGACAAATCTGGGTTTGGCGGAATGCATAGTGCCAACCGTACTGGCCCAAATGGTGCCAACTGTAAAGTTTGGTGGAGGAGAAATAATGGTCTGGGTCTGTTTTTCATAGTTTGGGCTAGGGCCCAAATTTGAAAATTTCCCTAGCGGGAAATTTGAATACTACAGCATACAATGCCATTCTAAATAATTATGTGCTTCCAGCTTTGTGGCAACAGTTAAGGGAAGGCCATTTCTTGTTTCAGCATGACAATGCCCCTGTTCAGAAAGCAAGATCATTACAGAAATGGTTTGCTGAGCCTGGTGGTGAAGAACTTGACTGGCCTGCACAGAGCCCTGACCTCTACTCCATCTAACACCTTTAAAAAACACAGGGAGAGAGAGCTCCTGAACCAATTAGAGATGTTGTTTGTGGACTACCACGTACCACTACCAAGAGGGAATTATAGAAAAAACTGATATTCTGTTCTCTACCCCACACACATTGGCATGTCATAAAGCCATATGCAACACCTTTCCTTATGGTGAAAAAGCAGAGGGTTTTTTATGGAAGGCAAATTAAAGTGTTCGACCAAGAGGGAAACAAAGGCAGTGCTTTTGTAACTGAACATACAGTATATCACAATGGAACTGCTGTGATACAGGGTCTTCATACCAGGCTAAGTGACTTCCCACCATGTTTCCAAAATCTCAAATAGTCAAATAAAGGAGAACCAGAGCCTAGTACCTATGCACCAAGCAGAGAATCAGAGGTTCTGCCTCCCACTCAGCTGAGCCAAACAGCTACATACCTGTAGCTTCGAGAACACTAAATCCTGCAACATCAGAACTGAACCAGATTAGAGGCCTTAAGTCATTTGTTCATTAATTTTACTTTTTTAAAATATATACTCATTTTGAAATGAAAATCTTAGAACTTTACAGCTTTAATATTAAAGAGTAATTGCACTCATTGTTTCAGCCTGACTCCATCTACTAAACAATGTTGAAAA
This sequence comes from Anguilla rostrata, assembly GCF_018555375.3. Lineage (NCBI taxonomy): Eukaryota > Metazoa > Chordata > Actinopteri > Anguilliformes > Anguillidae > Anguilla > Anguilla rostrata. The sequence continues at coordinate 20,825,049 of NC_057945.1, forward strand.
ATGCTTCCTGGGGTGGGTGCAGTAGGTGTGTCCATCTCATTGGCATAAAGTATTCCCTATGCAAATTAATTGTACAGCATTGCGGTGCCTGGGTCATGAAATTCAAACTGTCAAACTAGGTGCTACAGATCAAACATGAATCAAGATTTAGCAATGACACTGTCAATTTCTCACCTCACATGTACTGAAACTAACCAGTATTTTTCTGCCATAAACAGTAAAATATCCCAGAATCTCACTTTATAGCTAATTTCAATTTTACAATAGAGACCAATCTAAACACAAATCAACTCAAACACTTCATAATCCATCCTGTAATCCATATTGTAATCAGAAACTGGTGCATTTGGTGAAGCGTGTCGTTCACCATTTTGCTTCAGCTGCTCTTTGATAAGAAAGTGTAGTAATCTGCCTGGCAGGGCCACTGGGGCTAATTACCTGAAACAGATGCTAGAGTCTCATTTCTCTCCAACTACAGCTCCTCTATCAGCATCACAATGCTTTCGGCCACTGGTGTAGGTGTTTATCAGCTAGACTGAGCTGACTAAAGCTGAGAGATTCGATCATTTAATCAGGTTTCTGATACTCATCCACACTGATCCACACCCTTTCACAGTGTATCACACACACACACCCCTTCAGTGTCACACACACACCCTCTCAGTGATCCACACACACACACACACACACACCCCTTCACTGTCTCACACATACAGATACAGTCACACTCTCTCAGTGTTTCACACACACACACACACACACACACACAAACACCTCTTCACTGTCTCACACACACAGATACAGACACACCCTCTCAGTGTTTCACACACACCCTCTCACAATCTCACAATGTTCCAGCTATCATTGTCTCCCTCCCTTTCTGTCAGACACACACAGATACACACTCGCACACACACACAAATATGCAATCTCTCTCATACACACATTGCGCTCTCATTTCCGGAATAAATGTCGCAGGGTGCACAGGCGCATTCAATGGCCTGGCGTATGGGTGCACTGGGTGTCAGAAATGGGCCGGATTATGACAAATATATTATCAGTGGGTGTGTCAGCACATGATCCACGAAAACCATTCATTGGCTTTTGAATGGGCTGTTATCAAGCACACATTGCATGGGAAAGCCCTGAAATTAGCAATCCGCTGGGCTGCGACTTATGCCTTAGACCTGTTCTGAGCAGGTGGGTGGCAAGGGCATGAATTGCAGACCAGACGATGGTCTGCTGCTCGATCTTGCCTGACACACTCCCACTTTGGCGCATGGCCAGTCAGGAAATGACAAACATACCACTTCGCCAGTGTGACGGGTCACAACAGGCCATGTGCCGGCCAGAAAATAGAGCCCATAGTCTCAATCGCACACTTTACTGGAACCAGGTGCCACGCAGTCGCACCAGCAGTCGAATTGGCGTCAGAAGAAAAGACGACTTTGTTGAAAAGGATGCGACACGGGGAAATATGGTGGTGGGTCATTGATGTTATGGAGTTGTTTTGCATCAGCTGGTCCTGGGGTTCTTGTTAATATCAGTGAAATCATGAATTTCAGCAATTACCAAGAAACTAGGGCCAAAAACATAGTATAGCCCCCAGGAAACTGAAACTCGGCTGCAAATGGATCTGTCCGCAAGACAATAGTCCCCAGCATACGTATATAAGGAACGACCAAAAAATGGTTACCTGACCACAAAGTGACAGTTTTGCAATGGCCATCTGTCTCCAGACTCTTACACAAGAAACACAGTGACCCCTTATTTTACTTTCCCCACCTGCCTCATTTTACACATTATGTGGCCAGGACACCCCTTTCACTCTCACAATAGATTCAGCCCTTAAACAAGACATCCTTTCCCAATGAAACACAGCATATCTGTTTCACACATTCACTAAAGCCTGTGGACCTACGTCTCCACCAAAGTCTGGCGCTCTCTCATTACAATTCAGTGATTCTATCTGTGATCATTGACAAGGCAGATACAGTGGATATGAATAACTGATGCCACAGATGCAAAGTAATGGGTGTCACTGATGAAGTGTGCTCAATACAACTAAAGGGCTGAATGGAGGGATGAGCAAATGGACAGATGGAGAAATGCATAGTGTCAGTGCAGACTCCTGTGGGGGGCATCTTTAGCAAGGTCATTCACTTGGAGATGCTTTTCCACTTTGCTGAGGTACAAAAGGCCTATGAACTGCCATCCACAACCTGTTGGCAACAAGTATAGTTCCCTGATCTGTGTGCTGATGCCCCCTGCTGTGGGAACAGGAAAGAGTAAGGTAGGCATTGTCTTAGAGTGGAGGTGGATGCTGGCTTAGAAGGAAGGGTGAATGTTAGCTCAGAGAGAAGGATGAGGATTGGCTTAAAGAGGTCACAGGCTTAGAGAAAAGGATGGGCATTGGTATACACATGGGGGAGAGCCTAGCAGTTAGGTGATTCCCTCAACAAACCTGTTCAGTCAAAAACACTGCTAAAACGGTTTCCTTCTGCTTCCAGTCAGTTCTGGTTGACCCCTTATTGGATACAATCTATCACTATCACAAGCTTTTAACTTCAGTACACTGTTTTGCGCATGCGTATGTACAAGTTACTGGTACGTTCATTCTCTAAACCTGAATGTAGCTGTATTAGCTATGAAGCTAACTAACAAGGCTCTGTAGTTGTAGCAAGCTGCTAACTTGCGAGTGATGGTAAATTTGGCTCACTTCATTTTGCGTAACTGTCATACTTGTGTGATGTTCACGGGTTGAATGCACTGTGAAGATCTGGTTGCACTTCTGTTTGTAATATTGGCAGTACGCCAGTTATAATTGCGATTTCCAATCTACCCCAGTGTACTGCTTCACTGCCAGCTTAATCCTTGCAGTAGGCCTACCTTTTCTACAGTTCACTTTCTTTAGCTAACTGCTTAGCTTACAGTGCTTTAGCCAGAAGGCTAATAACGGTAAGACTGTCCGAACCAGATCCTACGTGAATACCCACATAGTTGTGCATGCTTAGTTTTGTTTCCAATAACATGTTGATACGTACAAATGACACCAGTTCCGAAACTGACTGGAACCGGAAGGCAACCCGACTGGTGGTTGATACATGTTCCCTTAGCGGCTAATGCTATATTTGCTGGCAAAAAAAAATTGTGGCCAGAGGATAACAAAGACATTTTTTCTTGCATAACTAGGGACAGGGTGATACAGGTGATATTTCACCTATTTTTATATATGGTTGCAAATATGTTTACAATTTGCTGTCTTTTGTACGATCCCGGTCGACAATAGATGCTTGAATGCTAAGCTACGTGAAAACAGAAGAGGCGATACACTGCTTTTGTTTACTTCCGTTCTATGATCATTCGACAGGAAATAGGCCCATTCCATACCATCCACACAATTCCACAATATACCTCAGATTCTATAAACTCAAAAATATTCTATTACATCCAGAATCTTTAAATGACATCCACACAATACCATAACATACGTATGGCTGGTGTTGGGCAGATATTGGTGAGAGCCTTCCTCAAATGGCTGTTTCCCCATATTTCCTAGCCTGGATCTTCCTCTTGCTCTCAAACCTCCCTTCTCTGAATGCACTGGTATAAATGTCTATACCATTCACCTCAGTCTAAAACTGACACAATACAACACTAGGCAGATATGACAACAGACCTACAGGACAAGACCAGGTTATTTATATGAATAACAAACAAAATGGCTGCTTTACTGTCTCGCTCTATCTTGTTCTTTCTCTTTTACTTTATGCAGGAATCAGAGCTTGTTTTGGCTTGTAGATTAACCAAGCTGTATAAGGCACAGACAAGTATTTATACCCCAGCTGAATATATCAGTCTGTTCCAGAAAGAAACAAGTTCTGCAGCCAATTTACACATTTTGCTCGTTTTCTCAAGGCTCCTGCTGCTGTCTTCTGAGAAGAGGCTGCTGTTTGATTTTTACAGAACGAAGCAGCAACTCTGCCAATGTTTCAATTCTGCAAAAATCTGTCTAGTTCTTTTCATTTCAAACCAATTATGATCTCCTATTTTTTTCCACCCAAATTGGACAGAATCAACTGTTATAAAGTTGGGACACATTAAAGGTTTCGAGGTTTTACAGCCCCAGGGATTTTAAACAGGGCAGAGTGCAGAGGGGCAGCCAAGCAAGAAGCAATTGCTGCAGAGAGTTCTATACAACCTCTTCCCTCACATATATCTGTCAGGCAAGCCTGACTAATGATATTAGAGTAGTATTGTCTCAGCCAGTGCTTCCACTTTTGGGTGAAAAATTCCCGCATTAAACTTCCTTCCAAGCATTCAGGACAGGATGTTATTACTGTCAAGCTCTCCACTGGGCCAGATTTCCATAATTAGAGTTGACAAGGGGGGGTTGATAGAGCACAAACACACAGAGCCTTAATAAGGCACTGTCTGGAAGCCAATGGTTTTCCCGTCAGCCGCGTTCGGGCCGCCACGTCACCTGCTCCCGGCCCCCGAGGGGTCGCCACATTCCATGGGGCCATTAGAGCCTCCCGCTCTTCCCTGCGCCGTGCCGGCATTACCGCACACATCACTGAGCTCCCTCACCCCCACACTCCCCCTCGCGCCCCCTGGGCACGCAGCCATCATAGTCCACGACCCACAATGCACTGCGTGTGCGCTCTCTTTCTCTCTATCTCTCTCAGTTCAATTCAATTCAGTTCAAGTATGCTTTATTGGCATGACGTACTGTATTGCAACATATTGTCAAACCTTTATATATAAACAAACAATAAACACATTATGCTACAAAACAATATACCTTGACATAATAAACACAAGCAAAAGAAAATAAAATGAATATAAATACGAATACATAAATAATCATACAGTATAAGCAAACATTTTTTAAATATCTTTTTTACTGGTCTCTCTCTCTGTCTGCATGGGGCTGCATGATTAGACCTCAATTTGAATTTCACACCAATAATTAAGATTTCCTTTCTGAATTATTTAATTACCCCCATCATTTTTGTGATTTGACAGCTGCGCATCCCTGGTAAAAACGTGTAGATGTTTTCCAATATAGGTGTGAACCAGCTTTGGCACATACAGCCGGTTAAAAAATTAAGTCAGAATAATTGGCTGGTAAACTAGCATACACACTAGGCCAGCACAACATTACCTGGGCATCCTGGCACCAGGAAGATCCTCAGATGTTCACAGATTCGATATACCCTTCATATTACATGCCTGTGCATTCCTTATGCCCTCGCTGCTTCAGAACTATATGAGATTCTAGTTAGTAACTGCAGTTTCTGGTTTAATACTACAGCACAGAATACGGCCTTTACTGAATTTTCAGAAGATGCACCGAACCTGATTGTCAGCTTCAACAGAACCTGTTCAAGGAAACAAAGCCGAATGTCTGGTGAAGTGGTTTATAGAATTTGTAGTAATCATGTCCCCACTGGCTGTTTTTCTGCCTCAGTGAATCTGTGATTTAGCAGCAAACACAATGGCTTGAGACAGAAAACAGGTGGCGTGGACGTGGATGCAAACAATCATGTTCACACAAATCAGTCAGCAGCATTTGCTGCAGCCCAACTCAGAGCAAAGCCCCACCCATCACTCCCACTCAACACAAAGCCCCGCCCATCACTCCCACTCAAAGCCCTGCCCCTCAATCCCACACAACGCAAAGCCCCACCCCTCAATCCCACACAATTAAAAGCCCCGCCCATCACTCCCACTCAAAGCAAAGCCCCACCCATCACTCCCACTCAAAGCAAAGCCCCACAGAAGGAGCATGGCAAACCCCGAGAGTGAAGTGGTGTCCTTTTCCAATGCACAGCACGGACAGTAACCCTTACCTCCACCAGGTGGGGCGTTGGGTTGAACCCGCACAAGTTGCAGACCTGCGAGTGGCACTGGGTGCAGGAGTTGTAGTTGGGGGGCTCCGTGCTGCCCACATTCAGTGCTGTCTTGCACAGTGGGCAGCAGATGGCCTTGGGGGCAGGCTCTGGGCGGGCCTGCTGCTGTGATGGTGTGGCCTGTTTATGAGGGGGCGGAGTTTGTTGGTTTTGGGGTGGGGCCTGTTGATGGGGGGGTGGGGCTCCCCCTGGTCTGCCCGCGGGGCTGGGGGTTTTACTGGCAGCCGAAGGTGCAGGCTTGGCAGGGGATGTGGGTGGCGCCGTGCCCTGGGTGGGGTCCACAGATATCAGCGTGCTGGCCTGGTTCAGGAGGGACGCCCCAAAGCCGAATAGCTTCCCGAACGGCTGGTCCTGGGGAGGCGGGGGCTGCTTGGATGGCGAGCTCCCTGCACTGCGGGTATGGTCTTGGCGGCCGGGTGAGGGGCGGGACAGGTCTGGCTGAGAAGGGGCCTTGGCCAGGCCTGGAAGGGCACCCCCTGCAGGCTGGGGTAACCGCTGATCAGGCCGCGCTTGTGTGGCTCCGCCCGGAGGCCCAGCCTGCCTCTGAGGTCCTGGCGAGGCATGGGGAGAGGCTTTCACTGGGGGCGTGGCTTGTGTTGGGGGTGTGGCCTGGGCAGGGGGTTGGGCCTGTGCAGGGGGAAGAGCCTGTCCCTGGGGTGGGCCCTGTGGCTCTGGTTTGGCTTGATGAGAAGGAGAGTGGATCTGCTGCTGGCTCTTGGATCGTGGAGTGGGCGTGGTCATGTCCATCCCCAGAGCTCTCTGCATCTGACAGTTCAGACACAGCCACTCCTGCACCTGCAACACAGAAACCTATCTGTTACAAACACACATCTGCAGCATGCACACACACGCACACACACACACACACCCCTATCTGAAATGAATATGCCATCTGTTCTGGCCATTCATGTACCATTACTGCAACACAGATCCTTGAAATAGTGGTTTGCACTTTGTGTCTGGATTGCACTGTGTCTGTTCTAAGCTGTGTCTGTGCTGTATCTGTGCTGCCCTATGCTGTGCACTGACCTGCACTGAGAGCGGATGTGTTAGTCAGTGCTGCTGTGCTCCACTGGGCACTAATGCCCACAGCTCTAATTACAGCACACTGGCTGTACACAGAAAACCACAGGGGATCCTTAGTCCTTCAGTCACAAAAGGAGGATGCAGAACAGCCATAACTAAAGACATATGTATGAAACAAAAACAAATACACATGAATCCAATGCATACACTGTCTATCCAAATACACATGAATTCAATACACTGTCTAACCAAGTACAAATGAATCCAATACATGCACTATCTAACCAAGTTCAAATGAATCAAACACGTTCATTGGCTAATCAACTAGATATGAATCCAATACATATGTAATGTGAAACAAATATGATCACAGTACAGACAGCATTTCATGAGAAGGTGTGAGGGCAGTGCATGGTGCAATGAGGTCCACAAGCTGCCTCCTCACCTCAGCAGAGCCAGTCGTCTCCATCGCAGTAGCCACGAGTACAACACAGTGCAGTGAAATAGTTTCACAAGAGACTCTCATTATTTCTGTAAGTAAGGCCTGCCTCTTTAGATGTTCTCACATTAATACAGAAAATCACCCGGGTATCATCTTCAGGATCCAATTGCATTTATATTCAAAATAAAGACAATTTTCGATAACAGCCAGTTTCGATTAGTACATTCCGGTTCAGATTAATGCATATTATCCAGCCAGGTTCAGATTAGTGCAGATTAGTACAGACAGGTTTAGATGAATCTGTTTCTAATTAGCACAGACTGGTTGTTGTTGTTGTTATTCTTATTATCACTATTAATATTATTAAAACATTTCATTTTTATAGTCATCTCATTTACAGTAAAAAATCTCTTTACAGTAAAAATCGCTTTAAACTGGCAATTTGTTCATGCAGATGTGTGAGTGCACACTGGTTTATAAACATGCAGTCAAATTCTAATTAGCGGAAGCAATTCCGGCTTAGTTAAGCTCAGTACACAGGTGCACACTGGCTGTGAACGGTGTAATTGGGGTGCCATCTGGTCCCATGTGAAATATTAATGCAGCAGGCTGTTTTGGGTTCAGCGCCAAACCATTTACTCAAAGAGTTACTTAGATGTTGGAAGTGGTGACTGAACCCTACAATACAGCAGCTAACAGCCCCATATCTCATAACCAAACGTACAGTGCCAAGAGAAGGTGGCGATAAAAAAAAACACCGCACGCAGCGTGTGTTCAGTCGTGCTAAACAAAAAATGGTTGCAGCAAAAAATCCAGAGTTTTCGATTACAGAGGACCAATACTATGGAATAATCTCAGCAGAATATGTACAGCACAGTACTACTGTACAGAAATAACTCCTCTTTTACACTTTAAATTATTAATATGAAATGAATCGTGGAAAATATCTTTATCTGCTGAATTGATTTATATCTCAAATTCATTAGTTGCTTATTTTGTTTTCTTTATTTTCACTCAACAGCATTTTTTGTATTTAATGTACTTTTTAGTAATAATTTATTTCATAAAATACAATACAAACCCTTACACAGGCCCTTCAGGATTTGTCCAACCACTCGTGCATGTACATTTCTTACTTGTGCTCTGTACAATGCAATGAAGGCTGCTTACGGCAGAGAATAAGTGACATAGCTCTGCCCATGTGAAAACTGGACCATGCTAACCGACAGCAATGGCATAGCTCTGTAAGGGCCAATAGCCATTATCCTTTATCCTCCATCTTTTATCTGTTAGCTTTCATCCATTAGCCATTATACACAGTAGGCCAGCGAGAGACAGGCAAATGGCATAACTCCTGGCTTAATCCCCACCCCCCACCACAACCTGCAGGCGACCTGGACTGATGGTCAGGGCACTGCCTGGGGAAGGTGCAGTTTGTCCAGTTAAACATGTACAGAAAAGAGAGCTGTTTTTCTAATTTCCATTTATTTCATATATGTACTCTGACCTTACTGTTCTATGAATACAATGATGCATATACATGCTACCGAAGCTAAAATTACTGAAAAGATTTTCTCTGCAGCTTCCTGTGCTATTTCTTCTGTTCTACAATAACAAAACATTCCTTTCCCCTTTGCCTGCTACAATACAAGAATTATGCATTGCTGCCCTAGAAAATGAGACAGCAGGGAAAATAGCACATCACACTCTGTTTCCATATGAAATTTAAGGAAATACTGATGTCATTGTGGTGTAAATACTTAATAGGTCAGGAACCTGCATAGCACCTAACTCAATACTCATTTGTAAAATAAATACAGATGCTGCCATCCCAGCATTTCATATCACTTCCTTGACTCATTATCCCAACTGACAATTTGTGAGAAACACAGTTAATTTATGGAAGGAAATCTATGCTGATTTGACAAGTGACTAGCCATGTTCTTGGTAACGTACAGATAGTGGAAAGATGAAAAAAACATAACATTTCGATTTTAGGGTGAAATTTGCCATTAAATCCAGTAGCATGCATGATTTACAGACCATTTCACAGCACCTGAGATAACAGCATCTGCCCGACCGTTGAGTCATTCATTCCCTTGGTGAAATAATTTTTTTTTTAAAGAGCACCACAGAATGATATAGTTTTACTATTTTTTTACACTAGTGAAAGGGGAGGTTATACTAAAAGTCCCTTTTCATTTTTATTTATCAGTCATTAAGTACTGATAAAAGTCATTTTGTTAGGAATCAATTTTCCAAAGCAGTGACATGTATTATTACAGATCAAAATGAGAGGGTGTGGAGGATGCCTCAGGCCAGGGTCCATGAAGAATGTTTTAATTAGCGTCCTTGATGAGCGCTGGTCTTTTGGCAGAGAGGGCTTTAAAGTCAAAATCTCTCTCTCTCATACCCAATTCTGTCTGTCACACCATCTCTCTCCATCTCTCTCTCTCTCTCACGCTTGCACTCTCTCTCACTCTCTCCGTCACTCTCGCACTCTCTGCAGGTGCTGACAGGCAGATCTGTTTTCCTCCTGGTCGTGGTGAGTAAGTTGGCAGCGCCTCGCACCAGGGAGAGCGGCCCGGGCCTGTGCCAGCTCAGAGCGCGGGCATGCTGCACTAACCCTCCCCATAGGGGCATGAGGCACGGTGCCACCCATCTGTCAGAACACGGTCCTGCTGCAAACCCACATACTCACAACCTGGTCCTGTTTCCTACCCAAATATCAGAACACAGTCCTGCTGCAAACCCACACACTCACAACCTGGTCCTGTTTCCCACCCAAATATCACACTGTGGTTCTAATTACAACCCAAACTCTGTCATCTTCCTATGCTCATTCTAATACATGCATGGACTGCATGCACCCTGACCCTCACAGTCCTGTCCAATCCCACTGACAGTCTCACAATCTTTTTATTTAAAGTATTGTTACTTGGACAGGTAAAGACAGAGAGTACCAATCATCCCTTCTGTGAGCATATAACTTCTTCCCCAGTGAGACAACATCACTGAACACCAGGGATAATAATCACACAAACATACATACATACACACACACACACCTCCCTCTAGCTTCTGGAAAATAATCAAATCATACACCAGCACATGCTTGCCTGGAATGGATTCACTCTCACCTCCCTCTCACTCTTTATTTTCTCTCCTGTGTTCTCACACTTTATTTCTCTCTCCAGTGTTGCAATCTTTGTAGGGGTGAACAGCTAAATTTTTCAATAGAGAATCAGCCAAAAGCCTGAAGGAATGATAATACCATAATACCAGAAGAAGAATCATTGCTCTTACATTGCCCCACAACCATGGTAACTTCCCCTATCAGCTTTTGAGTCTGTTCACTATACTAAATACCGAAATAAAATTTCTGAAAATGTTTACAGAATGCTTGGGAAGATTCTCCCTCGGGATAATGTAATGATGAAAACGGTCCACACCAGAAGAGATAAGTTCCTGAACGGCACAGACAATTCCAGAGGGTTTTTAGTATATGCAGTGTGCATCATTACCGATCAATCGCATCCTGAAAACACAGCTGAAAACACACCCTCAACTCACGCCCTCAGATATAATAAAATCCCCCAATTGTGCTCATGTTGTTGTGTTGTGTATGTCAAGTGGATGTTTGGACTCTGTTTGTATTCTTACCGACACCCCACTGTGACAGCAGTGCACTTGAACCAGTGCACTTCAACCTGAACGGGCACAGCAAGTATCCCTACAGTCTTTCACACAATCAGCCTGTGTCAGTTACCCCGCACAGTGCTTCCCTCTCATTCTGCCACATTACAGAGTCTCCGCCTTTTTCTTCAGCTCAACAGAGATTCCTTAATTCTGATTAAGTAAGCTGGAGTTAACAGCACTGTGACAACTAAACAAAGATATAAAAAACACAACCAACTGCATAAATTAAACAGTACAAATGTGTTCTTCAATTGCAGACGCATTAAAATGGCTTTCCTGCACAATCCACTATCACATGGAACGTAACTCAAAAATGACTCATAAAAATTCTGTGATTAATGAAATGTAAGTGCAGCCATTAACTTTAATATGGATAATTAAAAACAATGTTAAATCTAAATTATTGCCGCTGAAGCAGAGACATATAATAAAAACTTAAATGCTAAAACAGCCTCAAAGACCACAGCATCTAAGCTACAGTCTGAAAGCCCAGCCTTATAACCACATCACGTAAACCACAACCTCAAAACCACAGCCTACCTCAAAACCACAGCATATGAACCACAACCTCAGAACCACAACATATGAATCACAACCTCAAAACTACAGCAAATAAACCACAACTTCAAGATGACAGTACATAAACCACAGCCTCAAAACCACAGCATATGAACCACAACATCAAAACCATCGCATATAAACCACAACGGCAATACAAGAGCACGTAGCCCACGGCCTTATAACCACAGCATATGAACTGCAACTGTGAGGTGGGTTTGGGGTTAAAGAGCACACCTGTATGAGGTGAGTGTGGGGTAACAGTACCTGTGTGAGGTGGGTTTGGGGTTAAAGAGCACACCTATATGAGGTGAGTGTGGGGTTACAGTACCTGTGTGAGGTGGGTTTGGGGTTAAAGAGCACACCTATATGAGGTGAGTGTGGGGTTGCAGTACCTGTGTGAGGTGAGGGTTGGGGTTGAAGCCGCACTGGTTGCACACGGTGTTGTGGCACTGCGTGCAGGTGTTGGAATTTGGCGGGTCCTGGGCAGTCAGCTCGGTCGTGTTGCACACGGGGCACAGCTTGCTGCTGGGCATGGGGGCGATCTGCGGTACCGAGTACGGGGAGCTGGGGGCGCTGCCCGGGGACACCGCCGGAGACCGGCCCGTCCCCGCTCTTCCGGCTCCGCCCCCGTCCACCGGGAGGGTCAGGCGGGCGGCGTGCTGGCCCTGCCCTGACCCGCGCTGGGGGGCGGGGCTCTCGTGGGTGGCGAGGCGGTAGGGAGCTCCTGTTCTGCTCTCATCGGGGGACGCCCCTGGCTTTGGCCCCGGCGCGTGCTCCATCTGGCCTGGCCTCCCGGCAGAGCTGCAGGGGGGAGAAGCCTGAGGTCAGCACTGAGGTCACACAATGATAATGTCACATAGTGACAAAGTCTCGCAGTGATGAAGTCACACAGCAGTAGTCACACAGTGATGAGATCACACAGCCTTAAATTCAATAATTTTTCTCTTTTTTTGAGAGGCTGGAATTACAGGTTTCCATCTGACATGACTTGTCAAAAATGACAAAATGTTCTTTTAATTAAGTCTTTTTCCCATACTATTGCAAACATAGTTTAAATTATTATATTAAAGGTTAACAAAGATGCAATAGAAAATGCTATGGGACTTGAAATCTAACCATAAATCTAACCCAAAATCTCAAAACTATACCAGTCTACAGATACATCCCTAATGTTTTCTTAACCTTGCCTCACAATCAAATGCAACTATCAGTTCACTAACTTAGTTGGGTGACTTCAGAAATTAACAAATTTACCAATGAAGAAAAAAAATATATATATATAAAAAAATAATTTAATTTTAAATGACAGTAAAGTACAATTAGTGATTGACTCTAGCCCAAAGTGTTATCTGCCATTAGCACAAAATCACGGCAATATAAATATGAATGTGAACCTTATATAAACGCTATGTCAATGTTACAAGCTGAAACATCAGTCCATTTTTCCATGTTTTTTTTTCTTCTTTATCAATCTTCCATTTTATCCACCTGTAAATCAAATAACACTAAAATAACACAGAAATATCATATCGTGCAACACCATAATAACCCTGTATCAACTCAGTAACAGGTCACACGCACTCCTTCCTCTCACTCCCAAGATGCAATTCCCAGCACAAGCTCATTTCAAACGCAGGGGGGTCAAAGGTTCCACCCGACCTTTTCTTCTTTTTAATAATGCCGGTGGAAAAAGCAGCACTCCCCCCTGTGCTGATAAGCTGTGGGATTCTCTGCATGGTGAGAGAGAAGTGCCTCTGTCCCTGCAGGCCCCTATACCCCTCTCTCTACAGGGCCATCTGTGCATGGATTTATTCCGCATCTAAGAAACGCTCTTCGCATCGGCTGTCTGCTTTCCCCCGGCTCACGGACAGCGGCATCTGCGTGAGCTCCCTGCTATCAGCCACAGGAAGTGTTGTCGCTGTTGAGTGTCAGTAACAGGAAGCAGTCTGCATAGCTGATTAAAAAGACACCGCCACCCACCCCGACACTCCCCCCACCCCCCGCCTCCCACCTCCCCTTCCCCAGTCTGTCCGTCCATCAATTCGCAGAGCTAGCTCTCACCATCTGACCAATATCAAAGACCACTTTCATAATTTGTGCAGAGGAAGAAAAATGCACGTGTTTGTTTTTCAAAGAAAGTTGGTTTCTGTGGGCTCTTCCATGGTGGTTTGTGTTGACTGACGAGAGCCCGTATCAGCTGGAGCCCAGCGCTAATAACGTCTCCTTTCCCTCTCATTCTCTCCCTCAGCAGCACCTAAGGGGATTAACCAATGTAATTAAAACAAATCTGCACTTTCTCCTGTCACAACAAGAATGACGACATCACATCTGTGTCCTTTCCTTCTGGAAACGTGAAGGTGACGGCATTTCCAGGATGAATATACTCCACCACAAACAAGCCTTCCAGGAGGAGAAAATAAATTGTGTGCAAGCAGGAAGGTGATTCAGAGGAAGGGTGTAACTGGAACGTGTGAGTAAGGTGTTTCAGGCCTGGGTGGAAGCAGTGCTTTTGTGAAGCCAGCTCTATCCCTGCCGTTCTTAAGCATGTCAGAAAGAGCTGAGGCCAGAGTTCAGAGCAAAATGCTCTATGAGGAGCGTACACATATAACATGCATACATGCAGTTCTGACAGTAGAGGGTTTTATGTGAACACTGTCACTGCAGTGTGCCGTCTCATGCATGAATCCATATCGGCCAAACCTGCTCCTTAACAGGAGGCAATTCATACTGACCCCTGCCCTTTAATGAGGGCCTGTTCGTATTGGTGCCCCTAAACAAGGGACGTTCTCATTGGTAAAAACTGCATTAATGAGGGTGCACTGGAATGTTCATTGGAGCTTTTCGTTAGGGTGCTCTGTTCCACATGCAGGGGTGGCTGCAACACAGAAGGTCTGTTAGTGAGTGCCGTATCTGCCAGTTTACAGAAACAACTCAGGGCCTCCTGCCTGCATGCTAAAAGGTATGAAATATCTCTTAGTAAACCACGTTTAATGTGCAAATAAGTGATTTATTCTGGAGGTGTTCCCTGTCAGGAGGTAATAACAAAAGCATTTATAATAGCTCATAATAGCTAATGATTCCTTCTTAAACAAAGCACCGTACCCTCACTTGGAACCACTGTAGCATACAAATATTGCTTAACTGTGGTCTATAACCCTATATCATACTAATATACACACAGTACCCAACACACTGACCAGGAACTCTAACATACATATTGCCTAACACTGATCTATAACATCATAACACTATATCCTGCTAAAATACAGTCCTAAAATGCTGATCTATAATAGTATACCAATAACACTATATCTTACTACAATACACAGAATGCTAAAACACTGATCTAAAATAGTATATCTATAACACTATATCACACAACCATAGTCTGAACACAGCAATCTATAACACCACATCTATGATGTTATATCACACTATCATACATGTACTGTTATGGTGATGTTCCAAATCCTAGATGAAAGTTAATGATGAAGCAATAAGGACAATCAAGTAATCCGATATTTATGTGGATTTATTGCAGCGTCTACCTGATTCTATATCTAGAGTAGAGCTATTCTTGTCCGGTGTAGGCCACCTTGGATTCCCAGCTTTTTATCTTTAGTCAATTCCACTGGCTTCTCCCTGTGGAAGGGAGGTGAAATCTTGCAATGTGTCACAGAGGCTTTCACTAGGTCCATGTTCACAGCCTGACTCTCCCTCACAAATCTGCCCCAGAACAGGTTCCTACAGTGCAGAACTGTTTGAAATTAGCCATTTAAATGTTTATTGTGTACATATAATTGTCTACTTATATTTTGAGATTTCATATCTATCTTAATAGCAAGAACAAAACTTAAATTAACTGAATTCCTATTAAACTTAGTTATGAATCTTCTCCAATATTTCATTAGCTGTGTTTTGTATATTACTCCATGACTTTTTTTAAACTGAAAACTCAGATCAGGAGCTAAACCTTTGCGCTTTTGTCTTGTGAACACGTAGCATCTGCTACATAAGAAACAGAGACGGGCTGCAGACTGTTACCATGGACTAAACTGAAATATCTAAAGAGATTATGCATCCCACCATATTGAATCCAGTGAATCCAGAGTGCAGTGCTCTGACCCGTGCTCAATACTACTGCCACCATGTATGAATACGCCTGTTTGAAGTTTCTGAAGGCCTCCAGGGTATTATGTAAATGTACCAAAAACCACATTCCCTTTAACATGCTGAAATTACCTATCACACATATTAACTACACCTAAAATGGCTGTGTAGATAGTTGCTTGCTTGCTAGCGAGCTAGTGAGCTAATGTTAGTTTCACTAACAGATCACTGCCCTAAAGTCCAGAGTCCTGGGCTCTGGCCACTACACTACATCACTGCCCTCATGTGTGAAAACTGCCTAAAACTTTTGACACTGATGTTCATTCTGTGTTTATTGAACATTTGCTGCTACTTTCCTCTGTTGATGTAGCATCACTACAACATTATGCTTCACAACAAAATTCCCTGTCAAAAATCAACTCTGATAGAGTACATTTAACTATATACTTGCAGTCCCTACTCTCTACTAAGCACTAGCAATGCAGTTAGAGTTGATTTAACACTGCAAAATTTCCAGTCAATATAACGGCTCAATTACACCGTCCCTCTACAGTTAGTAAAAAAGACCCCCTTACAGCATCAAACCGCATTTGGTAAAAAGGCAAAAGGCCAGTGTCCACAGCTCTGTGAGTTTTAAATAGCCATAAGAGCTCTCATACAGCACAGCCCCAGTAGGTTTCAGGCTGTGTAGTGCTTGGCGGAGGTAAGGTGAGAGACTCAGACTCACACACAGTTGTCACTAACACACAGAACATCCCATAGCAGCCCTGAAAGAGCGCTCCCACACCCGATACACCCTTTAGACAGCGCCACACAAACTCACACACAAAGGGTGTTTCAGCATGTTTCAACTGATGCAGACGTTGTATAATAAAGATTATCAGACAAAAAAGAAGTGAGTGTGTGAGACAGAGACTGAGAGCAAGAAAGCCAGAGTGAAAAAAGAGAGAAAGAGAAAGAACCATTGTGTTTATATGTACACGTGTATGTGTGTTTGAGCCCATGCGTGCATGTGTGTGTGTGTGTGTGTGTGTTTGAGCCCATGCGTGTGTGTGTGTGTGTGTGTGTTTGAGCCCATGCGTGTGTGTGTGTCAGCTCACTTACCATTTCCCTAGGGTGGTTTTATGCAGACTCACTAATCTATGGTTATTAATCATGTTTAATGTGCAAATAAGTGATTTATTTTTGTGTTATTACCCTTCCTTGCAGGAGGTAATAACAAAACCACTTATAATAGCTCATAAAAAAACACTTCCTCATACAATAACTTAAACAAAGCACAGGACCCTTACTTTCCACCACTGTGACATACATAATGCCTAACACTGATCTATAAAATCTCCCACTTACACACACAGGTCCTAACCCTGACCAAGCAGTAGTTGGCCGAAATAGCTAAGTCAGTACTTCCTGATTGGCAGACTGCATCATTAGTTTATGATTGGAAATAGTAATAGTGCAGTCAGTAGTTTCTGAATAGAAGTAACAGCAGGGTCAGTGGTGTCAAGCCTGACTGATAGCAGTAACTCAGTCGGTTATTTCTGACTGGTAGTAGCAGTGTGACCAGTAGTATCTGTTCTGACTGGCAGCAGTAGCTTGGTCAGCAACTGACAGGCCATAAAATATTGGTAGTAATAGCCAGTAGTCCATGAACAGAAATAAAGCAAAACCATAGCTCTCTTCCACTGTGAAGATATAAATATAATCACATGATCTACTGCACTTCAATGTTGCCTTTAATACTGCAGTACAGATGGAACTTGTATTAAATAAAGGTACTGAAAATTGATGTTGATAAAGGTGTGTTAGATGAATAAATGAACAAATGACAATGCCAGACAGGCACTCAGCCACAGGCCTAGTTATCAGCTGCCTGACTGCAGCTTTTCTCCAGCAGTCACTAACCACACAGACAGACATGGGCAAGCTCATCCAGGCTTCACAAGGGTATCTATTCTGACAAACTACCACCAGCATATTATATCCTCCACTGTATATAAAACATTCAATTATACTAAACATATTTTCATCCCCTGCACTCTGAAGATCTGATTGCAGTGTATATATACAGTGTATATGTATATGTGTGTGTGTTGGGGGGATGAGGGGATGTCGTGTGTGCACGTGGTTGGCTATGCACGTGTGCCTGCGCATGTACCTGTATGTCAGTGGGACGTGTTTATGTCAAACATGTCAACAGAGAAGGGCAACAAGGTGGTAATCTGGGCCATTTTGCCCCTCTGATTCAGTAATGGCTTCTTGTGCTGGGATGGTGGTGAGGCAAACCCTCTATCTCAGTTCACAATCTCTGTCTGGCCAATGCTGCTTGAGGTTTATAATAATAGTGTCTTCATAAAGGTAAATAGATTATTAAAAATGTTAATAGTAAAACCTGTGCACTCCCTTACAATGTTTGAGAGATAGAGAAAGACAGGAAGAGGGAGGGAGAGGGCAAGAGAGAGAGAGAGAGAGAGATAAGCTTTTCTCACTGCATGTGAGACATTTTGTTGAAGACATTTAGATTTTTTTATTACACTGTAATTAATAATTAATCGAAAAGAATCCTCGTTATACAGTCCTGCTGGGTGAATATTGGCTGTGGCATGAACAAGATATCCGCATAAATACATTCACTGTAAAACGTAGCATTGAAATCAGTGTGAAAATACAAATCATTTCTATCACCACAACTTTTAGGCCATATTACCAGATTTTCAACTAATTAATCTGAAACGGTCAACAGCAATGTACAACCGTACGTTCGCATATACTGTATATAACAACGGATGATTCCTGTATTCGTTAAATTGTTCATACATGCGAAATGGAAAAAGAATCCTTACGAAAACGGGCTTCACACACGCCCTCGGCTCGACAAAACAACACCTAACAGTCTACTCTGCTTCTGAGCGTGCTGTGTGATGTGTCATCACTTCAATAGCTCACGCGGGAGGAGGGCCACATAAGCGGTAACGTTTGCACACAAAACTACAACACACACACAGATTCACTACCCAACACTGCTCGTCAGGAGAGTCTACAAGCACTCTCTAATATATTAAGATATGAGAAGTGCGGAAACTACGTGGTTTGCAATGCCACAATCAAAGGTTCCCTCCCCATCATAAATCAGGTCTTACACATACACGCGGAAACGACACATCCAGCACACAGCTTGCGCGAAATTCGTCGATTAATTGATATTTTTATCCCCTCAAAGATGGGAATTTGTCTACGGAATCTAATTTTTACCCATCTAGTTTATTGTGTATCTTTTTGCATTATTTGCATAAAATTCACCGACTGATCGTGTTTGTATATGTATGGATTCAATGCGTGCAATTGTTCCCCTGAATTTTATTTTACCCATTCCGGTCGCTATGTACAAACATGTTAAATTTGATCGTATAAGAAAATACGCAATTGTGCATATCGCATACGTGATCCCAATAGCTTTCATTTCTGATGCAATTGATTATTTAATCATGTCAGAAGCAAGCGATACACCACCTGAAATATACATTACAGTGACAATGCATATTCAGAGCAGCTTTAAACTGTACATAGTGCCCATATAATAAATAAATAAAGTAAAAAAATAAAGAAATAAATAAAACAGCAGCATCATTTTTCACACACAAATGCAACATTCATGCTAGATAGATTGTGTGCCATGGCTGAAATTGGAGAAAAAACCGCGGTTCCATTTAAAAACATTAACTCCTTTTATATAAATGGCACTGTAGAGAAATGCCCTATTTTCTACCTGTTAATCCCCGGGCCCGGCCCAGCCGCTGGTCCGCTCCCGGCTGGCGCACCATTACTGGGCTTGATGAGCTGTCCAGATCCCGCTGGTGCTGAAATGGAACCCGGAGCTGCCGCCGTCGGTACAGCGGAGCCTGGTTCCCCCGGCTGTCCGCCTCCCTCGAGGCTCGCTTCGTTCCCCATGGTCTCAGGAAATGAGACGGTGCAGAGAAATTATATTTATTAACAGTTTATTATATTAAAATAAAACTGAGAGCTAACTCAACGCGGCTCCTCTTCCGCCATCATCACCTACAATCCACCAGCTTGCACGGAGCACGCGCACAGACGGGGAGTCATTTAGAGCGCGCGCGCTGACGCAGGGATATCGAGTGCGCGCTCGTGCCCAGGATCTCAAGGCCGTCTTGTAGCCTGAAGGTCCAGGTAGCCAAAACGCCAAGAAGGTCCTTATGATAGCTTAGCCAGCTTAATTACCTGTGAAAAACATTGACAATATTTTTTTATCAAAAAAATGTGAATAAGTTTCCTTGGTTCAAATAATTACTGATGAAAGAAAAGGTAGTTTGGCAAATAAAAAGGCAATTACAGATATCATTTGGGATTCAAGCATCCTGTTGTAAAGAAAACACTTCTTATTTGTAATTTTGGATTTTACTTTCAATTATTTTTTCTCTTAAATAATTTTATATGCTATCATATCAATATTTTCAGCTAAAATGTTTCTGTGATTTAGACAGGCTAATGTCTGCCATTAGTGCGTACCACACACAAAATTTGTCAACATTGTATTATCAACAAAAAGGGAAAAACTAATGCATCATATTTTTCCAGATGTGAAAAAAGTTTGTGTTTATATATCATGGGAATAAGGAATGTGGAACCACAGGAGTGTGATCCCAAAACATGTGTGATTATTTTTTATGCATATTCTGGAGTAAGAATGTAACTAATCAGCTACCACAAGGAGCATAAAATTGAGGGTAAACACCTTCAGTGTACACAGGCCCAGAATTCTAAATGTAAATGGATAAGCATTGTAATTCTGTGGCTATACAAACATTATAATGTTGTTGGTATAGGCGAGATATGATTGTAATCCGGTGTTAAATTAGCATTCTAATGATGTAAATTTGTGAGATATCATTGTAATTCTGATGTGTATATGAGCATTTTAATTCTGAGGGCATGCACGTGTGACAGCTGTACTGTGGCAGAGAGGTCGATTGTGGTCAGTCCAGCCTGCAGGGGAGCTGTGCCCAAAGAGCAAGGTGATGCTGCCACAGCACTGTTATTCTGATGTAGTTGCCCACATTGCCCTGTCAGCGCCGACTGCTTTGAGAAGGCAGTCAGTATCTATAGGTATCCTCTCAGTACTGAGCACTGAACTCCTCTGCTATTACTTGGCACATGCCCACATCTATTTCTGTTATTCTTGTGTAGTTTGTCACTTGGAACAGGTTCAAAATGGAATGTTCCTTTTTCCCCTTTTCATTACCCACCATTGTGGCTTTCTCTGGATGGGACACAGATGAGTCAGAGAGTGTGAGCTCGATCTCAGCAGAGTGCCCGCTGCTGAACCACGATGACGCTAACCATTCTTGTGTAAAAACATTTGATTCCAGTCAAGGATTACCTGGCCAAGACAGGTGGGAAACAGTTCAGAATTAAACCATTATAATGCAGGCTTCAGCCAAATTTTCAGCCATCTAGTGGACAAATGTTAGGAGCGCACCAGGTTAGTAAATAAACCATTCCTTTATTGGGGGGGATTTTTGCCATTGTAGTCGTGGTAGTAGCATTAGCAGTTATACTAATAACAACAATAATAATTATTATTATTATTTTATTATTATTATTATTATTATTATTATTATTATTATTATAAGCCCGTAGTTTCTATCTAGCTAGTGACAGTGTACCGATATGGGTAGTCCAACTATGTATTCAGCAATAACATTCAGCCTATCACAGCACTGAGCCAATGACATTCAACCAATCAAAGCATTCAGCCAATCACCGTCACACAAGCTGAGCATTCAGCCATGACTAAGATCTCACAGAAAAATAAGTCTCAGCCCTCCGTGCTCTTAGATGACATGAATCCATCCTACAGTAGCCTTTCATCAGTGTTTCCTATCACAAAATGTACTTGGTCAGTTGCAGTATCTCTTCTAGTGGCATACGGACATTAAATGCTATTTCAGGTAACCTCACCATACAGGATAAACCCTAAAACAAAGCAGATGCAGGTTCACCTCTGCTACATGGGCATGATGTACATACAGGTACACACACACAGACACAGACACACACACAAGCACAAATACATGCACTACAGACAGATACACACACATAAATGCATGCACCACACAAACACACACACAAATACACACACATAAATACATGCACCACAGACACACAAACTCACATAAACACACACACATACACAAATACACACACACAAATAGGCTACATGCACCACAGACACACATACACACGCGCACGCATGTACACTAACATCTAAGTGCAGCAGCAATTTAATTTTGTAGTTCTAGAATGCTACAAGTCTGTTACAAGACTTGAAGCAATCCCATAACTGACAAAATGGAACACTCCCATCGTCTGCACTGGTCTGATCCAGCTCAGCTGCAACAGCAGGTGCCAAGGCTCCCGTCTCCATGGAAACAAGGAAGAGAAACATGCATTCAAAACTCCAGCAATCGCCACAATAGCTGAGCAAAAGCTCAAGACAATTTTGCATGCGTAATTCAGCCAGATCTATTTTATATGGCCTGATAAGCATAAACTGATTTGTAATCAACATTTGTGTCAAATCCAGTGTCCAAAAAGATGACCAAAACCTTTTTTTTTTTTTAATTTACATTTAATCCATTAACAGATGTTCTTATCGAGAGTGACTTACAATGTACACTTTCATTTTGTAAAATATTAAATAACAAATCTTGCTTGAAACAAAGACAATTCTAAAGAGAGGTTATCTATTACTGTCAAGTCAAAGGATTTATTCTGATCTTATTGATCCTGGTCTCAACGAACATTAAACAGTATTTTTATCTGAACAGCATGCTGGCCAACGTACACTTTCTGTCCCCACCAGGTATTTTATCATGGATGCATTGCTCCATTTACTAATGATATTTAAGAGATGCAGAAAACTAAAAGTGGACAAACAAATATATTACTGTAATGCATTCATTCATTCAGACCCATAGCTTTGAAGGTGAAATAATTTTCACTTGTGAAATAAATCTCATTTCCCCATGTTGCAAACATTACTGGAAAATCTGTGTCCAACATAAAATGTTATGTCACACAAAGAAATTTGGGATCTCATTAACTTTCCATTTTTACAAAAATTTTTGAAGATCACTTAAAACCAATTAAGTGTTGCAGATTTTCAACCAATATAAATGACAGAAGTCAAGATGTGTGCTTGTGTGTGTGTATTTGTCTGTGGCTACTGCCCCTCTCTAAAGTGTCTGGAAAGTGAGGTTAGGGTTTGAGTTTTGTTTCCTGCTAACTGATTGGTTCTACCAAGTTTCAGCAAGAATTATGTCATATAGGCCAATGACTGAGTTAGGTTATTTATCGCCTCCAGTCGGAATCTGATTTACCACCTCTGTTCAGTAATCTCACTGATGCAAATGTAGACTGCCTTTACTATGCCTTTACTATGTGGGCTTGCAGTAGACAATCTGACTGAGTCAAGTGTGGTGCACATGTGGGTCTGAAGTAGGCTGCCACCACTGAATTGGGGCAGCCTACTGCATTGAATGTATGTTGCCCACTCAGGCCCCTAATTGTGTTATATTGGTTGCATTCCCACAGCTGTACCAGTAATGGTTGCGCAAGAGGGTTTCAGTGCTTCTTGCTTTTCCTCAGTCAGACCCAGGCTTTAATGGCGATTGAGTCATGCCTTGATCCTGTGCTTTAGGCCCTTCTAATCCCCTTGAACCTCATCTGGCCTGTCAGGGTAAAGGGGTGTGGCCACAATCAAGGGTGGGCTTATCACAGTTAGAATATGGATATGAGCAATTGTGTTTCAACGACAGTGTGATGTCAACACCAAGAAGGCTTTGTATCAGAGGAGATTTAGAGCAAAGCCGGCACATCCGAGGCCTGAAAGTGGACAAGCAGCAAACAGACTTGCAGCCTGGGTCTGGTATGAGGCTTCAGGCAAAAACTTAACCAAATACTTGCCTGGACCTGGTAGGCCTGACTATGGAAACAAGGCCATGCTGTGTAATGCTGTGCTACACAGGGCAGCCTGCAAGGGGCTGCATTTTCTGCCCACCAGGGCTCTGTCCAGGTAGGCATGCTAGGTGGACTCTCAGAAACCTGAGAGTAGAGATGGGGTAAATATGTTTGGACATCAGGACTTATGATATGGAATGGTATCTTCACATCTTCTCATTGTCAGTACAGTATAGAGTATATCACGGCAGTATCTCATTTTATACATTAGGGACGCTATGGTTTAATTCTAGGGAACACACTTACACGCACATAAGACAAAATAAGTTTATAAGTTAATAAGTGAGTCATTGCAACCACTTTAGCAATGATGACAGAAGTCAGGCCATTAAAGTCAGGAGAAAGATTTGGATAGAAGGTAAGCCATCTGCTTACCAGCTCAGGTATCCGCCCAGCCGAGCGTTCGGCACTTTTCAGCGTTTTCCACAGCGGGGTTTAAACACCACATGGTGTTTTCTAATGAGGCAGTTATCCAAAGGGAAGGATAAAAAAACAGATGTGATATAGCGATGGGAAAGTTCTACTGTTTGGTTTCGTATGTATTATCCTTCCTCTTCCAGCTTCTCCACGAGCCTTTGCAAAAACTTTCCCAGTTGTGCACTTTGAATCAATGACTTGGAACCATACACCCGGAACTCTCGAGCAATTTTGTCCCCAGTAGGGAAGACTTTCGCTGTTGCTCCTGAGAAAAATGGGTGACGAAATAAATGAACTCGCTGGCTATTAAAATTTGATAATTCATCATAATAATCACAATATCGAGTTAACTGCATATTGCGATTACAAGAGGTGAGAATGTCATTTAACATTTTTCATTTTAAATGTGCGTTATACCGTTTATTAGAATGTGATGTGGGAGTCATTTTTGGATAACCATGGCTAATGTAGCAAGCTAATTCTGTCAACTCTGGACAAAAGACACCAAGTGGCAGCAGGCACAGGAAATGTAGCAGCTGCCATGGGGGAGATTACAGTGTTTGAGTGTTTGCACAGAAACGGGTAGCATGCGTGTTGTCTCTTATGTAGCACTGTATTAGCTCAAGGCTGGCAGTAGCTGGCAGGCTAAGGTGCCATCTGTGATTGGTCAAAATAATACTATTTGCTAGGTTGCTATCCCCCGCCCAACTAACTTGATTATGATGTGCGTTGCTGTGGTGCGTGTGATGCTGCATACAAATAAATTAGTAAATGGTAGGTAGCAAGCTTATGTATGCACATCGTACAAATTAACATAAACGAGACTATAGCTAGATTACCAGCAAACGGTAAAATGCTGCTTGAGGTCGCAGTGATGTGTAACTTATGCGATTTCCATTTGTCCAGCTATTTGAAAAATTAGCTAGGAAGCTGCTTGTCAAGCACTAACTTACCGTAGCTAGTGTAACGTGAATCCTTTATGCATCAACATAGATAGTGCTGCCAGATTAGATTTTTTTCGAACGTCCGACAGCCTGTGATACTATTTGATTGCTCAACTCCACGTCCGTCAGTGAGCATTAACATTATTTTTACTGGGAAGTATCAGGAGACTCGCTTTACGTACAACGCACAAACATGCGAAGTTACTCACGCATACAAAGCACTGTCTATAATTCCTTAATTAAAACGTGCAAAATCTGCCTTTAAAAGTATTGATTATATGTGTCAAATATGTCTGTGCACACGCACGTGCTAGTGTGTGTGTGTGTGTGTGTGCACGAGCAGAAATTATATGTGGCTTGTGTGTGAGGATAATGCTTTGTGTGTGTGTGTGTGTGTGTGTGTGTAGCAATACTATGTAGGTAATGCTATGTGTTTGTGCAGGAGAGCAGTGGAAAGGATGTGTGGGTAATGGTCCCAGAGAAGTTTGAGGCACCATGTCTGAAGAGGCGATCTCTGGGAGTGATATGGAGCCTGGACTCGACAGTGAGGAAGAGGAGGACCAGGGAGAGGAAGAGGAGGAAGGCAATGATGGTGATGATGAAGAGGACGATGCAGGTGAGTAAAAGGTGGAGCGATCAGGTGGCGCAGCATGAAAATAGACTGGAGGTCAGGTGATGGGGTGCTGTAACTATAATTAGATATATTTTTTGATAATTCAAAACAGACCTCCTCGGTCCAGCTCCACCACATTCCTATATCCACCTGCATGTTTTTGCATGTTTTTATCCACCCCCAAGCTACATTTTGTGCAAGTAATCATCCAAGCCAATGCAGAGCTGTAGTCTGGGGTGTATGCAGGTATTTGATTCCGCCAATTACCGCTGGTTCAATGACGTAATTAGCTCTGAACACTGGAATCGGCTCACTCACAGACTAGATCATAGTAAGACATTTCACATAGGGACACAGTATTATTCTGCTGTCATTTAAGACAAGTATCCATAATGTCAGATCATGAAAATTATTGGGCAAGTTGAGCAGAAGTTAGCATCAATCCAGAAACAGACACAGCCATTCTTGTTCACCCATGGCATTGGTGGTGCAATCTGATTGAGGGCTATATTCTCACTGGGCGGGGCTTGTATCTGTCTTATCTTGTGCAGATCCTCCCCAGAATGCCCCTCTAAGTGTGGACAATGAATCTGGGGGAGAAGCCAGTGCAGAAGGGCAGCAGAAGCCATCCTCAACCTCACCGCCCCACCTCTCCTCTCAGCCCCGCCCCCTGACTCCACCCAGCCCCCTCTCACAGTCCTCATCCAGTCCTGACAGCCACAGCCACAGCCCCTCTCTGTTCAGCACCAGGAAGAGAGTCTCCAAGCCATCGCACCTGAGGAGGAACATCCGGTACCTGCTGCATTACTCACATAATCGCACACAAACACACTCACACACACGCGCATACATAAACACACACACACATGCATACATACACACACACATACACATACTATTGTGAGTACTCATCTCTTTGCAGGAAGCTGTTGAAAGAGCACCAGCTCGAGGCAGTTACTCAGGTTGCCCAGCAGGAGGAGCTAGAGAGAAGGAAGCGCCTGGAGCAGCAGAGGAAGGATTTCCCAGCCCCACCCCTACCTGAATGCCCCCCAGGTAAGGCCACACTGCCTTATATTACACCTGAGATGGAGGCTGTGGTACAGCCATAATGCCATATCATTTTTGTGTTATGGACTGTAGATGTTGAACATGGTTGATGATAACAGAACATAGAAACACTTGTATATGGATCTAGCAACAATTTTTAGCATACTGACCAGCATTACTCGCTGTCTCCCACCTTTCCTCTGTCTTGCGCCTTCTATTTTTCACTTGATCTAAAATTCCTTCTTCCTTCTCCCATCTTTCAATCCCATTCTCTCATTCTTGCCCTGCCCTGTCCTATACTGTGTTCATCTGTTGCTCACTCCCACTCCCTTATTCCCTCACTCTCCCACCCCCAATATCTCTCTCTCTCTTCCTCTCTCCCTCTCTCTCTCTTCCCCCCCCTCTGTCTTCCCACCCCTCTCTCTCTCTCCCCCCCCTGTCTTCCCACCCTCTCTCTCTCTTCCCCCCCCCTTCCCACCCCTCTCTCTCTCTAGGTGAGGTGGTTGTGCATGCAGGGCCGGTGTCCCAGGCTCAGGTTGAGAGGGGAGAGGTGATCTGCTTGGACAGCAGTGGAAGTGAGGACGACGCTCACTCGCCTCCCCTACCTCAGCAGCGCGGTGAGGGTAAGGAGGGTGTACAGCGGGTAGAACTGGGTGTGTTCTTTCGTCTTACAGAAAGTTGAGAGCATTTGTCTGAATGACAGAATTATAGTTCACTGAAATCTGGTCTAAATGTGTGACTACAAGATGGGGCTGTGTAGACTAGTGGGTGTAGTGGTGTTGGCTATTTCTTATTGCTCTGCTTCCCTGAATTATCTGCCTCTGAGAAATGTAGAATTTCCTCCAGTACCAAGGCAAGGCACCAGCTGATGACATAGCATTAGCGAGTTTAACGTCATTCAGCTCATGGTTAGTCAGTTTAACATGGCAGCTTCTGACAGGCCTGTCTGCCCCCGTGATCGAGCTGAGCTCCGGTGAGGATGATGCCCTACGGATCAGCAGCGAGTCAGCCAATGAGGAGGAGGAGACACCCGGGGCCGAGGAGAGGGGTGGGGCCCATGTCAATGACGACCTGAACCAACCCGACGCACTGGGCCGCGTCCTTGTCAACATCAACCACCCAGCCAATGAGAAGGACCTGTTCCTCTCGCCGCAGCTTGCACGAGCCGTGAAACCCCACCAGGTACAGTGACCGCATCTCTGAGCTACCGGCTGTGCGTCCGCGTGTCTGTAACTCGGCGCGGCGACTGTGTTCCCAGATCGGCGGGATCCGGTTTCTGTACGATAACCTGGTGGAGTCGCTGGAGCGCTGCGCTAACAGCAGTGGCTTCGGCTGCATCCTGGCTCACAGCATGGGCCTGGGGAAGACCCTGCAGGTCATCTCCTTCATCGACATCCTGCTGCGCCACACAGGGGCTCGCACCGTGCTGACCATCGTCCCTGTGAGTCAGTCGCCTTTTCTTTCTCGGCTATTTTTCTTTCTCATTTGCTCTTTCTCTGGCTCTCTTTTTGGGTTTCACGCTCTGTCACTCCCGCTTTGGCTGCTCTTTCCCTCACTCTTTCTCTCGCTCTCTCTCATGTGCCCTTTCTCTGACAGACTGCAGGGTTACTTGTCACACCTGCCTCTCTCCCTTTCTATCTGCCTCTTTTGCTCCTTATATTTTCCTCTCTTTCAGGCTTCCCTCTCTCTTTCTTCTTCCACTCAAAATAAGTCAATGAATCTGGCTATCTGAGAGAGTGTGAGTGAGTGTATATGTCAAGCCATTGAGAAAACGTGTATTTTATTTGGTGTATCTGGTGTACGTGTCTGGTGCTTATGTGTGAGTATCAGCATGTGTGTGTGAGTGCACGTGTGCAGTGTGTGTGTGATTGTGACCAGGCTGCTGTCTCCTGTAGGTGAACACGCTGCAGAACTGGCTGGCTGAGTTTAACACGTGGCTGCCGGCCCCTGAAGCCCTGTCCACGGAGAAACGATCTCGGCAAATCCTGACGACCCCGTAGCTTTTCAAAGTGCACGTCCTAGGAGGGAGGCAGAGAGTTGTCTAGGTGTGTAAGTGCAGTGTGTCTTAGGTGTGTAAGTGCAGTGTGTCTTAGGTGTGTAAGTGTAGTGTGTCTTAGGTGTGTAAGTGTAGTGTGTTTTAGGTGTGTAAGTGTAGTGTGTCTTAGGTGTGTAGTGTATGTGTAGGTGTTATGAGTGTGTTAGGTGTAAGGTAGGTGTCATTAGTGTGTGTGTCGTGTGTGTAGTGCAGGTGTGTGTTTTGTAAAGGTGGTGTGTAGTGTAACAGATATTTGCTGTGTGTGCGGCTTTGTGCTGACCTGCAGGACCACTGTGTCGCGAGCAAAGGTCGTGAGTGAGTGGTCAGAAGGGGGCGGTGTGCTGCTCATGGGCTACGAGATGTTCCGGCTGCTGTCCCTGAAGAAGAGCTTTGTCACCGGGAGGAAGAAGAAGAGCAAGAAGCCCGCGGGGCCGGTCATCATAGACCTGGATGAGGAGGAAAGACAGCAGGAGCTGCTGAAAGGTCTGACCCCCTGACCCCTCACGTGTTGCCACAGAGCAGTACAGTGCTCTGCTTGTGGGAGTGTGAACATGCTCTCTCAGAAACATTGTGTCGGTTAGTGACACTTACAGTCTCCTACCTACACCCTCCCTTCCTCCCACACTCTCGCCCTCCCTGTCCTCTCTCCACCTTCGCTCTATCCCTCTCTTCCCTCTCTCCCTCCCCCACCTGTTTCTTCCTCCCTCTCTCTTCCCTTATGTCTTTCTCTTCTCAGATATTGAGAGGGCTTTGTCACAGCCTGGTCCAGATGTAGTCATCTGTGACGAGGGTCACCGGATAAAGAACTTCCACTCGGGCACGTCTCAGGCCCTCAAGAGCGTGCGTTCTCGGCGTCGGGTGGTGCTGACGGGGTACCCCCTGCAGAATAGCCTGACGGAGTACTGGTGCATGGTGGACTTTGTGCGCCCCGACTTCCTGGGCTCCCGGCAGGAGTTCAGCAACATGTTTGAGCGCCCCATCCTGAACGGGCAGTGCATGGACAGCACCCCGAAGGACGTCCGGCTCATGAGATACCGCAGCCACGTCCTGCACAGCCTGCTGGAGGGCTTCGTGCAGAGGTGAGAGAGACGTCCCTGCTGGTGCAAAGGGCAACACTGCCATTAATGAGCTTCATGAAGTGGGCAGTACTTCTGCTGGTCTGCCTTACCTGTTGGTAGAGAGTTTAATCTGTTGGCTTAGTAATTACATTACAAGCATTTATTAGATGCTCTCATCCTGAATGACTTACATTAGTTTTTGAATTTCTACACGGTATCATAGTACTTGTACAGCTGGATATATACTGAGGCAGTTCTGGTTAAGTATCTTGCTCAAGGGTGAAAGAGCAGTATCCTACCTGTGATTCAAACCTGTAGTCTTTAAGGTACAGGCCAGTTCTCTTACCATTATACTACACTGCTGCCCTAGTTGGTAATTTGCTGTTTGTCTTTTGTAGTTCCAGTTTATCTGTTTGTTTTTAAGTCAGTCTGTTGGTTTTGTGGATAGCCGGTAGATCTGTTGTTAATTTGTCAGTCTGTGGTTACAGGCGTGGCCATGACGTGTTGAAGACCCACTTGCCGCTGAAGGAGGAGACTGTGATCATGGTGCACCTGTCCCCCCTCCAGAGGGCGCTGTACACGCAGTTCATGAGGCGCTTCCGGGAGGCGGGCAGCAGCGGCTGGCTGGGGCTCAACCCCCTCAAGGCCTTCTGCGTCTGCTGCAAGGTCCGGCCATGGGAGACCACACCAGCTTGCATGGATGCTCCCCTACAGGAAATGCACTCTCCCCAGGGACCTGGCTTGTGCTGCAATTAAGTGTGTATGTGTTCCCTGTAGATCTGGAACCACCCAGATGTGCTGTATGAGGCTCTTCAGAAGGAGAATCTGGCCAATGAGCAAGACTTGGATCTGGATGACCCCACCCCAAGCCTGAAGACCAAGCCTCCAGAGTCCTCCCACAGCAAAATGGCCATGACAGGACTCAGTCTAGGCATGCTTCAGGACAGGACCAACCAAGTCATTACCTATGAATGGGTATGGGTGAAAGATCGACATACATGTGAACGTACACACACACACACATCCTACTCTTAGTAGACCATTATAACTCAAAGCAGTCAACATATCTCTCAATTCTCCCATCACTCTCCCTCTAACTTTTTTTCTTTCTCTCAAGGCAAAGGATATCATGGCTAATTACCAGACAGGTGTTTTAGAAAATTCTCCCAAAATGGTGCTTCTCTTCCACCTGATAGAAGAAAGTGTAACCAGAGAAGACAAGATCTTGGTTTTCAGGTGCGCATCACTTATATTGTACTTGGTGTGAGTGGGGCCAGAGACTGAGAGGTGACACGGTGGTGCAGTGGATAGCACTGTTGCCTCACAGAAAGAAGGTCCTTGGTTTGAATCCCAGCCGGGGCCTTTTTTCATCTGGGTACACTGGGTGTGTTTCCTCCCACAGTCCCTAGATATGAGTGTGTGAGTGAATGGTGTGTGTGCCCTGCAATAGATGAACTAGATGAACTGTCCAGGGTGTATTCCTGCCTCTTGCCCAAAGCATACTGGGATAGGCTCTAGCACCTCCCGCAACCCTGACCAGGAATAAGCGGGTATAGATAATGGATGGATGGATGGATGGATGTACAGTGAGCCCCATAGTGTTTGGGACAAACATATTTTTTCTCGATTAGGCTCTGTACTCCACAGTTTTTTATTTGAATCACATTTTAACCACAGGTAAATCAATTAGTTCACATGTGGTTAAAATGCAGATTCTCAACTTTCATTAAAGGATATTTTGTACACTTTGGTTTCACCATGTAGAAATTACAGCACCTTTTGTACATAGCCCCCCATTTCACAGCACCATATTGTGGAGTACAGAGCCAAATCAAGAACAAAATATGTATTTGTCCCATATTTTGTGTGTGTGCATGCGTGTGTGTGTGTGCATACAGTATGTATGGAAACACTATCTCATTACAACTAACTAGTCAAACCACAAGTGATTCTCTATAATGCAACTGTAGAACTAGCATTTCTGCATTTTGTACGTCTTATGCTTGTGCATCTTACGCTTCTGTGTGTGTGTACCTGTTCTTTTTTTTCCGGCAGCCAGAGCTTGTCCACACTGTCTGTCATTGAAGAGTTTTTGGCCAAGAGGCCCATGCCCCCCTGCAGAGTGACCAGTGAGAGTCACACCTGGATACGCAACGTCACCTACTACAGTGAGTGTGTCTCTGTTACCCAGTAACCACTACAGTGAGTGTGGCTCTGTTACCCAGTAACCACTACAGTGAGTGTGTCTCTGTTACCCAGTAACCACTACAGTGAGTGTGGCTCTGTTACCCAGTAACCACTACAGTGAGTGTGTCTCTGTTACCCAGTAACCACTACAGTGAGTGTGGCTCTGTTACCAGTAACCACTACAGTGAGTGTGGCTCTGTTACCAGTAACCACTACAGTGAGTGTGTCTCTGTCCATAACACTGTGATGGGTCTTACAGACACTACAGTGATGTGCTGTTATGCACACCATGCAGTGTGCCTGTTACCTAGCAACCACTGCAGCAAGTGTTTCTGTTGCCTAGAAACTGGTACTACAAGCAATAGACAGTGTATCACTGTCAATTATGTCTGTGACAAACTTGTGTATCGCCAACCTTTGTTTTTTTAAAGGAGTAAAAGGCATGGGGAATGGAGGCAGTGTGCAGGCGATCAGTGATTGGTGAGGCTGGTTGTTAAATTATGATGTCTCCATAGGGTTGGATGGGAGCACATCATCCTCGGAAAGAGAGAGACTCATCAATCAGTTTAACAGCCCAGAGAACCACACTACCTGGCTCTTCCTACTGTCCACCAGGTCTGTGTAACACACACATCACACACTCACTCACACTCATACTCACTCAAATGCATATTCACGCGCACACACACACACACACACACACACTGATACACACATACTTGCAGACAAACCCATGCGCGGCACATAGTCGTCAGTGCAATTTTATTGTTATGGTACTCCTTGCAGAGACGTTGTCGCAAAGATGCTTTACAGCATGGGCTTGAAAGGAGAGATCGGAGACAACAGTCTGTGCATTGATAGTCTGCAGTGGCTGTGACAGTGAAGCCATATGAATTCATATAAGAATTATTTAAATTAAATTAAAGGAAATTTTTGGTCATCCAAGCCTTTATATCTTGAAGACAGGCCACTAGTTTGGCAATCTGGACAACTTTGTTTGGTTTAACTGACAAATAGGTGCGTGTCATCTGCATAGCGAGCACATGAACGAATGCACAGACACACACAAACACACACCTAAGCACACACAGTCTCACATACTCCCACACTCACCCGCACACATGCTGATGAGAGCTGCTGTGTGTGTTCCTCAGGGCGGGCTGTCTGGGGGTCAATCTGACGGGGGCTAACCGTGTGGTGGTGTTCGACGCCTCCTGGAACCCCTGCCACGACGCGCAGGCCGTGTGCCGCGTGTACCGCTACGGCCAGAGGAAGGCCTGCCACATCTACCGCCTGGTGTGTGACTTCACCCTGGAGAGGAAGATCTACGACCGACAGGTGTCCAAACAGGGCATGTCAGGTGAGAGAAGCCTGTTCTGTGTGTGTGTATGTGTGTGCGCGCGCATGTGTGCATGTGCATGTGTGTGTGTGAACGTGTGTGTGTGTGTGTGTGTGTATTGGGGAGAAACTGTGTGTCGAACTGTTACTACTTACCAAGGTAGTAAGGTGGGAGTGTTAGGGGAAGGATTAAGCAGCAGCCTCTCCGTCTCTCAGACCGTGTGGTGGATGAGCTGAACCCCGTCCTCAACTTCACACGGCGAGAAGTGGAGTCACTGCTGCACTTTGTGGAGGAGGAGCCTGGCCCCGCCCCTTTGCTCCTGGACCCCCAGGACAAGATGGAGGACCTCATTCAGCAAGCCTGTAACATTTACCCTCATCTCATCACCAAGGTACACACACATACTCATGCACAACTGCGACATTATTTTGTGCAACAGTAACAGCAGCATATATAACATTGTGTGTAACTGTAGTGTGCATAACGGTGTATGAATCAGAGGTGTATGTTACAGTGTGCGTTACTGTAGAGTAACACTAGTGTGTCCTTATGCACCAGCGGCCATTCCCGCACGAGTCCCTGCTCATGGAGCGCAAGGAGACGAGGCTGACCCGCGCAGAGAAGAAGGCCGCCAAGAAGGGCTACGAGGACGAGAAACGCGCGTCCATACCCCACCACCGCCCTTCCTTCCCTCACAACCGGCCATCTTACCCCTACTACCCCCCTACTGCTCACACCCTGGCCAACGCCCACACCTTCAGTCAACGCAGCTGGTGCGCCTCAAAGCTAATCTCCCTCAACTTCACTCTTTTTGGAGGAGATACTGTGCCCGAACTTTAGAAATTTATGAGTGACTGTGCTATCCAGGTGTCTCAGCTAGGCGTTTACTTAAAGCAGAGGCTGAGTCCAATGTTGTAAGTGCTATGAAGATCCAACATACATAATTGTGGAAAAGAGAAAAAAGGCGAATCCAGTTGTCTTGTCGGTTGTCTTGATTGGATCTTGTGAAGAATCCAGACATATTATGTGGTTCTGCCAGATATTGCTGCAGACTAACCAGATGGTCAGCTCCTGTGTTTCTCCTGTTCTTCGTTTTCCTTAAGAAAACAGGAGTTTTGTGACAGGAGTTTACAGAACATCCATTAAAACAGTATTGTATTTGGTCAGATTAAAAAGATGCACCACATTGTAATGTTTAAGCATCAATGGAACACTAAGTCTAAAAAACAAAGTTTACCACCTGTGTTGTCTGTAATGATCTGTTTTTGCCTCAGGCTTTATCCTTGGCCCATACCCATTACCCAGTCCTGTTCCCCCTGCACATAGGCGGGGCCCTGACTGACATCTCTCCTTCACTTGTGCCCCTTTGCCAGCCGCCTCCTCCTACGGCCTGATGAGAAGCCAGTGGCCAGTGTCCGCCCTGTGCAGGCCACGCCCATTCCCATGATGCCCCGCCAGGTACCCCTGGCCCACGCCCCCTCCATGGCTGCCAGCTCCAGCGCAGGTGTGGGCTTACCTGTCGGCTACCTGCAGAAGGCGGGGGTGTATGTGCAGAAGGTTGTCACCACCACAGGTAAAGTGGCACCCAACACAGGTTTAACATGGTGCAGTCGAGGCAACCCAAGCTTGTCTTGGCAGGTCTTTTTGCTTTGTTTGATGTTGCTCTAATGGTGTTGTTTTTGGATTCTCAGATATCATGATTCCAGGATCTGACAGCACCACAGATGTTCAGGCCCGAATCAGTGCTGGGGAGAGCGTCCATGTCATCAAAGGTTCAAAGGGTATATAAACCAACTACATCCCAATACAGCTGAATCTCCTGCTGTTCAGTATCCCTATACAGTAAATGTTCCGCTTTACAGTATCCATATAGAGCTAAACCTCCTCCTTTTCTGCATCCAATGACAGATACATTTTATATTCAGTGTCATTGTTGGATGCACCCTGCTCCTGTGATGCTGTTTGAGCAAGCTGACTAATGCCTACACACTTTTTCTCCACTTAGGAACCTACATCAGAACCAGTGATGGGAGGATCTTTGCCTTCCAGACCAACAAAAGTAGACCAGGAGAGGAGCATCTGGCGGCCTCCAGAGGTAGCGCAGTTCATTAAACTAATCAGGCCAGAGTACAGGTCAGACTGCTGGACCCTGAGTGGAGTCGTGGTCAGTACTGGACTCTAGGCCTGAGAGAGAGTGTGGAGCGGAGTTGGGGTCAATTCCAGTTTAGCCAGTTCAGGAAATTGCTCATACAAAATGATGGGCATTTTACAAATTGAATTTCAGTTCATTTACTGGATTGACTGAAATTAAATGGAATTGTCATTAACCCCAGCCCTGGTGTGGAGCAGTGGTCAGAGCACGTTGAAGCTGCAGGTTTGAGTGCTGGGTCGTGAGTGTGGTGTTTTTCTCTCCCAGCTTGGCAGCCATCGCATGTGCGTGCGGAACAGAAGCGTGTGCCCCTGGGTGACGAGCCACGCCCTCTTTCGCCGAACAGCCCTGAGCAGGAGCTGCGTAGGTTCGCCGCCGTGGCGGAGGCGGGGTCGGGGCAGGGGCCAGACACAGAGGGGGGCGGGGCCGAAAGCAGTGCGCAGAGTGGCCCAGGTGCCCTGCCCAGCCTGAGCGTGGACGTGGCTCTGGACCTCCGCTCCGCCAAGCGCCCGTCCAAGGAGCGCCTCCGCAGATCGCCCTCCGCCAAGCGTCCCGCCGCCCCCCCTACCAACACCGCCCCCCCTTTTCCCAGCTTCCCGCTGGGCGTCGGCCTCGGTCCTCTCGGGCCCAGCCTCCTGGGCTCCATGCTCATGGGCACCTCCCCCTTCTTCCCGCCACAGGGACAGCTGGGAAACCCACGGATGATGTTCCCCATGACCCCTGACCCCTTTGGCACTGCAGCAGTTTCCTCTGCCGCCTCTTCCTCTTCATCCTCCTCCTCCTCCGCCTCTTCTGCAGTGCCAGCCACGGGCCCCAGCCTGGCCTCGCTGGCCGTGCCCCCCCTCATGCTCCCGGCTGGGTTCCCCCTGTCCTACGGCCAGTCTTTGGTGTACCCCAACCCGCTGCTCTCTTCGGTGGCTCCGCCTTCCTCCAGCCTCCTTTCACACCTCCCCCCCTCCCTGCAGGGGGCGCTGGGGCAGGACGGGGGCAGCAGCTCAGATGACGATGTCATTGAGGTGACACGACAATAAGGAGCACTTCCAGGATTAGTATGCTGGTACAAAGAGGAGGGACCCATGACACAAATCTAATTGAGGCCGATTGGTCTTAAGAAACCATGCATTTGTACGCACTTGTAAGCCCCACCCACATCCTTCTCCATGCTTACACACCCTGAGGGTGCCGTGGGATATAAGTATGTGTAGTGGTGCCTGGCACAAAGACATTGAGTTGATGCTGAATATCTCACTTTAAAAAGTCAACATAATGGAAGCTGAACAAAGAGAGAGCATGTGAAAGAGAAAAAGAAAGAGTACTGTTTTGTGAGATTTGAGCATTTGATGCAGCTTTCAAACACTTTCCAATACTGTCTCAATTGGCAGCTGGCCTTGGGCCTGCAGTGAATCCTCCCTCTGGAGGAGTAGGGAAGAGAAAGTTTGGCCAGCTGAACAGAAAGGCTGAAACTCTCCCTCCATTCTGTTTTGGGTCATAGCTACAGTGCATTGTTCTAACTGCTTTGGAAGGTCATGTGACCAGTGAACATTCCCCACATTCATCTTAAGCGCAAATCTTGGCCTATACCAGAACCACTAAGTGTATTTTGTTAAGAAATGTCTGGTACGGTTTTCCTTTGGTAACACTGATAAGCTAGCTGCAAGGATGAGAAACCCCCTCCTCTCCTCTCCTGTCAGGGTCCGCTCGTTTACAGACGCCCGGCACCCTCTAGGCTGTGTGACAGGATGTCACTGTGTGACATCTCTTGCTCACAGGCTCTCACAGATGGACTGGAGTGGGAAGTTTCTTCCTGTAGAACATTCCTTTCTTCCTGCTTTCAGGCAAACTGGGGTGAATTATGAGATATTTCTTTTAGAAAAGACTGGAGCAAACATGGTTCCACGCACAGGAAACACAAACTCGAAAGCACACTCCCCAACATACGTAAGGCTTATTATCACATAATGACACTATAATGCTTTCTTTTTAAATTTTCTTTTTCTACTGTATCATCCTGATAATGTTTACCTGTGTTTTTCTATTGTACGATTTTTACAATTATTTATTATTGTTCATATTTATTCATTTGTATTTGTTATTGTTGTACATTGTAGAGGATTTTTCAGTACCCAGTTGTTCTGGTAATCTAGTGAGATGAAGAATGGGCATCTGCCCACAGTGTATAAATCCTTACTCAGTGACATCACCACTGTATACCCTACCCACTGAGAAAGATTGCAGCATAAAATGCCATTGTATTGATTGCTATTTAGTCATGAATAAACTCACTTCCACAAAGTATTCTGTGATTTAAGAGTTTATATATCCCTGTGCCCACCACTAGAGAAGGTAGTGAGAAGCAGGTGTTTAGTAGATTCTGTGGTGAGGAGAAAGAATTGAGTAGATTACACAGGAAACCAAATCACTCCATCACCACAAGCAGCTGTGTGCACACCAGGAGCCTGCATTACAAATCAAGATAGCTGGATAACTGCATTGAGTAAAACCTGGAACCCTCACAAATCTGGAACATGGACTGTAGTAAAAAGAGCTGTTCCGGGTTTTATTCAGTGCAGTTATCTAACTCGGTAGTCTATCTTTGGGATACAGCCCCGAGAAGAATCTATACATCGCAAGCCTGCATAACGCACGGGTAAACAAATCTATTTACATGCATTCTGGAAAGAAATTGATCATTCTACCCTATATGCTATTTTCAATTAAATACTGGGCAAATGTACACACACAGGGCCAACCTATTTTCAGAATGTCTTTAATAAAATGGTAAAAAAAATATTTCATTTCTACCCATTTGTACAATATGTCATTTGTTCATTATCATACTAATGCATCACACCATATTTCCAAAACATGTTTACTTTTATAAAAAATAAAAATTAATTAAATGACCCACTTCTCACTTTGCGCCATCCCCTAACTAACAAACTAATAACAATGTTTGTTCATGCTGGCTATTACTGGTTCAGATTCACCTGTAGATTCAGTGTGCCACTAAATGAACAATTCATAAGAAAAACAAGAAAAAAAACATTTTGGTTCTTCATGTCACTCAACTAATCTTCGGTATCTCCTAATGCAATTCTTAAGCCCATAAACATTCTAATATTATAGTACCCTAATTCTTTGCAAACTTTTTCAATTATTTTTTTGCTAAAAGATAATGGCTTCATTGTTCAGTTGTAAGCATGTACATCTTAAACCTCATACTTGTTTTGGTTATGGACATCAGGATTCACAATGCAGCAACAGTCTTTCTGAGCTGTCAGTCATGACTTGTAGGACAGCCA
The DNA here is from genome assembly GCF_018555375.3 of Anguilla rostrata. Lineage (NCBI taxonomy): Eukaryota > Metazoa > Chordata > Actinopteri > Anguilliformes > Anguillidae > Anguilla > Anguilla rostrata. The sequence goes on from NC_057945.1 coordinate 20,863,933, forward strand.
TGCTGTGACTGAAATGTAAAGAAGAAAAAAAAATCACAATAATCAGTAAGTACAGCAGCGATGTTTGGGTGGGGGGGGGGATAGGTGGCACTGCAGTTAGGGACGGAGGGCTTTTTTAGCCATGTATGCGTTGGTGACCTGGCTCATGATGAAGAGGGCACTGAGCACCGGGCATGCCGCGACCAGGTACCAGCTGGCCCCGTGCACCGACGCCGTGAACCACAGAGAGCACATGCCCAACATCAGGCTGCTGCTGCCCAGCAGGTAGGCCAGCAGGCCGGACACCGCGTGGTAACGTTTGAGCCGGGCCAGCGACCAGCCTTTCACCAGCCGGTGGTACAGCAGCGGCAGGCCCCCGGCGGACTGCGCCGCCACGCCGCACGCCGCGAGCAGACCCACCAGCCCGTGCCAAGTGGAGAAATGCGGCTTGCCGTTCAGGTGCTTGTTGTAGGAGATGGCAGCCAGTCCCAGCCCGGCGCACGCGACACACAGGCACTGCAGGATCCAGTGGTAGCGGGCCTTGCTCTTGTGGGAGAACTTCTGAATGGGAGAGGAGTGCGGGGAGAAGAGGAGGAGTGCCTCAGTCATGAAGAAAGAAAACTGGAGGAAAGAGTAAGGGAGGAGGGCAAAGGAGAGGAGAAAATGTGGGGGGTATGGAGGGAGGAAAGGTAAGGAAGGAGAGAGAAAAGCATAAAAGCAAAGATGAGGCAGATTAGGAGGAATCATTGTCGGAGTGAAACGAGTAGAGGAGAAAATAGGATATGACGTCACAAACACGCATGCTCCCCTGAAGCATTTCCATCAGCTGAGCAGGGCATGGCATAGCTCGGTCGAGGCATTGACGCATTCCTGTCAGCCCAGACTTAACTCTCACACTACAGTTTGACCCTCTAATCCACACGCTTTCATCATTTATAACAGTCTCCAAAATGAACAGCAGGGTGCTTACCGCCAACGTCATCAGGAACGGATGCCAAGAAAACAAACCTGGACAACAGAATATTACATTAGCACCCTTACTTTGCCTTACGGTAGCACTCCTTAAAATCGACAGATATTTCAGTGGGCAGAAAAGACGTAGCGTCCTGTGTCCAATGTATGATGAGCTACGATGCGAGCAGTACAATCAATGGGTACAATACACCGAGATAACGTTACTCACTGCTGCCGGGTCTAGCCAGCGCCGCGATGAACACTGTGAAAGACAGGCACAGGACGTGGACAGCCACTCCACACGTCGCTCGCAGATAGTGATAAATCCTGGGTTCTGTTTCCAGAACCTGTGCCATCTGGAAGCTGCTGGACTTCTTTCTTCACGCACCGTGCCAGCTCGCTTGAGAAAACAATCATACGCGAGAGCTAAAGATCTGCGTCACCCCGTGTGAACCCGATCGAGTAATCCTTTCCCGCACGGTGGCGCCTGTGGCTAAAGATCTCGAAACACTACGAATTGTGTGGAGTCAGGACTTAAAGCTTCTTCATCTACACAGTAGGCTATGTGAGAATTCACAACCTTCAAAAATCACTGTCGTAAATATAGCTACTCACTATCGCAAGTACATGATGGTGTTGAAAAGTGAAAAACAGCACGAAAACCACGTAGTAGAAGACCCGTAACATATATCTGTACCATGGTAAATTCCAAATGCTTACAGTCGAGCAAATAGTAACAATTAAAACTAACTTACCTCTTCTAACGGCTACGCCAGACTGCTGACGTTTCACCGGCGAAAATATAACCTTAGTGCGCGACAACCAAGATCTGTAAGTAGCCTACCAGGGCTGTCTGGTTGATTTCATAATCCAAAGGCACGGTGAGGTATTCTGTCTAAAAATAAGGCAGCGTTCACAGCACCGCCAGACAGTTTGTTTTCCGAAAAAAGGTAAAATTGATTACAGGCTTCTTAACGTTACAGCAAACTCATCAACAAACACATATAGCTAGGGTCAGTTCCGCTCCGTGACGGCCGTCTTGCTATCACAAAATAATCATCAAGTGTGTATTCTAGATGAAACGCTTTTCGTGGGAAAATGACCACAAAATTCTAGTTGGTCTTACAGTTTAGTTTAAAGTATGGATAGTCATAAAAATTAAATACCCAAACCTGGCAACACTTTGAGTTTACTGTTTCAGTTTAGAGCTTGCAGGAACATATCGGACCAATCAGAAGTCACTTGCAAAGTTTGCCACGCCCATAGCTAGGAGGGGACCCACGTGGCAGTAAGTTTCTTCATTCATCATATAATTAGAAGACTGCGTTTACGCTCTTCGTAATAACTCTTTCAGTAGGCTGTGAATCAATGGACTTACACAATTATATGCTGTGAATATTGGCACAAGATACGCAGAAGCAGTTGTACAATTTTTTAATTGTCTTTCTTTCGTGTTTTGTTGTTTTATTCTGTTATCGTCATTGAGAAATAAAGTCTTGTTGTTTGCATGTTTTCATACTGTGCTGTACAAACCTGCTCCTTTCCAAAACAAACTCATTTTGAAAGCAATGCTACCCATTTTTCCTAAATTATTTAATGTAACCTGGACCTGTGTTTTTTCATCTTACCGTCTGAAGTCTGAGTATGTGGTCATTCCAACTTTGCGTCACATCGAAGAGTCAAAACAAAAATTGACTCATGAAAGAAAACATCATTTAAACGATTGTTTTAAATAGCTGATGAACAACTACACTCGAGAAATGTTATGCTTAAACTTGGTTGTCAAGTTAATTTTACTAAATGTGCAAGTTCTTGTATATTTGAAACTTAAAATAATTTTTTTAAGGATTGTAAAATATAAGTAGATAAATATAACTAGATATAATACTTGATCTCCACAGGGAAATTTTTCTAGCTGTACATAGCATTCACATTTACACATTTACATAACAGACAGTTATACCAAAAAACATGGGGGGTGGTGGGGTGCTGAATAAATAAATGCAGATAAAAACTACAAATATTTCCGCTATCAAATAAAATAGAATATTACAAACCTATCCAGACATATGTTTGCCCCATTACACTACTGCATATTTGTGGGTTAGATGAAGTTTAGTCAAATGAGTACAATAGTGTCATTTATTTGTAAAATGTAAAATTTTTCAGAAATCTTATTTGTGAACACAATTTTCTAAACATAATGATAATACATTTTATTCATGCTGTGCTTTTCATACACCCTAAGCATAGGATGCAGACAGTTATTCAAACATTTAGTGCAGTTATTCTTGCAATTTTTAAGTGTAACACAGCTGAATTGCAGATTATTTCCATTTTAAATGATTGGCGTTTCATACTTTCGTGTGACACAAAATTTTAATGACCGTATTCTCCTTAGATAGTATGATGAAACAATCGAAGGCCAAGTTATTTGAAATAATTTGGGAAACACTGGATAGCATTGCTTTGGAATAGAGCATGTTTAATTTGTGTGTATATTGCCAATACTGTTTGCCAATATTGTCAAAACAAGCCAGTATTGTTTGTTGTAATTTGGCCACATTTTAATATCAATATTTTGAGGGCAGGTGCAGATTGTGAAAGTTTTAATTAATGACTCATAGACAGTGCTTTGTATACGTAAGTACCTTTTCATTTTTGTACATTGAGAACGCGCATAACCAGCACTGCCCTTTCCTGGCTGAAAACATACCTCTCCGACCGACATCAATTCATCTCCATCAATAACTGCAAATCCTCCACTGCCCCAGTCACCCACGGTGTCCCCCATGGTTCAGTGCTTGGTCCCCCCCTCTTCATCCTCTACATTCTACCACTCGGACAGATCCGCAGCCACCATGGCCAAACGCCGATGACACACAACTCTACCTCACCACCAAGACCATCACTGCAGCCACCCATTCCACCCTCGCCACCTGCCTCACAGACGTAAAAACATGGATGCAAAAAAACTCTCAAACTCAACTGCAATAAATCAGAAATTATCATCATTGGCCCCAACTCCCTCACCTGCTCCACCCAGGAGCAAACCCCAAGGACCAAGCACCGAACCTGGGGCGATAGGGCCTTTTCAGTTGCTGCCCCCTCCCTCTGGAACACACTCCCTAACCATATCAAAGATGCCCCCACCCTCCCATCCTTCAAAACCGCCCTCAAAACCAATCTCTTAAGACTTGCTTTCCCCAGCTAACCCCCCACCCCCTATGTTGTTTTTACTTAATAAAGTTTTATTTCTCTTTCTTTTTTCCATGTAAAGCGACTTTGAGTACTTAGAAAAGCGCTATATAAATCTGAGGTATTATAATTATAATTATTATTATTATTATTATTAACTTGTGCTGTTTTATTTATTTATTTATTTATTTATTTTGTTGTTTTTTTTGGGGGGGGGGGGGTTCAAGCCTGGTCTTTCCCTATTTTTATACGGTCTATGGTCTTTCCTCGCTTTTCATATTTCCTGTTTTCTTGTAAAGTGTCTTTGTGTCTCTGTAAAAGGGCTATACAATTGAAATTGAATTAAACTGAAATTAAATTATGTGTGCCCAGTTTTTAGGCACAGAATGAAGCTTTATCAGACTATAACATCTCATTGTGGTAGAGTGCATAAAGGTTTAGCAATAAAACTGTAAAAAGCAGTTAGTACACATAAAAAATATGTGGATTCGGTGACTGAATATAATCATACCCACAACCTGTGGACTTGCCAGTCAAATCCCATGATCAAGTTACAATCTGCAGTATCATATATTTTACCACCTGGGTCATGATTTAGGCTGAGATTGGAGCCAGTACTGTATTATACACTACTGGCTCCAACATCTGCTTGGGTTACAACATTTGTTTTAGGTTTGCATTTATGATTTGTATGTGAAATAACATTTCAGCCTCATCTGACCATTTCTGTCATTGTCATGTTGTTATAATGCAGAGTAAATGGTGAAATATTATATTAAGTAAATACATATAACAGAGAGGGGGGGAGGAAGAGTGAGTATCTGAGTGTGTTAAAAACATGTATTTTATTTTAAATTAGTTTTGCACTATTGACTGATTCATGAGATTTCTGGTTAGGAACTAGGGTTCTGCTGAATGCTTGTAAACAAAACAAACAGAGTAATTAGGAATACCAGCAGGCCAAACCAAATTGGGCATTCAGAACCAATTACAATTATTTTCAATTGGCAACATAGTTCTTACCCTTGTGACTCAGGGCTCCATGCCAAAGGCCAATGTCAACACAGAGTCAGTGTAATCCACAGCCTAGCCATAATTCCCATCTTCCATGGCTGATAAGGAAATGGTGCTCTTTCAACTTTGTGGAAAATACACTTTGATAGCAGGATCTTAACCTTATATCCTGCTGACACATTTCTAACCTCAGAATGTACTACCTCAAACTCACCTGTATAAAATAGTAGCATTGCCCTATTACAGTGCTAACATCTCAAGCTCACCGGTACTACAGAAAACTATCATCATGCATAACAGTGGCGATGTCCACAAAACTGTGTGTCCATCTACTCCCTTTGAGGGAAGCGAATGGTACAGAAATATACTTCTTAATGGACAATCAGTCATGGCACCGCAACCTCCTGTGTTAAATAAACATACTTGATTCACCACAATAACAGCTGTTGACAATTAAAAATAAATTACTTGCTCAGCCTCATTTAATGCAGTAGCTGTAATAAAATTTTATAAGATGAGCATGTCAATTTGTAGCACATAAATTAACTGTGTCCTTCTATTTGTTCTATAATGAAGCGATTTTATGGTGCCATTTCATCCTCTCATTTGCCATGCTTATTCCTTATTTAAAATTATTTTGCATTTCAGGAAAACTGATCTACCATGCAAAATAGTGCTTACCCAAGTGGATTATTTTCTTTCCCCATCGCCGCTCTTGAGCTGATCTCCGAGTCTGTATGCGAGTCTGTGCATAGAGGTAAACAGATGGATTATCTTCATCTGCGAGATGTTGTGCACGCGCGGAGAAAATGCACAGTGCACGAATCGCTCCGATGCTTTTCGAGCTATTTGTCCGTCCTGCCATTGAAAACGGATCGATTGTGGACCGAAAACTGCTTGTTGTTTCTGGACGGCCGTTGGAAGAGGCCTGCGGGGTGCTGAGAACACCCATCCGGACCTATTGAGACGTTGCAGGCGCATGAAAATGTTTTTGCTCAAGATACCACTGTAACTTTTACATTATGCAAGCTCTTCCTCTGAGTTTGTGACCTAAATAGACGTTTGGAAAGGTTTGAATCTTTTTTATATCTTATCGCTCATAAATTCTATTTTTATTTAAAGTTAAGTTTTTTACCCAATGATATTCATGCTTTTGATTCCTGCTTGCAGGCTACCATTTATAAATATCGGCCATAATTAATTGAGCGTATTATATGTTCAGCGTTAATTTGATATGCGTAGGCTACACAGTGACGTGTTAACTGTTAATTCTACTACAACAGAGGCAGAGCAGGCTATGGTCCAGTTAAATTGCTTCTGCTTTCAGTTGTGTCCCACGGATGCATCTCATTTAAATGCTTTGGACAAAACGAGCTTCCTGCCTAACCTCGAAATACCTGCCATATAATTAGCATGCAGAACGCAGATTTGCGAACCAAGTTTAATCCTTGTTTCAGTGACTAATTGAACTAACTGACATTTTAAGATAACACTGCGTATATATCAGGAGTTATTAAAGCAATGACCGACCATGAATATGGCGTGACTGTTTTAAAAACACTGTACTCTCGGTCTTGATCCATTAATCACTGTACTGCGATCACTTCGATTCCTTAATCCGGCTCATCTCTGACACGATGCTTTCCGTTTATCCAGGGCAATTGATGTGTGCCTTCAAGCAGACGGATTAAAGCGCTTTCCGGCTTGATTGTATCAGAGTCATGAAGTTACTCCTCCTGTTCTCGTAATGCTTCGTTCTCGTTTATGCAGATATAGTTTTATGTTTATGTAGTCTCATGGGTTGTACAGTTGCATATTTTCTAACATATTTTGTAAAATCTCTGTCTCTTAATTCTGTTCTGTGCTGTGATGTCATCGATTTGTTGCTGGTGGCAGAGACTGAGGGAGAGGTCAGGATGTAGCAGGGGGTGTGGGTGCGATTGAGGGCAGTGCGGACAAGACCCTGCTGGTTAGCATGTCTCAGGAGGACCTCATTGAGCTACAGGACCTGAACCTGGACAACCACATAGAGCTGACCACACCGACGGTTCCCCACCAGTCCCTTGGGAAGAAGGTTCCAGAGAAGCTACGGCAGGTCCTGGTGGTTAAGATGGAGGGGGGCCGTGTAATTTTGGGGGACCCTATGTTGAGTGGCAGGACAGGGAAGGGACACCATTTCCAACCGTGCAGCCACACCCATTTGACTTGCTGTGACCTGTGTGGAGACTTCATCTGGGGCCTGTACAAGCAAAGTCTAAGGTGCAGCTGTGAGTACTGACCACATCCTTCTGCCTGCCCATATGTTTGTCTGAGAAATGAATGAGCTAATGAGGTCACACATATAGTAAAACACACCCAGTACACTTACTAACAGATAGTACACATGCACATACACATGTATGCAAATACAAAGGTACACATATATGCACACACATACAAAGATGCACTAACTCACACACACACACAATATACACAAACAAGCGTGTAAATTGTATACTGTAAACATGTATCTGGTAAATGTATTATGCTCTTTACTTCTGCAACATGATATTGTTTTTTATAACACAATCTATTGTTACATTGACTTCATGCCAGATGTAATGCCCTGCTGGCAGCAAAAGGATTAAGGAATAAAGCATTGAGGTTGAGTGGATTACTAATACTTTGAACAGTTGCTGTCAAATCGCTCAAATTAATGGTTACCCCAAATCACCAGTAGATGGCAGTGCAATCTTGCTGACTTTCAAGTCCATATGAAGATATTGCAGGTTCTGAGTGTGCCTGTGTGAGAGACATAGAATGCGTGCTCATGAGATTGTGTGTAAGTTTGTTTGGGTGAATGTGTGTGGGTGTGATTTTGATTCATCTTTGGAAGAAGCACATCTTTCAAAAAAAATGTAAATACCAAACTTACAAAGTTACAACAGATCATTTTCATTTTGGGGAGACTGGGATATGTATGCAGACTACTTCATCTACAACCTTCCCAAATCATCTACAACCTTCCCAAATTCTCCCACGTCACTCCTCTGCTGCGATCACTCCACTGGCTACCGGATGCTGCCAGGATCCGGTTCAAAGCCCTGACCTTTGCCTACACTGCAGCCAACAGGGCAGCCCCCATCTACTTGCAGGACATGATTCAATCCTATGTCCCTGCTCAACCACTCCGCTCTGCGGCAGCAGGGCGCCTCGTAACCCCTCCCACCTGACCAAAGGGATCACAGAGCTTCTCCACCCTAGCTCCCCAGTGGTGGAATGAACTCCCAGTCCCTCTCCGAACCTCCCCCTCACTACCCATCATCCTCTGTGGTCTGAAGACTCATCACTTCAGACTATACCTAGACTAACCACCACCACGCTGTATATAAATCCCACACCCCCCCCCCCCTTTTTTTCATGACACTTGTTACATGTTGCCCCATCCCAGCACTTTTTGGTAATTTGTATTTGTCCTAATACTGTAGCCTATTCTTCTGCCTAGTTGGCTTTGCAGAGGTTAGGTCTGAATAGTGTTCACTGTGTGAACGGAACCGTGTTCTTGGCTAGAAATAGCTGTACAAAATAAGTATTGTATCTTACTGAACCTGTGTTTAGTAGTTGTCTATGACCATGAAATGCACTTTTTGTACGTCGCTTTGGATAAAAGCATCTGCCAAATGAATGTAATGTAAATGTAATGACTGTGGGATATGTAAGCAGACTAATCGTGTGAAAAGACTGACATTGCAGGTCTCCCCAATAGTAAAGCAAAATAACTGTTTACGTACTGCTCTATTACAGCCATTGTGGCAGCTGGAGAAGGCATTTATTTTCGTATCACTGAATAACTGCTATGGCATGTATCTGTAGAGTGCCTGGTTAATCAATTTTACTTAATCGGTTAATCTGTGTGAAAACTACAACATATATGGACACTGAGCTGGAATAGTTACAAGGTTCAAGACATCCCTGACATTTGAACAATTTGAGGTACTGTGTTGTTTGTTTGACTGAAGTCCCAAATAAATAATTTGTGTGTGTGTGTGTGTGTAAGTGTGTGAGTGAGTGTGTGTGTGAGTGAATGTGCGCGTGTGTATGTGTGGGTGTGTGTGTGCGTGTTTATGCGTGCGTGTGCATGTGTTCATGTGTGTATGTGTATATGTGTGTGTGTGTGTTTGTATGTGTGTGTAAATATTTAACCACGTTGTTTGGTCCTACAGCCTACTAGCAGCTCTGAAGCTGCTCTGTGCTCCTGTCACTGACCTGGGTGTCATTTACCGGAGAGGCCTTAGAGCAATGGGCAGGCTCGGCCTTGACTTGACACCTGCTTTTACCGGTCAGGGTCTAAACAAAGTCATTCCACCTTCTTCTCTTCCACTGCTCTGTCTTTCACATAGCATAACATAGCACAATGACGAGAACAGGCCGTTGAGCCCAACAATGCTCACCATTCTCCTTACTGTACCTAGTGCTCTGATTACCTACAATCTAACTCCATATCAAGCCTGGTCTTGAAAACCCCAGAGTTTCTGCCTGTGCAACATGACCTGCCTAACTATTCCACATATTTTGTTTGAAGCAGACCAAAACAATCCGAGAAATACTTGGCGATCACAAAACAGAGTGATAGAACCTGCAAAACAACAGTCTCGTAAATCACAATCCAGGTGAAGGTCGATAATCCGAAACAATCCCAAATCCAAACAGGCAAAGGTACAAAAACGGAATCTGAGGCCAGGTCAGTTAAACAGGCAAGAATCCAAAACCAGAAGCAATCATTAACAGAGCAGGCAGGCTAAATTCGTAGTCGGCGGAAGCAGGCAAAATTCGAAAACCAGGAAGTATAGCTAGACATAGAAGGCTTGAACGGCGCTGAGTAAAACCAAGGCACGATCTGGCACAGGCTAATAGGGCTAACAGAATATATAGCTAAGGAAACTGAGTAGAAGATGAGTAGCAGGTGGAGACGGCGGCAGAGGCTTGATTGCATGATGCGGTGAGGCTTTATTGAATAATACGGCTGAGGCAGACAGGCAGGACTGGGGGCGGAGTGTGGACGGGAACCAGGAACCTGAAACCAAGGCACACCCCATGCGCTCACACACACACACACAAAAGCATACATACAAAAAAAAATAAATAAATAAAAAAGAGAAACAGGAACAGAACAGAAACTCAAGCGGACCTCCTGACTGGTCCTTCCCCTAAATTGACGTACAGCTTTTGTTCATTTATCAGGGAGGGAAATTTGTTTTATAATTTTCATATCCCATTAAAATATGTTTATCTTATCAGTGACCACATGTGCATTCCTCTTTGGATAACCATGTATTTATGTCTTCCTTTTTCAATTAGTAAGGTGTGGTCACTGAGCCTGTACTTGGTTAGGATTTGTCTCTGCTTTGTATATCTGACGTTGAAGAATTGTATTACATTCTGGCAACGTTGGCAGTTCTCACACAGGCACACAAGACAAAACAGGAAAAAAAACTCTCTCTCTCTCTCTCTCTCTCTCTTTCCCTCTCTAACCCCCACTCCCTTTCCTTGACAGACTGCAGGTTCACTTGTCACTACCGGTGTAGGGCTTTCATCCAGTTAGACTGCATTCCTTTAACTGGCCAGTCAGATTTTGAGGATGGCACTGTGGAGAAGGACACCAATGTGGTATGGGTAACGTCTTCCAGTAGAATAATTGAAACACAACTTGTGCATACACACTGACACACATACACACATTGTGTGAGTGACAGAATGAGAAGGTTGAGTGAATGAGTGAGTCCATTGTGTCATGATCTCTTACATGTGACAGGATGAGGAGATTGATTGGGGGAAATGTGAGCTGTCTGTCTCCGAGGTGGTGCAGAAGGTGAAGGAGTATAACGCCCAGGTCAATGGCAACCTGCCCATGGTGCTGGTGAGAGAAACACACACACACACACACACACACACACACACACAAACAAACACATTTAGGCTTTGATTTTATCATAATGCTTTAACTTTAGATGTCAGGGAAATTCAAAAACACTCCTGTTTTCAAACAAATATTGTACTTTCCAGAATGTCTCATCATATGTATCTAAAATCTTTTTGGGAATGGGTATCTCTTTTAAGTGGTCATAGATCTGATAGAAACACATAATGCACACACATGCACACGTTGTACATTGTAACTTGTGCTTTTTATGTTGATGCAGGACAGAGATGGATCCTATAGCGGCTTCATAAAGGTCCACCTCAGGCTGGTTTGTTCTGGTTCTGTCCCCCAGAACCCAAAGCAGCTGCACATAAGCTCACACACACGCGTGTGTGAGGTGATCCAGGCACTGCAGTCCGTGCTGAGCCAGGCCCATTCCCCCAGGGCTGCTCTGTACGAACGCACACGCTACCTGGGCCAGGGTGAGCCTATAACAGACAGAACTTTACTTTTCCTCCAAATATATGTCCACATGCTAATGCTAATGCTGTGTTTTGCTCTATGTGACTCCATTTGCATTCACATGCTAGTGAAGGCGATTGATATGCCCACCCTCTGCACATACACTGCAGAGAGATAATAATATTATAAATGATAAACTGTCATCCCCTAGTGCGCGTGCGGCGGCTGGAGGCGGCAGAGAGACCGTTAGCCCTGCGTCTGTGTGCAGGGCCCAGTGAGGAATCACTCAGCCTAGAGCTGCAGGAGGAGGACCTGATAGAGATCAACGTGAGCACGCACCTATGTATCATCATCGTCATTGTTGTTGTACTGAGTTACTGTGTTACTCTAGCTGAGCTGAAGCAGAGGGAAAGGCAGCGCTGAATTTTGAAAGGACAGTGCAAGAAGAGTAGACCCATGCAGTGGAACATTTGCGTGCAAGTTTGTTCTAGCCAGGTTCTGTCATTTTATTCAGGGATATACAGATCTCTGCTGGGTTCTACAGCGTTCTGTAAGTTTATACAGGGTTAAATGAGTTCTGTAGGGTTCTGCTGAGTTGTACAGTGTTCTGCAAAGCTATGCATTATTCTGCAGGGTTCTGAATGCCCTCTCCCTTTCAGTGGGATGCTTTCACACTGCCAGAGCTGGACAATTTCCTGCGTATCCTGCAGCGTGAGGAGGAGCAGCACGTGAAGCAGATAGTGCAGCGCTACGGCCTCAGCCGACTCAGACTCCAGGAGGCGCTAGCGTGCAGCGCACCCGGCTGACTGCGTCAGGATGCACTCCAAGCAGCTATCACCAAGTGGAGACATCAAGCCCTGACACTCTTAACCCACTCTTCCCTACTGCAGGAAACCTCCACAGACAGGAGAAAAAATGTCTCCTGGAAGAGAAGAGGGAGGGAGATGAAGCGAGAGTGAACCAAGAGAAGAGAAAAGGGCAGAGGCAGAGCAAGGCTGACAGAGAAAGAGAGAAGAGGAATGTAGGTAAAAGGTAACAGAGCAAGAAGGGAGAGAGAGATGGAGTGGTAGGGAGAGAAAGTGAGAATGGTTGGATCTTCTCTGTAGCTGTATGCTAGCAAGTGGAGAATTGTGCATCACCGGTATGTGCTGTCTACAGATCTCAGCCCGGAGAACAGACAAAATGACAGCTGTCTGGGGTGGTGGTGGAAGCTCATTTTTGCACTGTGCTGATTGGATGGTAGTGTGAGTGACAGATCAGGGAGCAAGTGAAGGACACCCTGAAAAGGTCACCTATTGATAATCTTGTCTCTTTAATTGATTGTTTGTTTTCCTTAGTGCTGCCCATTGCGATGAGCTATGCAGGTCATGAACACTGACTTTAGCTGAGAAGCTTGCAGTGTTTGCATGTTTTCCTGGGATCTTTTGTGACTACAGCGATGAGTTGTCGTTGCACCGTTGGAGAAATTTGACAGGACAGCCACTCCTGGGAAGATTCACCACTGTTCCAAGTGTTCTCCATTTGGAGACAATCGTTGTCACTGTGGTTCAGTGGAGTTCCACAGCCTTAAAAATGGCTTTGTAACCCATTCCACACTGATATATATCAACAAGTGTTTTTGTTTTGTGAAGCATACTAAAATATTCTTGTATTCAATTATCTAAAAAGGTGTACTTACAGTGTGTAGTATTGTTGTTTTGTCTTTTATATATTCAGAATTTTTAAAACATAAATATCTTCCGAGTAACAATTACACTTACACATGGGTGATATGGGTGTTTGATAACTTCTTTCATTAAATGTAATACTTTTAAAATGTTTTTCAGTTTCCCTTTGTCTAATATTACATTTTGTCTAAAGATTCTTAAATTCTGGTTCTGAAAGCACTCAGTGTAACAAATATGCAATAACAGAGGAATCAGGAACTGTGGGAGGTAATACATTGATATGTAGGTAGGTCAAAAGAGGAGCCGAAAATCAATGCTGTTGGATTTTATCACTATTTATTCTTTACATGAGGCCTGCCAGAACGTTCTGGTAAACTATCAATGATTAGCAAGCTGGAGGGTCTGGGGTTTCTTCCTTTAAAGGACTGGGCAGCTGGACTGTGTGCCGTCAGTCAGAGTGCTATCTGCTGCTGTGTACAGCAATGCTTCCGCACGCTGTATTACTTCTCTGCCTTTTGCTGGCATCTACCTCTGCCAGTCCTGTGAGGAGAGACACAGAGAGCACACAGGCATCTCCAGGAAAGGTGGGTCCATGCTCAGGAATGCGCTGTATGTGTGCGCGAATATAAATGAGTGTGTATACATACTCAGATGAGGTGCATGTGCTGCGATCTATTACCGTTACATCACTATGATCCATTACTGTTAAATCTCTTTGATCTGTTATAGTTAGTGTTGTAATTTGCTGTTTCTGTGGTGAAGTCCTGCATTGATATGGCTGATGCATTACAACTCTTTCAGTGCTGTGAATAACATAATCATGAACCTACCAGTTTCACAAGATATTATTGAGAGATGCAGAGTCAGAGTGGTAGAAGGCAATGCTACACGATCTGTTGTGTGAATGTATTTAACTGTTGTTGTCTATCCATATACAATAACTTTTAAAACACATCTGCGCCAACTTCCTGATGGGGAGGCCTTCCTTCTGTTTCTGCACTGCCGTGGCAGCCATGGGTGTCAAACATATTGAAGGTGTTTTTCAGTGTTCGTGGTATATGGTCAGAACTGAAAAGTGCTATCAGACGGAGGGCCAATGGGCCTCAGAAGTTGTGTCACGATTCCCTTCGATTATGTTACCATTTTCAGGACTTCCGGATCAAATAGACTGCCTATGGGGGAAATGAGTAGCGATTTCCTAATTCCTTAAAAATAATTTAGGACATTTGGAAGTTGGTTTCTATATGATAAGAGTACTTTCCACCCATTTTTATCTGAACAAATGGCTAGCCGTGACATAAATATCACTCGCAGCAGTATTATTATGTTGGTTAGAAAACGGCATCGTAGATCCAGTGCCTTTTAAGAGAGAAACGTGTCCAGATAAAAACGTCCAAGTTTTAAATGCCAGTTTAAATCACAGACTAACGAGGATGGTTAAGTGAAACTCCCAATCATTTTCTCCATAGAGAAATTGTCCTTTGAGCCCGAAATCCATATATGGGTAAAGGTTTTGCTCTGCATTACGTCAGACTTCTGATGCCTATGCCCTACCAGTCAGATAAACACACACATATTGCAACACTGATGACTTTTGTGGCTATTTCTTCAGATGATGTTATCGGGCGGAGACAAACATGCCCTCGATTTTCCAGAAAAGACTCGTATATCAGGATTGCAGACATTATCAGGGGGAGGGCGTCCCAAACTTGGTCTTCTTGTGTGTGTGTGTGTGTGTGTGTGAGAGTGAGAGAGAGAGAGAGTATGTGTGAGAGAGAGGAGAGAGAAAAAGCTGAGCTCCATAAATGAGCCAATCAGAAGAGCAGCAGCCCCTCTCCAACTGCCCAGCAGAGAAAATGTATCCAGGCAGTAAGACCCTCTACCGGTCTGCCCACAGTCTACCGGCAGTCCCATTCACTATCCCCAGAAATCACATCAGCGAAAGAAAACAGTTTAAACAACAGCTTCTGAGGGAAATACCCATTGGAGATACCAGAGACTGCATTTGTTGAGTTATAAAAATGGGGAAGTGAGCAATCTCATTCTATACTCCAGCCTAAAGCCTGGTACACAGCCCTTCCAGTCCACTATTCTTCAATTAAAAGGGAATTTGCAGAAGGAAAAAATAAAGGAACCTAAGGATCTTCACAGAATCATGACAGCCAGACAGACAGACTCAGACCAGCAGGAGGGCACCCTATCAGCACACTTTAAAAAGCTGCAGCAGGACAGGGAGAACTACGTTTTCAGAAACCATTTTGATCGTGGATTGTTTGACAATCGGATAACAGGACAGAGCTGGCAGCACTAATAGAGGAACTGCAGGACAGAGAGAGAACACACAGACCCTCATCTCCACACTGCAGTGAGCTCCACCCAGACCAGCCCGGACCCACAACATATGCCGACACCCTCAACTTCCATCAGCGCAGATGTACCCCCAACCAAGGCCACGCACACACTGCCAGTTTTCGCGAGTGACAACCGTACTAACTGATGACAGTGAATACGGTAGTCACTCCCTGTAAACTGCACATTTAACGACAGAGCGAGTGAATTCATTATTTAGGTATGTACAAGTAACAGAAGTCACTCTCCTCTCCTGCTCTCGAGAATACTTGTAACCATAGCAACGTATACTTTGGACGAAGATGGTGGAAAGCTTTTTTGACAGCTCCGTGAGTTTGTCCGGTAGCGGTGCGGTACACTGTACGGATGAAGATAATTTTTTTCCGTTCCCGACAGGACATTATTTTGTTAAACGAACTGTTTTTAAATAATCTGCTCATGGTAACCGTTGTTTGGTACGAGTACGCCGCTTGCATGAACGTAGTGTGCACCATTTATCGTTGCCGGTTTGTTATCAACTACAAGAGATGTGCTACTGTACACCTGTTCACCATCAATAATGCACCGCATATAACTCACACGTCATTCTGATCGGTAACACTGAATATCTTGTATTTCAATAATGAAATCAACGCAATGTTGGAGTTTCTACTAACCGTTGTGTTTACCCCTGCTGTTCCGTATTCAAACTTGAATGACGTAAGCCGACTGTCGTGATTCGGTGTAACTTTATTGGAAGCACAGGACAATGACATTGGCAATTGCAGACGGGGGAGACCGTCATGGGTATTTTTGTAATATTTGTGGGTATTTAATTAGTTTAATTAAGTTTTAATTAGTTTGATTATTACTATATAGTTGTAACTAATAAAATATATATGATGATTTCATTGAGTAAAATGTAATGTTATTTTTTCTATGAGATATTTGAATTTTTTGGGGGGTGGAAATGGTACAGCCTAGCTAGCTAATGTACATCAGTACAAATTATTTAAGTCATTTGCTGTCAGTGTGTTGCCGCCGGTGATATATGGGCATGAATCAGGTATAATTGATGTTCTGATTTTGTTGTTTTGTGTATATATGTTTGTTTATAAGTTATGTGGCACTCTGTAAATAAAACACCCCACTTGTGTTGCACAAGTTTTAGCCTCTCCAGTTTCACTGTAAAATCCACCGCCTTGAACATCTTTTTCTAACAATCATTGAGGGCAGTTATAGAGAAGCCTAGCCGCATCTTCCCTGGCTCTAAAACAGTGATATCCACCTTGCTGCCAAGAAAGGATTTCCACCCTGTCACAATAAATAAAATCAATGACAGCATCCCAAGGGACTGTGCTACAGAACAAACACACAAGCCCCCAGCCCTATGAGATCAGCGAGACGCACCCCAGCACCAGGACACAGAGCACCACCAGGGAGATGCCCTCCAGCACCAGGACACAGAGCACCACCAGGGAGATGCCCTCCAGCACCAGGACACAGAGCACCACCAGGGAGATGCCCTCCAGCACCAGGACACAGAGCACCAGGGGACGCACCTTGAAATAGCAAACAAAAACAAAAAAATCTAGCAGTTACATCTAACATTACTGTCTGCATTATAGTTTGTCATTAAACTTGTAGGCTGTGTGGGGTTTGGATTTGGTTATTTATTTATTCATTCATATATATTTTTTTATTATATACATATATGAACATGTATGTGTATGTATACGTGTACATATATGTGTATATGTGTATGTATATGTATGTATATATATATATATATGAGTGTGTGTACGTTCATGTGTATATGTATATATATATATATATATATATATATTGTTTTCCTCTTTAAATATATTTTATTCCCCTGTATTAATTATATGTCTTAAATACCATTGTTAATTGGTTAATTGTGAATTGGTTTGGTAATATTGTTGATATACAGTCATGCCAATAAAACTTTGAATAGAGAGAGAGAGTGAGCATGTCAGTGTGGTATATGTGACGAAATACAGGAAGTGATGGTAACAGAAAAAAGGAACATGACGGGTGTTTACTGAAGGCCCCTGTCCCCCTGCTCCCTCTTCAGAAAAAGGACCTTGACATCTACAGCTTCCACATCAAGTCTGCAGTCAGCAGCCGCTATGCCATGACTGTCATTACCAGCCGAGTTGCCAACCGCGCCAACAAGTCCCAGGAGGTGCTCTTCCATGTGGAGCTGCCCAAAAATGCCTTCATCAGCAAGTTTAGCATGTGAGTCCCTTCTGGTAATGTAGAGAATGTTAATGCTGATATTGATAAAGTTGGTGTCGATACTGATGATGTATGAATTGATATAGACTATGCTGATGCTGAGGTTGGTGTTGATATTGATGATGTTGTCAGCGCTGGTGACACTGGTGTGATGTTGATGCTATCAGCGAATGGCATATCTGGCGTGTGTGTGTGCAGGAATATGGATGGGCGTGTCTATGACGGGGTGGTGAAGAAGAAGGAGGAGGCACAGTCACAGTACACAGAGGCTGTCTCCCGTGGTCAGAGTGCTGGGCTCATCAGGTATGGCATACCTATAGTATGGATACCAGGGCTGGTCTTTGTATGGCTATGTCAGTGTCATCCCAGTTCAGTAACGCTGTGTGTATATGTGTGTATGTGTGTATGTATGTATGTGTACGTGTTTGTGAGACAGTGCGGTAGGCCGGACTCTTGAGGAGTTCCAGACCTCAGTGACAGTGGCAGCCCACAGTAAAGTGACATTTGAGCTGACCTATGAGGAACTGCTAAAGCGGAGACTGGGCCAGTATGAGCTGCTTATCAAAGCCCGCCCCACTCAAGTTGTCAAAGACTTCAAGGTGAGGAAACGAGAGGGGGGGGTGAGAAAGAGAGAGAGATAGTGAGAGACTGAGAGAGAGAAAGAGAAAGCTCTGATCTGTTGATTACCGTCTCTCTCAGAATGTATGATGGTTTGAGGTGCAGTATGGAGCACTAAGATTTCTGCAGAGAGCAATAAGTGGCACCTGCAAAGGTATGTTCCTAGATTTTCCTCCACCATCTTTAATTTGCATGATATTCTCCTACTGACCCCTATTCCAGATTGAGGTGAGAGTTTTTGAGCAGCAGGGCATCGCGTTCCTGAAAACCCAGGGCTCTCTGATCGCCGAGGGTCGGTCCAGTGCCCTGAACACCACTGTGTCAGAGAAAGAGGTAATGTCCCTACTA
This sequence comes from Anguilla rostrata, assembly GCF_018555375.3. NCBI lineage: Eukaryota > Metazoa > Chordata > Actinopteri > Anguilliformes > Anguillidae > Anguilla > Anguilla rostrata. The sequence goes on from NC_057945.1 coordinate 20,882,662, forward strand.
CTGTATTATCAGCTGTACACATAGTGTAGCTGTCAAGTTTCAAGTTTATTTATATTTATATAGCACCTTTCATGCAAAAAGCAGCTCAAAGTGCTGTACAAAAACATATCTAAGCAGATCAATAAGAGCATTCTATAAAAGCACACAAAACTATACACCAAAGACTACAATAAGAATAGAAAAGAAAAACCAAAACAACAAAACAAATAGAATCAATACTATGATAATAAAAAGAATGTGGGAGCTGGGGTTGAGTTGCGTAGTCTCTATTTAAAAGCTAAATTAAACAGATATGTTTTTAGATCCTTTCTAAAAATTTCAAATGATTGTGACATGCGAATAGAGGGCGGTATGCTGTTCCACGCTATAGGGGCGTAAGAGGAGAAAGAGGCTTCACCAACATTCTTTTTGGTCTTTGGTACAGTCAAAAGGCTGGCCTCAGAGGACCTGAGTGTGCACGCAGGGACATAAGGTGTTAGACAGTCTGTAAGATAGGAGGTTGCTAAGCCATTCAATGATCTGTAGACCAAACAGAGAATTTTAAAATGTATTCTGAACGGAACCGGGAGCCAATGTAATTTAAATGGTACAGGAGCAATGTGTTCATTTTTCCTAGTCTTAGTCAGAACCCTGGCAGCAGCATTCTGGACAGTCTGCAGCCTGGCAATAGCTGTTTTAGGAAGGCCTGTGTATAAAGAATTACAGTAGTCCAGACGACTTGACACAAACACATGAACCAGCTTCTCGGCGTCCTGAAGAGACAGGAGAGGCCTGACTTTAGCAGGGAAGGGGATGGGGGGACGGGGGGGGGGGAGCCATTGTGTATCCTGTTTTTCATTTCAACCATAACTTCAACCTCTGGATTCTAACAAGCCATGAATTACTTTTAATTACACCTGTTAGATGTCTATTGAAGATAGGTCCTACATACTGAAATTGTTTCACCAAATATTGCTATCTGTATAAAGGGGTTATATGTAAAAATAAAAACAAAAAGATTTTGGACAAGAGCATCTGCTAAATTTAAATAACAATGTATTGCTGTTCATTCAGGCATTGGTGCAGTTCACTCCCTCCCTGGAACAACAGTGCCCCAGCTGTGGGGATGCAGGACTTAATGGAGATCTGCTTCTCACCTATGATGTCAACAGGCCCCAGTCAAAGGGAGAAATACAGGTATGAACAGGACTACATTTTTGAGTGATGGCAGTTATTTTCAGCAGGGCCACATTTGAGTCATGATATTCATGTGGGCAAAATCACATGTATGGGCAGGGCAGCAGGCTTAAGTGGCAATGTTTGTATGCAAGTGGGATCACAGGCATCGGCAATGAATTTAATTCAAAAAAACTTCATCTCTCCCTCTCTGTCTCATTCTCTCCCTCTCTCTCTCTCTCTCCCTTTCTCTCAGGTGTCTCGGGGATACTTTGTCCATTACTTTGCTCCCACTGGCCTCCCTCGCATTCCCAAAAATGTAGTGTTCATTATCGACCAGAGTGGCTCCATGCATGGCCGCAAGATAGAACAGGTATGTGTGTGTGTGTGTGTGTGTGTGTGTGTGAGAGAGAGAGAGAGAGAGAGAGAGAGAGAGAGATTGTGTGTGTGTGTGAGAGAGAGAGAGAGATTGTGAGCATATGTTTGTGTGTGTGTGTCAGATAGAGAGAGAGAGAGAGAGAGAGAGAGATTGTATGTGTGTGTGTTGAGTACTCTGTAGAGTAAGAACATTAGTCTTATGTGTGTACAGTGAGTGCATGAGCGTTAGAGTGACATGACGTGTAGAGTGCAAAAGCATTGTTTTTGTCTAACAGACTCGTGAGGCACTGCTGAAGATTCTGGGAGACATACCTGAAGAGGATCATTTTGGCCTGATCACTTTTGATAATCAGGTGTTCCCCTGGAAAACTGACCTGGTCCCAGCCACCTCTGACTACCTGTCTGCTGCCCGCACCTTTGTCAAGGGCATCATGGACAGAGGCTGTAAGGCTGAATCCCCGCTCTGTCCCCCTGAGCAAAAATATCAAATACATCTGTGGGAGATTTCAATACCAATATCAGAGTGGGAGTCATTTCCTTTTCAATTCAGCCATTCAATTCAAATCAATTCATTCAATTTATTTGAAAACAGAATTTCAATTAATTTCTTACATTAACTGATTTTAATGGAGCTGATACATACTATGATTCATACAATTGTTCAACAAAATAATATGTTCATAATGAAATAGCCACGTGTTTATAGCGCAATTCTTCAATGTGCATTAGGGAAATTCATCTATATGTATAACATTGGTTTGACTTATCTGCTTACTGCTTCTTTTCAGCGACGGACATAAACGAAGCGCTGCTGCAGGGGGTGCAAATGCTGAACCGCTTCAAAGAGACCCACCCTCAAAAGGATACTGCCTCCATCCTCATACTGCTCACCGATGGAGACCCCACCTCTGGTACCAAGCATGGCACATTTTTATTTTGTGGATCTGTGTATATCCCTCTAGATCTGTTTTTGAACTATTTATATCAGTGTAAATCTGTTTGAATTTATTTAGATCTACATTTGTTTGGATCTACTTGGGTCTGTTTAAGACCATATGAGCAGTATCTGGATTTGTTTACAGTAGATCTGTTTAAATCCATTTATATTTGTCTGGATCTTTATATCCTAATGATTTTTTTAATCTCAGGTCTGAGTACATTTGTTTTGACCTGTTTGGATGTGCGTATGTTTGTTTTGAACTGCAGAGATTAGACCCCAGATTGAAATACAGTACTTGTACTCAAGATGCTGGTTACATTTCTGCAGATTGTTTGGAATATTAGTAAAAAAAAGATATTTTGTTTTAAAAAGACCAATAATCTGCATTCTTCTAGCGTCTTAAGTATTTCAATTTAATTATTTGACCCTGGCATAAATCTGTCATACTTTGTTTGGAACTGGGTGGGTTTGTTTGGACCCAGACTGATCCAGAGGTATGGGGCTGTGTGGTCCTGAGCTAGTCACCGTGGTTTTTTTCTGGGGCAGGAGTGACCAACCTGAAGCAGATCCAGACCAACGTGAAGGAAGCTATCGGGAAGAAATACACACTCTACTGTCTGGGCTTCGGTTTTGACGTCAACTATGAGTTCCTGGAAAAGATGGCACTGGAGAATGAGGGTGTAGCCAGGAGAATCTACTCTGACTCAGATGCAGCCCTGCAGCTGCAGGTATGGCCATCTGGGGAGTATTCCTTATGGTAATGTTTTCAACCAGGAATGTAACTGTGCAGAACATCTGGTTGCAGAATGTTGCAGGTATGGCAACTGACAGGGTAATCCTGAGAGGTCACCTGTTACATACTTTAACTAATGCACCAATTACATGTCACCAATACTGTCACCAGTTACATACTGCAACTAATGCAGCAAACCCTGCAGAATGACAGAAGCTTTATTTTTTTGTCTCAAAGTCCCAAACATATCTGCCATTGTCCCATTGAGTATTTGTTCTGAATCCACAATCAACTTCAATTCACTCAAATTTTTCCTTGTTCCCCTTTGTGGTTCAAATTTCAAGGAAACCCTTGAGATCTTTGCATTCATTTTATTTACAACTTATTCCCTTATTTCCTACTCCTTATTTTAAAGTATATATTTTGTAATGCCATCTGAAACAGTAATGAATGGATTGGCCACCCCCCCCCCCCCCCCAATTAAACCTTTGCAACAAAGTCATGAGACTTCTTATCAGCATGGCCACAATAGGCGATGAGTGAGTAACTGAGTGGACATGAGCCCAGTCTTTGTCCCCCAGGGGTTCTATGAGGAAGTGGCCACACCTCTCTTGCTGAACATTCGGCTGAACTACACCGGTGTGTCCAACCTCACCCAAACCCAGTTTGCCCAGTATTACAACGGTTCCGAGATTGTGGTCTGCGGTCTGGTCACAGACAACGACTTGGAAGCACTCACAGCAGAGGTCAAGGCTAACACGGTGAGGTCACTTCCTTCCTGCAGGTTGACATTCAATAAACAAAGCTAAGAATTATGTACATTTACTGTGAGCTCCATAATGTTTGGAACAGAGTCATTTTTATTCTTGATTTGGCTCTGTGCTCCACAATTTTAGATTCGTAATCAAACAATGTGGTTCACATGTGGTTAAAGTGCACATTCCAAGCTGTATTCCCAAGGGTATTTTTTATGCATTTTTTTTTCATCATATAGAAATTAGAGCACTTTTTAAACATAGCCCCCATTACAGGACACCATTATGTTTTGGACATATTTAAGTCATGTAAATGAAAATAGTCATGTCTAGTAGAGTGTGTATTTCTTCCCGATAGCTTCCTTCACGTTGGTCTGGATCTGCTTCAGGTTGGTCACTCCTGCATGCAATGACTGCTTGAAGTCTGTGGCCAAAGTGTGTGAAACAAAAATGTATGCAAATATATTTTAATAATAGCTGAGAATCTGCACATTAACCACATTTAAATGGTTTGATCACAAATGTAAAATTATGCAGAACAGATCCAAATCAAGAAAAAATGTTTTTGTGCCAAACAATATGGAGTTCATGGTATGTGCCAAGTGCACACTTCTGTATGCATCCCCTCTTACCCCACTACATTTACAAAACAAATGTCATAAGAATTAACCCAATGGTTATATGAACTGAAGTCAAGTTTCTAAGTGTTAAAGGACAGACTCCATTTGCAGAAGGATGAGGCGGTTGTATTCCGGGCCACCTTGGAGGACCAAAAGGCCATGTCTGAGATTATGGACTTATACATCTTTGAGATGTATGTCCAGAGACTGTGGGCCTATCTCACCGTGCAGCAGCACTTGGAGAAAATGTGAGTTACCCTGCATTAGTGCATCTTCTCTAACTGTACAGTTACTGCATGTGTTCTCTAACTGTACACTTCATTTATATGTTATCTAACTGCAGTGTTATACACACATACACAAAAAACAGGGGGTAAGTGTGTTAAAAGTTGGTTAAATGCTGTCTAGGTGTTCAGTTGAAAACCCTACATTTGGCTGAAAAGTGAGTTTTCTAGCCAACTAAGATGTAGCCATGCTATATCCAGACAAAACCTGAGCTATATTGGGGTTAACCTTTTCTGTTTATGTCAAAACGTCTCTCAACATATATTTTCATCCCACTAGGCGTCTAAGATTCTGGCTTTTGTTCACTGGGTATTCACAATAACACATATGTATACATGTATGTGTGTGCATGTATATGTATATTGTTAATTTATGTGTGCATATACAGACGGGTGACAAATTAAAGGAAAAGCCTGAATAAATGAGTGGAGAAATATAATGAATGCAGATGCTTCCCAACAGAGTGGGGAAATCTTGTCTTTATGCAATACAAAGCTAAGTTTGATGCGTCCTGTGTCTGTATTATGGCCGATTATCGCGCTGTCACAACTGGGATGAACAATTGGTTGGCCAAGGGGCAGGGGGAGGGGGGGATGCAGGTGAGGGGGGCCACAGGGATGATTTTGTCCCAGGCCTGGGCATTATGCAGGGCAGCCTTGTGTGTATGTGTGTGTGTATAACTGTGTGTGTTTTACTGGCTGCAGGCTATTGTTGACAGGAGATGAGAAGTCTCATATGAAAGAGCAGGCCCTGGCCCTGGCTCTGAAGTACAGCTTTGTGACTCCCCTCACGTCCATGGTAGTCACCAAGCCTGAGGGTGAACAGCAGGTGGCCCACAAACCCAAGGAGGGCAAGGAGGGCCAAGGGGGATCTTTCCTCAACCAGAGAATTTCAGGTTAGTGCCAAGCAGCCAGAGATTGAGAGAACCTACAACAGTCAGGCCAGGAGCCACACCTTGGTGAACAACCACAGCCCAGTGATTATCCACACCCCCATAAGTAGCACTAAGGAGAGAAAGCTCTCCAGGACACCCCAGGTCTGCATAGAGATGAGATCTGAAACATGGCTTAATTGCCCCAAGGATGTTTCATGTCATGTTTGTGTAGCGGAGTGCTGGAAGAGGGGCAACAGATAGAAAGAAAACAGATACATTTCTATGGTCACACAAATTATATTGTCTGTTTCTCAAAGGTGATAATCTAAAAACTAGTTATCCAACAGTAACCATGCCCCAGTGGTTAGACACACTTCAGTAGATTCAAAGCAGGATATCAATAGTCAAAAATGCACTGAAAAATGTTACTGAAGGAATAAAGAGCCAATGAAACAATAAGATTTTAACTGAAACAGGCATGCCTGCATTCTTTTAAGTCTTATTGTTTTATACATTCTTCACATAGATACAGATGATCACTGAACTTGGTGGACAGCGTCTGTGAGGGCAAAGCTAACGCTGGCATTTAAAAATTTCTCATCACAAAGGGATATGCAATCAAAGATTAAAGTTAAAAGAAATGGGATTTGCTGAGTTTTGACTCAATGTGTGAATCTTTGAGATTTGAAATGTTAAACACATTTTTAACCTCAAGCGCATACATAATTTGGTATTTTACTGTCCAAAAGTGACAAAACCATAACAAGCTGATGAAAAAACATCTTGTGTTAAATATACTGTATGTTGGACATACTTTGCACCATGGTTTAAATTTTAGGGGCATGTTAGTTTTTGTTAGAAGCATTGGGAAATACCCAAATTAAAAGTGAGAGCAGTTATATTACATTTAACTTTTAAAAAGTTTTAAATAAATTCATAATTCAACTAATTAACTAACTGTGGTCTTCAATCAATACGTTAAGTAGAATTAGGTGTCTTACTGCTGGGCTCAAACAAAAACCTGCTTTATATGGATGCATTTTTTAATATAGTGCAGTGATACTCCTGGTCCTGTAGAGCCACAGAGTCTGCTGGTTTTGGTTTTTTCCTTAAGATCAGGGACTGATTCAGACTCAAGAAACCAGGTGACCTGAATTACCTGTGTAATCAGCGGCTTTATTTTATCACATGCTGTGTAACTCAAGTGCTGAGTAGCAACATAAGCCGGCAGACCCTGCGGCTCTCCAGGACGAGAAGTGAGGATCACTGGCTCAAAGACATGCTTTTAGCATTATTTAATCCATCCTTGTCCACTTTCCTTCCTGACCCTTAACTGTGCTGTTCGGGTGCCTGTGAAGACCCCTGAAGGATAACCATTGAAATATAAGTTTAAATCCCTGCAGGTCACATGGGGAGACACTGGTGGCTCTATTTATCAAAAAAATGAAATTGTTGTGTCAATATTAATTACCAATTTTGATTGAATCCAGGCGGCTTATCTTCACCTCCTATGTTCGTGGTGCAGCCAGGGTTGCCAGGTAAATTAATCTTTTAAAGCCATAGATTGGTGAAAATCTTTTAACAAGAAAATTTGCTATAGCATGCTAGCTTGCTGGGATTGCTAGCCAGGCAAGTGCAGACACCCCCCTGCAGGGTTAAACCTAATGGGGTTGTTAGCTTGTTTTCAGGAGACTTAATTAACCATAATTGATTGGATGTGTTCAACTCAGACCAGATCTTTATAAATATATTAACCTCAACTTTAGGCTACATGGTGACACATGACTGATACAGCACTATAATGTACAATCTTCTGATAGATTTTCACTGACATAGGTAGGCCACTAACATATAAATGTCATCAAAAATATATTAGACTGCATCATAACAGGGAATTGTATTGAGCTGCCTTACTTTGTTAACTTTTAAAGCTATTAAGACTGTTAGGTGTACCCTGCATTACATTTAACCCCCCTACCTTGGGGTTAAATGTAACATTTCTCTCTTGGTACTTTTCCATTACTTTGCTGGTGAATGGTATGTCCAATAAATTTCATTGTGGTGCATAATCGTAGCCAAGGGATGCAGGTTGTTTGTATTTAAAATGATTCATCTATCTCTAGTAATATTTTCAGAATTGAGACAAATACGAAAACTGTTAATTTCTACACTTTCCCCTGTGTGGCCAAAACTGTGTTTCCTGGTAGGAAAACTGGAACAACAACCCCTTATTTTAGCTAAAACACTTTCTTTCCAAATATTGCTCCCAAAAAATGCAGTTATTTTACCAAAAACAATCACCTCTTTCCTTACATTGTCTGTTTCCTGACTTTTATGATGCTTAAAAGGACAGTTCTGAAAATTAAATATGCTATCTGAAAATAAATTTTAAAAAAGGTAAATGTTTTATGTAGTGGCTTACTAAATGTTTCATATCTGCCTAAATGTTTGAAATATTTACTAAATATCGAAAACCACTAAATAAAATAATGAACTTAAATCTTTTTGTCTTAAGCATATGGTTCATTTTAAATGTTGTAAATTAAATAAGTGGCATTATTGGGGTTAAATAATGAAAAGGTGATATTTTGCTTAAATGTGGGAAAATATATGGTAAAATAACTGAATTTTATCTCAATTAGTACCCATTTAAAATGCATTAAAAGCCAGTCCAAAATCGAATTCAAATCATACCAAACATTTTGTTTCGTCCTGCAGAGCAAACAGTCATGCTTCATTGAGCATGATGAGTTTTGCATAAAATACAGAATACTCAGCATTTATAAAATAGGCAAATGATTGGTTATAACAATTTTGCATATTAGACACTATTCAGAATGAGTTGTGCATTCACTGAGTTTGATTATGGCTTTCTTAGTTTTTTAAGTATCAAGTCTTGCACTACAAACCTCTCTTCTATTTCCTCTGAAGGCCCAATTGGATCTCACCACGCCTATCTAGGTAAATCAATCCTAAAATACAAAATATTTTGATGAAATGTAGGAAATATGTAAGGTAAAATAAATGCATTTTACTTGTTACCACTCTTAAAAATACATTTGCATTAAAGGCCAGTCCAAAATATTATAAAATTAATACCAAACATTTTATGTTTCACCCATCTTTCCATTATTTATAACAAAAGAAAAGTAAAATGCTGGAGATCATTTTGAGGCTCATAAGATTTTGTAAAACTGTCATCTTGCATTGAACATGATAATAGTGTTCCATGTATTAAAAATACAGTTTACTCAGCATATATTAAATAAAAGTTTTATGTGTATTTCCTGAATATGAGTATAGTTTTCATAGTTTTTTTTAAATTTATGGTCTTTTGTCTTGCACTCTGACTGAAAGTCTCTTCTGTTTCTACTTGAAGGACGTCCCCTGCACCACCCAGGTAAATATAATCCTGGCAGATGTTCTTTTGTAAAGGAACTTAAAATATACATGAACATAAGGGCATTCACTTAACAAGATTCTAAAAGTTCTAACAACAATTCAGTTTCCTTTAAACACTTCTGTGGGTGGGTGGGGGGGGGGTTGCATCAGTAACAATACATTAACAAAAAAGCACAGGTTGTACATTGCACAGGTTTGGGCTAAATATGAGGGAAAAGCAATATTTTACTAAAATGTTAGAAAAATGCACTGTAAAACAACTGTTATTTCTTTCCCAATATGAAAATGAATCTGCATTAATAGCCAATCCAAAGTAGTATACAAATAATACCAAACATTTTCTGTTGTGTCCATATTTCCATAATTTATAATAAATGACAAATTCATTACTGGACATCATTTTGAGGCTCATAAGGTCCAGTAAAACCGTCATGCGTTATTGAGCATGATGACAGCGCTGCAAATATTAAAAATACAGTTTACTCAGAACATATTATAGACACATTATTCAACATGACAGTTTTATGTGTATTTCCTAAGTGTGATTGTAGTTTTCAAACTTTTTAAAGCATGGTCATTGGTTTGCATTCTGACTGGAAGCCTCTTTTTCTGTTCTCTCTGAATGCTTAGGCCTTGGAAGTCGGCCTGGCCAAAAAGGTAAATCAATCTTTATATATATATATATATAGAGAGAGAGCATTTATTTAGCAGATGTTCTTATCCAAAGGGACGTAAAATGTAAGCGAATGTATGCTAATATTCAGCATGACAGTTTTATGAGTATTTCCTGAGTGTGATTGTAGTTTTTAAGGTATGGTCCTTTGTTATGCATTCTGACTGAAAGCCTCTTTTTCTGTTCCCTCTGAATGTTTTGCCCTTATAGGTTCATCTGGCCAACGAGGTAATTCAATCTTAATATATATAGCATTTATTTAGCAATGCTCTTATCCAAAGGAACTTAAGATGTAAGGGAATACATGCTATCCCAAAATTATATATCTACAAAATAAGCCTTTAAAGTGTACAGAAACACCAACATTTGGCCTCTGTCTGCTCATTTCACAATATTAAAAAACCTGAATTGCAGTCAAGTGTGAGAACATGATTAAATAAATATAGAATCTTACAAACCTACCCACACATTTGCCCCATTAATGCACTGTATGCTTGTACACACAGGGCCATGCTACTTGAAAGAATTTAGGAAACATTGGGGAGCATTGCTTTGGAATACAGCTTGTTTAATTTGTCTGAGCTAAGATAGGCAATATTGTTGCATGTAACTTGGTACAATTTTGATATCAATACTTGTAATGGCAGACCTAGATTTGAATGAATGACTTATAGACAATGCTTTATATGTGTGAGTAACTTTTGTATGTTGAAAACATGTTTTTCTTTGAATACAGTTTACTTAACATTTAATATACAGATGCAATATTCAGCATGACAGTTTCATGAGTATTTCCTGAGTGTGATTGTAGTTTTCAAAGTTTTTAAGGCATGGTCCTTTGTTTTGCATTCTGGCTGAAAGCTTCTTTTTCTGTTCTCTCTGAATGCTTAGTTTTTATAGGTCTGTCTGCCCCACCAGGTAATTCAATCTTAATATATATAGCATTTATTTAGCAATGTTCTTATCCAAAGGAACTTAAAATGTAAGGGAATGTATGCTATCCCAAAATTATATATCCACAAAAATAAACCTTTAAAGTGTACAGCAACATCAACATGTGGCCTCTGTCTGCCCATTTCACAATATTAAAAGACGTGAACGGTCAAGTGTGAGAACATGATGATAGTTTTGCATATATCAAAATACTATTTACTCAGCATATATTAAATAGACACATTATACAGCATGACAGTTTTATGTGTATTTCTTGAGTGTGATTGTAGTTTTCAAAATTTTTAAGGCATGGTCCTTTGTTTTGCATTTCTTTTTCTGTCCCCTCTGAATGTTTTGCCCTTATAGGTCTGCCTGCCCCACCAGGTAATTCAATCTTAATATATATAGCATTTATTTAGCAATGTTCTTATCCAAAGGAACTTAAAATGTAAGGGAATGTATGCTATCCCAAAATTATATATCCACAAAAATAAACCTTTAAAGTGTACAGCAACATCAACATGTGGCCTCTGTCTGCCCATTTCACAATATTAAAAGACGTGAACGGTCAAGTGTGAGAACATGATGATAGTTTTGCATATATCAAAATACTATTTACTCAGCATATATTAAATAGACACACTATACAGCATGACAGTTTTATGTGTATTTCTTGAGTGTGATTGTAGTTTTCAAAATTTTTAAGGCATGGTCCTTTGTTTTGCATTCTGGCTGAAAGCTTATTTTTCTGTCCCCTCTGAATGTTTTGCCCTTATAGGTCCGCCTGCCCCACCAGGTAATTCAATCTTAATATATATAGCATTTATTTAGCAATGTTCTTATCCAAAGGAACTTAAAATCTAAGCAAATGTATGCTATCTCAAAATTATATATAATTTATATAGCATGACAGTTTTATGTGTATTTCTTGAGTGTGATTATAGTTTTCATAATTTGTCTTTTGCATGGTCTTTTCCCTTGCACACGGACTCTGTACGTCTGTTCCCTGTGAAGGTTTATTTGCACCACAGATGGGCTATCTAGGTAATTCTGTTCTAAAATATGTTGCATTTATTTAGCAGATGTTCTTACCCAAAGGAACTTGTGAAATGTAAGTGAACATAAGGGATTCACCTAACAACAAAATTCAAAAAACAAATCAGTACTTCATGTATACATTTAAATATTGGGGGGGGGGCGCCGCATAATGTTGAGGGGACACATCCCCAGCTTGTTATTGGTTGGGCTTAGGCAGGATGGGGGAGGGTGGTTGTCATCACATTAGCAGATTCTCTTATCCAGAGTGACTTGCACAACTTTTTACATAGGATTTACATTGCATCAATTTACACTGGATATATATATATATGTATATATATATATACTGAAAAGAGGTCAAGTACCTTGCTCAAGGGTCCAATGCAGTGTCCTACCCAGAAATTTAACCTGTGACCTTTACATGTAGGTTGCAAAGATACACTATCGCCGATGCCCATATGCCCAATCATATCTAGTTTAAAAAAGCCTTACCTTTTTAACACTATATTGAATGTGGGTCTTAAATGTAAGGTAAACTTCAATCAGGAATCCCAAGTATTTATAGGTTGGTACCATCTCTTTATTTGTCTTGCATAATATGTATTTGAATCAGAGTTTTGATTTTTTTTTTTAATCTGACAGTTTCACACTAAATTGTCATTAAAAGCAATAGTTTGTGTGAATTTGAAGTTGAAACAGAAGAAACAAAAAAAAAACCCTCATTAAAACAATTCCACATATTGGATCTGTCTGAAACAGTTTCTGAAGTACACAAGGTGATAAGAATTATTTGCAGACATTCATTTAATTGCTTTCCAAAATTTCAAAGGATTATTAAGACTTTCTGTGGTGACAAATATATAGTACTCAGACATAGCTTTTTGAACTGAAAGAGGTACATTTGTTTCTTAAGCACCGATTATAATCGATTCCAGTTGGTTTTAGAATTAGATTTCCATGCTTCAGCCCATACCTCATGTCTCTCATTCTCTCAAGGGACTGTCCCATCCTCATACTCTATATTTTCTCATTGGGGCATGTTTGTTTGTGATTTCAAGAAATTTATTTTGGGAAAAGCTCCAAGCTTTAAAATCTTGCTCTGTAAAATGTTTACAATTTCTTTTTTGAATAAACCAGGGCTTCATCTTGTGTTTCTTAATAACACAATGATCACTTAAATCATTGGAGAAAATGCTAGGGGCTATATATTTGTAAGGGACAGTTGTTAAAATCAAGTCTAAGTGTTCATTTCACATGATACTTTGGGTTAGGGTTTGTCGAAAAAGTTAATAATTTGAGTTAAATTCAGTGTCACAACAGGCGTGAAAATCATCTGAGACCAGCTTTAACCAATCCTAGTTCAGATCACCAACGATAACAATTTCAGTGTACTGATGTCTTGCTCAGGGCTGACGGGGGTCTATAACAACCACAGTTAAATGGCAACCTGTAGATACCTCATGATTCAGAACAAGTATCCCAAATTGTTTAAACACAGACTGAGACAATGGTTTTGCGAATTTGTGGGAAACTTGGTTTTTAAATAAACAGTAATGCCTCCTCCTTTCCTAACCCTAGCCTGAAATGTTGCTCTTTTTTCCTTCAGACCGCCCCGATTATGACTATGGGGTTTCACGTGAGTCACTTCCTTTGCTCGTTTAGAGAAACTATGCAATTAGACACAGCACATTCCCACAGCCATCACACAGCTACATTAATGGAGTATCACAGTGAATCATTCCTGGCATTTTAGCAGATGCTCTTATCCAGAGAGACTTACACTTTTCTTACATAGTCAAACAATAAATCAATAAAATTGTATTTATTAATTATTTATTTCATACAACAGTTGCAGCTCAATGTGCTTTACATAAAATGAAAGAAAATGGAAAGGAATGAGAGCATAAAGGGAGAAATAAATTTAACTTTAAAGACTAAAATTTATAAAAAGCAATTGTAAAGTGTACTGAAAATTACTACATCCATTCAAGTTGAGTGATTAATTTGTTTTAAAATGTGGCCAAACAAATCCAATATTTGTCAACAACAGTTTCGCAGTTTTCCAGCAATACATATTGCATTTATCCTTCAATGAAGTTAAGGACACTGTGTGAGTTATATTTATACCACCAAATGACTCTACAGACCACCAAATCAAAATAATGATTCTCCAGACCACAGAGCTATCACCAAGCTCTATAGACCACCTAGTCAACCAGCTCTAGTCCCAGGTCACAATTTAAAACAAATAATTTAGACAAACAAATCTTACCTCTCACTCATCCTTATCCCATTTAGAATCTTAGTGGAACCTCAATTTACTGGTGCAAACTGATCTAGAGTAATCATAAAATCACAGTGAATCATTCCAGGGATTTAGCACACGCTCTTATCCAGAGTAACAGTGAATCAGATTATTAGTCGAGCAGTTCATCACAGTGTGTCACAGTTTATCGGTGTATTTATGTATGTATATCAATTTATCAGTGTACATTTTTTACTGTATATTATGAAGATGTAATAGTGTATCATAAAATGCTGTAGTGCATTATGTGACTCTCGTCTGAATGAATACTGACGTCTTTGAAATAACATTATGCTATTGGGTTATGCATCATTATGTTGTCGGTGTCATTTGAACAGATAGAGCATTGTAACTTCAACCATCAAATCACATTGATTAGTACCATAGTTTGTCAGGATATATAAAACACATAGCAACAATCCACTAAAAGGTTTAACTTGCATATGTAAGCAGTATCTACTAGGATTCCACATGTAACTCAATATCTTTTTTTTTACATTAGCCATATATTTAGCAATATCCATTTCAACAAAAATACAAGTATAACATAGCAATACTTTTAAAAAGTTTGTCTCAAGGATACAAACTTTGCATCACCAGTACATATTTGTGAGACTACCATGAAGCTGCTAAACCATATTAGTTTAGTCACTAAAGGCACAAATATACAAGCAGCATCTACTTGAATACTTAATAGTACTTAATCTCTGAAGTTATTGACACAAAACTGTCCACACCAAACATCACCAGTACACATTTTTGAATAACAAATACATGTAAAAGGAGCACAAATTTGGCTAAAGTGTGTAAAAGACTGCGATTGCCTGTGCACATAGATATGCCTTTAGACATAGTTATTTGAAAAATCAAATAAAAAAATCTTGCAATACTTAGCTATTTCATTTTAAAGTACTTAACCATCTTCAAGTTTTATTTAAATGGTATATGTATACAGTGTTCTTAATTAATTTCATTGTGTTTTGGTTAATTGTGCCAGTGATTCTTGACCAGTGAGCTGGTGAAGATACAGTCCTTTCATCTGCTATATCCTTCTCCCTCATCCTCATTTCTTGTCCTCCACTCTCTCTTCTGTTTTTAATGGTCTCTCATCTGTTTCATGTATTGGTGTGTATCTGAAATCACTGTGTAGGCATTGTCTAATGTTGTGCAATTTGTGTTTCTCTTCTTTTTTCCAGTTATGGTTACAGATGACAGTACAGAAGATACATTACGAGCAGCAATTGGTACTGTACTAATTACATTAAAAAATTATTTTAAAAGAATATTTAGGCAACCCTATAATTTGTGTGCCTGCATTCATGCAGAAGCACGCTATTGTTATTTTTCGGGCTTATTATTATTATTCTGGACACTTTTTGTATACCTATGTCCTCCTACAGTTCTCATACTGCATATGCCTATCATATATCAAAAAGTGTGGTTTATGTTGCTCTGACTTTTGGTATTTGTACTATTTATAGTATTTAAGATACTTACATTTTTTGAGGGAGAAAATTATGATTGGAATGAATGGCAGAATGTTGACCCTTGATGTCACAATGCCCTCTCCCCTCTAGCAGTTGTATTCAGTTGTATTTTGGTGTTTTATATGCACTGTAGTAGTTTCATTTTTTTAAATACAGTGTAAGGTAATTTCAGTGTTTTATATGCAATGTAACATAGTTTCACTGCTTTATACAAACTCTCCTCTTTCAGTTGTCAGTCCCCAAAAATTCATTTAGTCAGCTAAAAGGCAGCAAGATATAACAATCAGGCAATCTACTTGAATACTTAATTTAAATACTTAATCTCTGAAGTTATTGACACAAAAAGCGCACCACGCCCAGAAACATCCCGGACACATTTTTGAATAACAAATACATGTAGAAGGAGCACAAATTTGGCTAAAGTGTGTAAAGACTGCGATTGCCTGTGCATCATAGATATGCCTTTAGCATAGTTATTTTAAAATATTTTCAAATAAAAAATCTTGCATAGTATGCTTTTCATTTAAATACTTAACCACTCAAGTTATTGACATGGTATATGGTATCAGTGTGTTCCCGTTAATTTAATTTTCATTGTATTTTGGGTTCTGTGGCCAGTGATTCCTTGACCAGTGAGCTGGTGAAGATACAGTCCTTTCATCTGCTATATCCTTCTCCCTCATCCTCATTTCTTGTCCTCCACTCTCTCTTCTGTTTTTAATGGTCTCTCATCTGTTTCATGTATTGGTGTGTATCTGAAATCACTGTGTAGGCATTGTCTAATGTTGTGCAATTTGTGTTTCTCTCCTTTTTTCCAGTTATGGATACAGATGGCATTAGAGATACAGTACCAGCACCAACTGGTACTGTACTAATTACATTAAAAAATTATTTTAAAAATATATTTCGGCAACCTTATAATTTGTGTGCCTGCATTCATGCATAAGCACGCTATTGTTATTCTTCGGGCTTATTATTATTATTCTGGACACTTTTTGTATACCTATGTCCTCCTACAGTTCTCATACTGCATATGCCTATCATATATCAAAAAGTGTGGTTTATGTTGCTCTGACTTTTGGTATTTGTACTATTTATAGTATTTAAGATACTTACATTTTTTGAGGGAGAAAATTATGATTGGAATGAATGGCAGAATGTTGACCCTTGATGTCACAATGCCCTCTCTCCTCTAGCAGTTGTATTCAGTTGTATTTTGGTGTTTTATATGCACTGTAGTAGTTTCATTTTTTTAAATACAGTGTAAGGTAATTTCAGTGTTTTATATGCAATGTAACATAGTTTCACTGCTTTATACAAACTCTCCTCTTTCAGTTGTCAGTCCCCAAAAATTCAGGTTCCTCCTCCCTGCCCTCAGCTCTGGGCCCCTCACGTCCCCCAGGCCTGAAATAATCTGCTTTGACTTGGACGTTCAAGGGGAGCCTATCTTTCGTCTGATGGAGGACAGACCTGCAGGTATGTCTGCTCACCTTGCTGTTTATAGGCTGGGCCAAACAACACCATTGGGAAGCACAGGCTTCTTTAGGGGAATTTGCATGTTGACTGATGCAGAAGTATGGTGGCTCTGAAGTTTAAAGCAAAAAGGAAAACGTAAAAACGTGTCCCGCTGGAATGCAGAAAGAGGCACTGGAGTGCAAAACACAGGTGAAACAAATGCCTCTGAAGTGCAAGTGCAGCATACAAATACAAAAAAGGCTTAATTACGGAAACATGTCATCAACTACGTGATCATTTGCTGCAGACTTGGGGATTTGCCACCGCAGAAGCTTGCTGTTTGATTCAGTAAATGTTGTTGAATTATGCTTCTTTAATTTTAAATGTTAGTTCTACAACCAGGCATTCGGTTCAATCCCCTTAAAACGTTCAGGTAACGTGCTCTTGAACATACCCCAGAACTCGTCATCACGGGACAGGTGAGAGGGACGGGCCAGAAGGGGTTCAGCGCCATCTCTCTTCGCATGGGCCAGGCCTGGCACATGCAGGTCAACACCACTACCATCACACTTGGCACGGACCAATACTCCTGGACCCATAAAAACTCTGCCATTGTTGATAAGGACAGGTACACACTGCACTAAACCACTTTCCACACATGCATGTATACACAAACATAACTGCACACGAGCTCACTCACAAACACTCGTTCGCACACACGACTCGCATACACGTACGCATGTATGAACACATGGAAGCTGTGCTTCAATCCTGCAGTGTATGGATCCATCACACGGACAGGCTGCTGGACATGCGTTGGGCAGAGGTGTCCATCAAAATCCTGCTCCACCAAGAGGGAGGGGATTACTTCTTGTGGCCAGACATCACTGGATCTACTAAAATTTTTACTGGGCTGATAGGTCAGTGAGCCCTAACCCATACCCTTTCTACGAATCCCAACCTCCCCCAGTTTAAGCTAGATAGCCAGTATACTAATGCCCTACCCCATGTTCAGGCTATACACCCCTTCTACTAACTCCCTGACCACTATTCAGTATGCCGTATACCCCCTCTACTAGCGATATATTGAAATATATTATTTGGCGTATTACAGTATATATTTGAATAATACATACAGGTGACAAATTAAAGGAAAAACCTGAATAAATGAGTGGAGAAACATAATAAATGCAGATGCTTTCATGCAGGTGTACTGCATGATACAATCACACAATTAACATCCTATCATGCTCTGTGGCATGTATAAAAATGCTGAGCAGGTTGACCTCGATTTTGGATCAAAATGGCAAGAGGAAAAGATCTAAGAGACTTTGAAAGAGAGTTCATTATTGAGCCACAGGTGGCAGGAGCTTCAGTCACAAAGACCGCTCACCTTGCTAGTTTTTCAATAGGAACAGTGACATCCGCATTTAGATCGACGGGAAAGACATCAGTAAATGGGTCTGAAATTGTGGTCAAAAGCACACATTCGATAACATAAACCCCTCTTTACAAAGACGAATGAACATTTGAGAGTTCAGTGGTGCAAAAACCATTGGCACAGGTCTACAGAGATGTGAAAAAAATTATATGGTCAGATGAATCTTCCTTCACCATATTCTCAGCAAGTGAGTGAGTGCATGTGTGGCATACCAAGATAATGGTACAGGCCTGAATGATTGACCCCTACAGTGAGAGGGTCCAGTGGCTCTGTTATGCTGTGGGGGGAATTTTTCTGGAATGGCTTGTCCCATTAGAGGGAAGAGTCACTGCAATTCAATACAAAGTTATTCTGAGTGATCCCTTTATCTTATGATGAAACATTTCTATCTTGATGGCAGTGGTCTCTTACAGGATGACAATGCCCCCATCCACAGGGCAAAAGGGTCTTGATGAGTATGAAAATTATATGAATCATATGCTATGGCCTTTGCAGTCACCAGATCTCGATCCAATTAAACACCAACATCATCAAAACACCAAATGAGGGGATATCTTTTTAAATAATGGTGTTCTGCCCCTCCAGTAGTTTCAGAGACTTGTAGAATCCATGCCAAGGCACACTGAAGCTGTTCTTGCAGCTTGTGGAGGCCCAACATCTTACTAAGACACTTTGTGTTGGTTTTTCCTTTAATTTGTCACCCGTCTGTTTATAGAGGCACACAAAATATTTCCACAACATTCCAATACATTTTTTCTTAATATAATATTCTCTTGGTTATATCCAGCTAATTCCCAATTAAACTAAAAGGCAAAAATCTGTATATTTGGCAATGTATTTCAGTTTATTTTTCAATATATTTCTTAATGAAAATGACAATATTTGGCACAATTTTCAGCTTTATTTCATGTAAATCAGTGCTATGTCTAAATATCATTGGCATGCATAATTAAAGGCTAAAAATATTATCAAAACTATAGTCCAATCTATTGCCGAAACTCAAGAATGCCAATATATTGGATCTCTATATACTGTATACCCCCTCTGCCAACTCCCTATGTATCCTCTTTACTAACACCTTACACCCCCAAATCAGGCTGTATACCCCCTTTATTAAACCCATGCCCCTGTGTAGTAACAGCTTCATTTGTTCTCTAGATAGAGATTTAAATAGTAAGAACTGTGGTTGTGGTTTATGCAGGATGGCTCCAAGGTGGTCATGTAGAAAAGCATACAGCCCCTATGTCAGCTGATCTCCGCATCCAAGGACTAGTGGTGCCAGCATCCAGGTCAGGTCACATGCTTCATATACATCTTCTCTAACAGTGTGTATGTGTATATGTGTGTGCATGCGTGCATGTGTATATGTGTCCATGCGTGTGTCTACTTTGTAATGACTGGGTGTGTATGTGTGTTCCAGGGACACTGCTGTGGACTATAGAATCCTCTCCATGCCCACTGTGGACTGCTGGCTGTTCCAATATCGATCAGTCCTCCAGGGGAACCTGAGTCACCTTATGCTACCCACACTTTAGAGAACAGTGCATTCTAGGATAGCTGACATTAGCTTATTGCTGTCTGTGATGAGGGCATCTTGCAGAATGATTTTCCTAAACCAGGAAGTAGAAACTAAGCTTTCACACTGTAACACTGCTTTACCAAGATGTTTTTTACTGTCTTATAGCTTGAGAAAAAACACAAAAATGAAATTGTATCTGAAAAAAATGTGTTAATTCAGCTGAAGCAAATGTTTCGAGTAGCTACTATGGTTGAGTTCATGCAAAAAACACAAAATGATTTCTCCACTTGACGAGAGTAGACACGTGTTTTTTCACAGCACATACTAAAGGTTCCTGGTGTTGAATGAATTAGTGTTCCGGATTTTTTTCAGGTTTTGCACATACTGAGTCTACATCTAATACAAACACATGCAAAAGACAAGAATACACAGAAAACACCTTAAACTGTTCACCATTGGTACACTGCAATTTTAAGATAGGTATACTGCCCCTTAAAGATTGATACACTGTCTCTAGACTGGGACACTACTCCTTTAAAACTGCTATGCCTTCTCTTCAATATTATATTATATATATTCCCCATCAAGTGCAAATTTAAATTTGCTTTATTGACAAGTCCACATAAAGGTATATGATTAGTAAAATACTATTTTGTGTAACATATAATCAACAATAACATCTACTACATAATGCATACTTATACTTTTTTAAAAACCTTTAAGATCTGTCTTTCTCTCTGTCTCTAACAGTGTTCCTACACTGTTCGTCCCATTCACTTTTACCTGTACAGATAGACAACAGACATACAGAAGGTCAGAAGGTTCTGTCTCGAATTCGATTCAAATTCCATCATGCTTTGTTGACATGACCACACACAGGTACAGGTATTGTCAATGTAATCATTTGCATAAAATGCAAAACAACAGTAACAAAGACATCAGCTTTATTTTAAAACCATTTAAACAATGGTTATTTAATTGTGTGGAAAAACTATGTATACATAAACTAATTAAAATAATAATGATAACAATAAAAATAATAATAATGGGGAACCCCCCTACTGCTTGTGTTAAGTGTCATGGGATCTTTAATGCCCACAGTGAGTCAAGACCTCGGTTTAACTTCTCATCCAAAGGACAAGATCTCGTACAGCACAGTGTCCCCATTGCTGCACTAGGGCATTGGGGTTTATTTGACCAGAGGTAGGATTACCCCTTATTGGCCCACCAACAACACTTCCAGCAGCAACTTGTTTTTCCCCAAGAGGCCTCTCTAACCAAGTCCACACATCCTTAGCTTCAGCCGTTTGGCAGAAGCAGGATACATGGTGATACGGCTGCTGGCATAATACACTTTGGCACATGATACAAGTGTTTTGAATGACAAAAAAACATTTTGCAGTGGAAAATATTTGCTAAAATATTACTTCGTTTTTATTGAATGTCCCTTCTGCTCTGTTGGTTTCAGCAGAGTAAAATATCTAGTTCTTGAGATTGAGAGAGCAGAGAACCTACAGGGAACAAAAAATGAATTGCTAGGTCTCAGGAGGATATTTGTTCTTTTAGTGTTTGTCCCTTTCTCTTTCTGACTCTCTGTAAAGATGCAGAGCCTCCTCCCACCTTTCACATTGTGTACACAGGTACATAAACCATGAACAGAACAATGAGTGCTTTTTTTGTCAGTAGATTTCTGGTGAGTGACAGGGTGGAATGTGAGATATTCTTGTTAGCGGGGTGCAGACCAGTCAAACTGGCTGCCGGATAAGGAAGTGTGAGTTCCTAGTATCCATTGCTCTCACTTTCCTTATGTCACGTCACTCAACAACATAATTTCAATACTCGGCCACATTTAGTCACACTCACAGAAATGCCGCCATGCGTCATTCTCACATGAGTTACTGTCAAGTTCACAGACCATTGGCCCCCTGGGACAACACACCCAGTTGTGCTTCCCCTAATGGCGGCCCTGGCCTTAAAGGCATACTATGCAGGATTTCTACATTCTACATTTTCACAAGTTATATTCAGAGATTAAATGGCTCTTTAAAATCAGCTCTGTAATCGAAAATCTTACACCACCTCATTAGCACACTATACATTGCTTCTTTAACACTATTAACACATTATATACCACTTCATCTCCACCAATACACACACCTCTGTCCTCTCTCTCACGGACACTCGCTCTGTACAGGTTCAGAGAGGTGGCACTAGGACCTGGGAAAAAAGAGGCTTTGTTTTGTACTTTGGACTCAAGACCAGATTAGTGACCTGTTTAACTGTTTCTAGGGATATCATCTTTCATTAACTATAGCAAAACACAAAGGGACTTTCGAATCATATCATTAAAAAAGATCCCCACACTTCATTTTTTATAAATATAATGGATTTTAAGAACAGCAGTATGAAAGTAGAACTATGAGGTAAGATTGTTTATTAATATGGCTACAATCACGTTTTATTCATCATCACATTCTGCCGTAACATGGAAATAAAAAGACATGAATTAGGAAAACAAGGAGGACAACCTTTTATTGTGAAATTCAGCCCGATTTTTTCATTCTTGTGATCTGAGCTTGCGTTTTTTAAATATTCAATATTTGTAGCGGGTTTTAGTAGCGCAATCCTGAAAATCTTATGAAGTTAGCAACAACCTAATTTGGGGGTCTATGCAAACATGACACCCTATGAGACTGCGTGTGGCCAATAGTTCATTAGTAAATAAACCACTGGGAGCATGAAACCCAGTTAACTAGTTAATGTTGGCTAAATTTGGTGAACGTTTAGGTAAATTTGGAAATGCCGTAATAACAGTTGTATTTTAAAACATGATTTGTAATAAATGCTTCAAGCACTTATTTTACTTGGTAGAAGTGCTATTTACTTGTGCGTGCAGTCAACACAGGAAATTGGTATTTTCTCAACAAAAAAAACCACATGACCGGTTCCTCATTTTAAACGCCAATCAAAATTTAATGGCAAAAATAAAAAGTAGGTACAACCCGGTTTCACTGAGCTCCTCACAGAGTTTTTAGGGTAGCACCTCGAATACCCGTCAAGGTGTGAGAGTTATTGTTTTGTCATTATCGGAGTTGGAGAAGAACCATAGACGTAGCCTATAGCCTACGATCTATGAAGGGATATGACTCAGGGACGGCCGCGCCGTAAGCTTACCATAACTCTTGCGAAAGAGCCTGATAAAAATGACGTTGGTCAGTTCATATTCGTCATTTTCTTGATTAACATTAAATATGAACATAAACATGTTCATAATTCTAATATAGGCTATATGTTGTAATTCTTCCTAGATACAATTTAAAAAGGTTTGCATCCAGTTGGACCAAACAGTCCTCAGCTTATAAACGCCCACGTCACGCTTGCCACACTTCTTCCAGGAACGCACACACACACTCTCTCTCTCGCTCACTCTCTCGTATGCGTCTGGGATGTGTATTCGTGTGAATCTAAAAGTGCGTGCGCGTGTGTTCGGTGTTCTGGACACTTCTAAATAACGAAATATCTTCCTTCAAGCACAGAAAAGCGGAACAAATAGAGTCATATGACAACCGTGAAGCTGTGGTGGAACTAGAACTGGTGTGGCTAACTTGTTCTTTTAATTTCACATTTTTTTTACACCGATGGGTAAAAAAGGCATTGGTCCTGCCAGAGGTCTCCATTTACCATAGGTAACCTGTAGGTAATCCTGTTTGCCAGCCGACCGTTTTGGGAAAATATCGTGTAATGATCCAGGATGTTGGAAGCCGGCCAAGACCTTGCTCAACTCACTGACTGGAAATAAACAGTGGCCCCGGGAAGTTGAAGCCACTCGAAGAACGGGTGTGGAATTAAACTGATTTTCCAGTTAGCGATTATGGTGAGCGTCTCAGTCGTTACAGGTTTCTTCATTGGGAACGGTAATTTTGCAACGGTATAAAATTACACTTGTGAACTTCGACGAACCGAAGAGAGTTGAATACAGAGCGGCGCGTACCTTCATTTACAGAGAGACCACACGTCAGGCGGGATCAATGACACTTTCGCGCGACCAGCTGGCCGTGGGCCTGCTCTACCTGTCTTGGAGTCTGTGGGCTTCTGCTGCTGTCTTGGAAAAGATCGAATTCGATGAGGTTCCGTGTGTCACCTGCGAAAAGGTATGTGTTTTATGCAGTTATTTGTGTGCACACATGTTTTACGTGACAGTGCATTTGAGCTTATCTGTGAATTTTTGTTTCTATGTGTGTTGTGTGTGCATGAGTGTAAGAGTGTGTTTATAGTAATACTGTATCGTGTATAATTTTAAGCTTTATGCTTTATCTCTGCAGGGTCTGATTGGCTGCAGAGTAGAAGGTGAGAACAGAAATGGAGGTGGGAGACTAAAGTAGGTGGGGCTTGGAGTTGGCTACCTGAGTCAATGCACACGGTCATTTGTCGCAAATAGCAAACATACTTTAAAATTAAATGTTCGCATTCACTCCTAGAAATATGACATACTAATATAGGGTGGATTCAGAAAATGTGCGACATCAGCAGAAGTGGGACACTTAAGCTTTGCATTACTCTGCAATGTACAAATCAAAAGCCAATAAAAAAAAAAAAAAACATGCTTGAATTGTTGCTACAATAGTTACTGACATTCAACAATTGTTTTTGTTGACAAACTAAGACTGATCATGGCTAGTGAACGGTAAGTGGACCGGGATGTGAGATGACACTTAGGAATGATAAGGTTACTAGGTTAATAAAAACGAGTCAAAAACGTCCTTTTGATCTCCAATATAATGGCTAAGACACTGGTCAAAATACAAATGTCGTACAAATTTTTGTCGTATTGTCTTTAGTTTTTATGATTAAGGGGAGATTTGCACTGAGCCACTTCTGCTGAACCCGTTAGATAAAGTGGGACAGTGTTGTTCAGGGAACGTGGGACAACGTTTTAATCAGTCCTGGTGTAATAAACCTACAGTTTACCACAGTTTTATACACTTACGTTCTAGTTTAAACTATACTGTTGTCTGTCAGTACTTCACATCTTACTGGTTGTCGACAGACTCTATATAATCAGAATGAATAAATACCATCATGGTACAGATAGCGTAACGAGTAGAGGCGCCTAGTGTGTAATGACTAGCTTGTGGGTTCAAGCCCTGCTCAGAGCATCATTTTTTTCAAAATAAGATAAGATAAACCTTTATTGATCCCCGGAGGGAAATCAGGTGTCATAGCAGCAACAGCAGTGAGAATGAAACACAGGATAGGTACAGGTAAGAGTAAGAGTCAAGAACCATACCAAGATAAAATAAGAATAAAAATAAAGATAAAATAAAATACTGAGCTGCTGGCCCTAGATATCTGCACTGGATCTCTGAATGAGTGAACAGAACTCTAAAAACTTGTATTACCTGGAGACATACTGTATAAATGTGACACCCACTAAATGTATGGTCACATTTTTGTGATATAGTGAATGAATGTACTTTTATTTCCTTGAATTTTGTTGTGTTTGATTTTATTCTGTCAATACTTTCTAATGAATGCTATTCTAGTTTTCACCATAGGGGGCTGTAGGTCTGAATTACTGCCCCACTTTACCATATGTTGTCCCACATTACAGTACTCCTGGGTGAAAGAAGGTGCCATGCTATGTTTAAGGGTGTTTATTTTCTATACAAAAACACATTTCAATAAAATTTCCACACATAGATGTTAAGAAGACAATTCATAGAAACATCACTGGTGCAAGTAAAAAAAAAATTTTTGATAGTCTCCTACCGAATCTACCAAAAAGTATCCCACATTTGCTGAATCCACCCTACTGGATTTACAGATAGTAATCAGGGTGCGTCCCGGTAGATGTATGTAACATCCAATCAAAATTTGGTTTCGCAATGGGAGAATGGAAAACGTGAAACGAACCGTTATGCGGTTTATTTTTATTTTTTTATGTAAAAAAATAAAAAATTGGAAAATTTTTGGCGTACTTTAGGCGATTTAAGTTCTTAAAACGATTCATTTGTCCTGTTCATGAACTGATTGGATCTGTGTACTTTTTTGGCCAACCGTTCTCCGTTTGGGGAACATAAATTGAAAAATGAGAATCAAGTGGTTATTCATGCTTCTGACTGATTTTGAACATAAAACTAGAAGAGTGCACTCAGTAGAGTGCAGATCTCCGCCAGACATCCCAAACGGAAGCAGTTTGTGATCACTTGCGGCCCCTAGCGGCTGGTTAGAGTTAGCATTCAGTCTATTTCAATGGACAACAATGATGGAAATTAATTCAAATAAAATACTTGTCGTTTACCAATTTGCAAAATATTCAAGAATTCAGGTCCTTGGCCTGCTGTCAGCATGCACAACAATATTAGGCTGATCAGCCCAGTAGTATGCGAGATTAGCTGCGGAAAAGAGACAGAAACACACACACACACACACACACACACACACACACACACGATCAAATGCATGATCCCCTCCAGGCTCCCCATGGCGGAGAAAATAATAATAATCACAGAAACTGAAATAGCCTAGCTGTCAGTTTTTTCTTTTTTAAAGATCATCTGTAAAATAATAATTTCTGGTGAATTCTAAAGGTAAAATGCTACTGATCAGTAAGGTTGAGTATTTGTCAGTGAAAATATTGGCTGAAGTCATGGAGCAGTCACAGCATAGTTGTTGAAAATCGTATATAACTGAATAAAGTCAAAGAAATCACAGTTTTTTTAATGTTAATTTATTTAATTAATAGATGTGCAGCTGTGGGAAACAGTTGAAATAATATGCACTATAATATGCAATATAATATGAAATAATAAACTGTAGGAACAGTAACAAGTGCTTTAAGTTTAAAAAAAAATCACAATTCTGTCAATTTGAAGTTGGCTGTCAATTTGCAGTTCCCAATTTGAAATTGCAGATCCACTTTAAATCGGGTCAAACTTTCTATTTAATCCAGTACAGACCAATTGAAAAAACTGAAAATCTGGATTGTAATTTCTCAGCTAAATTAAAAGGTCTTAAACGTTTTAGGCTTGTTAATTACAGAAGAGGTCCCATTCTACATCTTACCCTGTTTTTGTGTGGGATTATTTGAAAACACTGTAGTAATATTTCTCCCAATTCAGGTTGTTACTTCAAAACCTTTTCTGTCATAATCAAGTTTCAAAAGTTTGAGACCTTTACATTTTGGGGAGAAATTGCTATCCAATATGCCCCTTTTCCAGTAGGTTTATATTACTGTATTGGTTTATATGGAAAATTTGGTGCAGTAATGTTGCATCTACATCATTTCACATGTACATTAGTTCCTATTCTCTCATACACAAATGATACAATGTTAAGACAATTCGATTTTGGGGGGAACAAATTGCGCGTGACACTTGGGTGTATGATCTTTCCATATTACAGCCTTTAAAATATGTGCAAAGTGAATGTAACCTAAATTAAAAATGTAAATAAAAATGTGTTGCCATTACCATTGTTACCGGTTACCAGTTACCGTTGTTCAGTTTTTACTTAGAGCCATAGTTCACGTTTCAAAGCAACATTGTAGCCTTTGCAAACGTGCAAGGAAGACCGTGAAAGCATACAATTGCATAACACAACCAATTTGAGGTGGACCGGAAATTTTGAAACAGGAACTGCGAATCGGGAGCCAGGTTTAGCGTTGTAAAATATCAACGTGCGGTTGCTGGTGTTAACACTGGCTTCTAGGGACAGCCTAGGAGTAAAATGCATTGATAGGCTGGTGCATTTACTTGCTTGATTTGGTTCATCAAAGAGCATGCTTTTTTCCTTTAACAAAAATTTTAAAAATGTTGGAAATAAATCATGCTCAAATTGCATTACTAAAATAAAACATGGTTACCATGTGTCTGTTTTTATTTATTTTTAAGTTTGTTTGGATAAAATATGTTGTAGATTGCAAGGTTTGAGTTTTTAATGAGCGCATGTTGTTACTGTTACTGTCACTGATGAGAATCCTCCCCAGTTTCTTCCCAGCTGTTGTTAAACTGCATAAGCCTATACAAATAACACCATAGGCCACATTAATGTCGACAGTTACCATGCAAAAAAAACGTAAAGGACTAAAAACAGAATAAATCACAAAAACGGCAAAAAAAAATCATGGAATCCCTGGCACCTGCAACTTCAGTGACAAATAACCAGCCTTACTGATCGGTATATCCCAGTCACATCATGAAATTCTCATCTATATTAGGCCTACATTAAGTAATTATTATCGTCACCATGCTATGTTATTGGGGGGGGGGGGGGGGGGTTATTTGGCCTATTTGTCATATTTGGTTTTGTCATGTTGGGGGATTGTCAGCCTCATAAATTACGCCCTTTAGAGAGACATATGCTGGACCATATAGTTATTGGTACCCTCCAAGGCTCAGACAGAGGACACCATAATAGGCCAACAGGTTTTCATGCGGGAGTCTTTGGCATGAAGTTTCATTCAAAAGCTCACTCAAACTATTGGTTGGACCTTGCAGGCCTTACAGCTAATATGGCTACTGTCTGTGCAGATGATGTCATCACTTTGTGTCTGAGCAGAAGGTATATTGTGTGTCTGTACAGATGAGGTTATCCAGAGGCCTGATTCTGATTATGTGTATGTGAGAAAACTGGATGCCGGGGCCTTTCTCTGCTGTAGAAGAGGGAAAGACTGCAGACCCTGTCTACGGATCCAAACCCACATCACCAGCAATGGTAATGTCTGGATGCCTGTCTGTACTGATCCAACCCCACCTTGCCTGTCTGTGCTGATCCAGACCCGTCTCACAACACACTTGACTGTCCTGTGAAGTGTCTGTGTTTGTGTGTAATAACATGTCCGCTAAAATGTGTGTCTAACTGTGTGTTCTATGTTACAGGTCTCCTGGATGACAGTCAGCTGTCTGGCAATGATGATGATGAACAGGCACCAGAGGAAGGTGAGGCCAGCAACCTGGACATACATTTTTCCCTTAAACTGCATTGATAACAGTTAATATGAGAGTGATATAATTTCTACTGTAACAGCACTTATGGAACTCTTACTTTGTGAAATAGGTAAACTACAAGAACACAAAGTAGCTAAACCTGCAACAGCACAAACTCTATTACTATATAGCTGTTAGTGTAATAGCACTAATGTAATTATTAGTATATGCTTGTTAGTTAGTGTAACAGTAGTGATGTAATTATTACTGTATACCTTTTAGTGTAATGACACTAGTGTAACTCCATTACACTACAGTAATTAGTAAAGGGATTCTCAGTGCCGCTTACCTCATGCTGGTCCCTCTATGTATTACACCAGGTTTTGTGAGTTTGTGCTGCAACATCCCGAATGGTTGGCCTGTGTGCAAGAGGGTGGAATTCAAACTGCCTCCTCCTGCTCTGGAGGAGCATCGCAACACAGAGGTCAGTACAGCATCAGGCAGTCTGCAAGGGTCTGGCTTCTCAGTACATTACTCACAATTTCAAAATTATCGATCATTGAGGCAGAGAAGAAAAGTAGTATTTTTAAGTCTGCCAGCTTGCAACAGCAAGTAAACGCTGTGTTCTGATTTTTTTTTTTTTTTTTTAAACCCTTCTTGCAAACAGTAGACTGTTTTGTTTACATGTGTAGGTGGGTTTACAGAAATGTGCACCTTAGCAGATGCCCAAAGGAAAGCAGTCTGTGTTTACAGAGTTGACAGGGAGTCAGCAGGTTTTGGTAGAGGCAGCACTCAGTAGCAAAATATATCCTACTGGCTCAGCATTCTGTAAACTGTTGGTTCTCTGTGATAAATGTTTGGTATTATTAGAAAGCCAATGTCATGGGGAACAAGTTGGTGTCTTTGGTGATGTGGTATAGTGGCTGCTGACTGAAGATCTTCATAGGCTACGTTGGGTCTTAACCCTTAACCCTGATTTGCATTTGTGTGTATTTTCTCCTGCAGGCTGAGTTCTCTCTCTCTCTGCTGGTGTTCGATAAGATATATTTTGGCAGCCAGGTGCTGGTGTCAGCACAAACCCAGAATCAAACCATAATTATACCTTCGGAGAGCGACGGTAATCCCTAGATCACAGATCTTTCTCTTTCACTCTCGCACACACTCACACAGACTGTAACCAGAGTGAAATATGCTGATTTTGAAATTCTGCACATTAAAGTCAAACTTTAGTTAACATCTCTTCCTTCCTCCCCCCACTCAGTATGTTCTTCAGAGCTGCGGGCATATGTGCAGGAGTGCAGTGGTGAGTACCTCCCCATTGAGCATGTTCAGTGACACGCTGCAGCCACCTGTACAACTGATGACATTTCCTGGACAATGGGGAAAAATGCAATGACTACATAAATGATGTTCCGCTGTGGAATGCAGTATGTTTTTTTATGGTGATTTGCTGCTTTGTTTATGCACTGGATTGTATTTTGATTGCTGTCTCCATTATTGCTGCCGCTTCTCTCTTTCAGTCCCCCCACTACAAACTGTAATTGACAAGGAGAAGAAAGTGGCCTTACTAAAATTGGACCAGGAGGACATAAAGTCCACCTCTCCAGTGGAAATATGTCAAAAATATGGAGAAGCTGGCGAGTGCAGATATCAGAAATGGGTCAGTCTGTCCGCCATCGTGTCTATATCTGAACTGTCAGCCTTTACTGGGAAATGTTCCCCAGTCTCCAACCCAATATTTGTCTTTCCTTTGATTCAGCATCCAAATCCCACTGTATTACGCTAAAACCGCTGCGCTCTTATCCTTTCTGTTCACAGAATGGGACAAATATATCCATTCCTCTGGACTCTGTTGCCTTCTGCCTTTGCTTCCAGGTACTGCAGACAAGAGTAAACTCACAATTGTAGCTACATACTGTATACATGAAGGGGACCAAATTTGATATATCCAATATGAAATAAGCTGTATTTATAGCTGATAGACTGGTGTTTCATTTAATCAGGAAAATACATTTCACTCAGTCTTCATGTATTCATTCTGCTATGTGTCCATCTTTTTCACTGATATATATATATTTGTAATGTGTGCTATATCAGATTTGCTAGTGTTGGGTAGTAAATTCAACATATTCTGTGAATCCCAGAGATCTGGGATTCTTGGGAGTCTTGATGCCATTGTGAAACCCCAGTGGTTTTGCCTTGCATGTGGTCAGCTTGTTCTGCTGTCTCTCTGAATCAGGTCAGGAGAAGAGATGGCGGTCTGGCTTGGGAGACGTGCCCTTTCTGGAGTTCTAGAGGTAAAGTGGGAGAGATGCTACTGTATGAATCTGCATACAGAGCAACAGCAGCAGAAGGACTGGGGCATTTAAGAAGTCAACAAAGGTGGTAGCATTCTCACTTTAACAGGAAATGGTTAGGGTAATGGACTTTGTAACTCAGGTATTGCCGGTTCAGATCCCATGTGGGACACAGCCATTGTAAATATCATAAAATATCCAGCAATATGGATGAGTATGCAACTATGCAGACATTTAAGAAACTGGATATGGTTGTATGCTAAGACAATAATGTAAAAAAAAGAGTGTACATTTTTTTTAAAACCCTTTTTGCCTTCCATCTTCCAGAATTTCTTGAGAGAACATGGAAAAGGGTGCAGGTATCGATAGCCCCAGCTCAGACTAACATTGGCAAGCCGGCGTTGGCCTGGAAACTCACTGCCTCCTGCAGGCTAGAGGCTGAACTCTGGCTGTGCAGGATGGGAGAAGTCGGACAAGAGTGCAGAGAGGTGGAAGGTTCCAGGCAGCAGGTGGAGAACAGGAGTTGGGAAGACTGGCAGACGGACCTCCAGGGCCACTGGGTACAGACCTGAGATTGACAGCGCCTCTCACATCTGTACATACAGTTCATGCAGCTGTGTTGAGTGGCTGGTGGGGTCTACTTGTGATTTTCAATGCAATGGATGGTTGTAATAGTTTCTCTTCTAAACTGGAAAATCACTTAAAGGCATAGTTCACTTCCTGGGGTTTCTCAATATTATTTAAGTTTTAGTGTATGTTCTTAATCAGCCCAGGCAGATTTGATGACAGATATTTCTGATCTTTAAAGAGGTTTCTGACAAGGTAGCAGCTTTACAGTGCAAGGCAAAGGGCATTAGGGGGGTTTGTGGTTTGAAGTACAGTACAGGTAACTCCAAAGTAGCTTGTACAGAAGGATAATCAAAAACATACAGAAAACTATTATTACACAGACTGTCATTTACACAGTATGCATCAACTTCATTACAAACTTCATCAACTCCTTTATGTACCACTATTTTGCATGACTGTACACCACTTGAACTGGGACAGATTCACGCACACGCGTGCTCACACACACACACACACACACACACACACACAGTCACACTTACAGTCTGTAAATGCAGCCAGGGCTGTGACTTTCGCACATTCATACCAATCCTGTTGGTGTTAGCCTTTGAGCTATTCCTCCTGTTATCTCTCTCTCTCTCTCTCTCATTCTCATTCTCATTCTATGCAGGTAAAAGGGGAATTCCTCAGCATTGTTCCCCACCCGTCTTTGTGTGTGCAGGTATGAATGTACTTCTTTTTTCTTTCACTGATGTTCGGATATGTAGCATACTGTATTAAAGGGAGCCTCCTGACCCTCTATATGTTTCTCCAGGTGCAAGTGAATGGGATGGACAGACCACTGGATCCCAAGTGTCCCTTTTCTAGTGAGTGTCTAAAGACCCTCAACTGCTGTATTTAAATACTACTCTATATAAGCACTGCTGCATTTAAGGACGTATTTAAGACTTAAGCACTGCTGTTTAGACAGTGCTATATTTAACATTTAAGCACTGCTGTATTTAAGATATTTTTTTCATGAGCCTGTCCATGCTGCTGTTTCAGCATTTCTGTCTTTATGCACTTCTCCTCTCAGCCTCTAGGAGGCGTTGGATCTTCCCTGTTGTGCTGAGTGCACTAATGATCTGTATGGCTGTCCTAGGAGCATGCCGTCTCCACAGCAGTGTCAAAGGTAAGGCTTGACATCGTACACGTGAATGTGTTCATGTGAGAGTATGCGTGTTTGCACATGTGGCTGTGAGTGTGTGAGGTTGCTTGTGTGTGTACTCATTGCTGTGTGTTTCTTCAGACTGGGTGAGCCGCTGGTGGAAAGGCAATGGTGTAAGAGGTGAGCTGTACTCCCTGTTCTGTAAACCATGCAGTGTGTTTAAGGGACGAGATGTATATTTCAGTAATATGCTGGTGAGATGTGCATGTCAGTAATATGTTGATGAGATGTGTATTTCAGTAATATGCTGGTGAGATGTGTATCTCAGTAATATGCTGGTGTGATGTATATTTCAGTAATATGCTGGTGAGATGTGTAGTTCAGTAATATGTTGATGAGATGTGTATTTCAGTAATATGCTGGTGAGATGTGTATCTCAGTAATATGCTGGTGAGATGTGTATTTCAGTAATATGCTGGTGAGATGTGTAGTTCAGTAATATGTTGATGAGATGTGTATTTCAGTAATATGCTGGTGAGATGTGTATCTCAGTAATATGCTGGTGAGATGTGTATTTCAGTAATATGCTGGTGAGATGTATATTTCAGTAATATGCTGGTGAGATGTGTAGTTCAGTAATATGCTGGTGAGATGTATATTTAAGTAATATGCTGGTGAGATGTGTATTTCAGTAATGTGCTGGTGAGATGTATATTTCAGTAATATGCTGGTGAGATGTGTAGTTCAGTAATATGCTGGTGAGATGTGTATTTCAGTAATGTGCTGGTGAGATGTATATTTCAGTAATATGCTGGTGAGATGTGTAGTTCAGTAATGTGCTGGTGAGATGTATATTTCAGTAATATGCTGGTGAGATGTGTAGTTCAGTAATATGCTGGTGAGATGTGTATTTCAGTAATATGGAAGATGATGCTCTGTACTCTCATCCCAGGGGCAGTGTGCAAGAGAGAGGTGGTGCTGCTGTGCCCCCCAGATTTGGACCCCACCTTGGCAGCGCTCGTGTCACAGCTGGGCACAGCACTGCGCACTCTGGGCTTCGGTGTGACGGCGGACCTGTGGAGCCGGGCAGAGTTGGGGGCCTTGGGGCCTGTGCCCTGGTTGCATGGCCAACTGGACCGCCTGGGGAGAGCGGGAGGCCAGGTGGTGCTCATACTGACCCGGGCAGCATGGGAGAAAGTGGGGCAGTGGGGTGGGGCTGCGGGTGGGGCCAAGGAGAAAGAGCAGGGGATGTCTCCATACGCAGATGTTTTCAGTGCTGCGCTGAACTGCCTTCTGGCAGACCAGCTACAGGGTGGCAGCAAAGGTCGCTTCACCCTGGTGCATTTTGAGGCCCTGCCCTCCCCCTCCTTCGGCAAGGGTTCACTCGAACCCCTGTCCCTACATGGACTGCAGCCCTACGCCCTCCCCTTGCAGTCTCTCCCCTTCCTCATGGAGCTGACAGGCCAGAGTTTGGTGGGGCTTTGGCCTGCTTCGCGGGTGCTGGACCGAGCCCTGAGGGGGCATGGTGAGGAGAGCACAGGGCCAGGAGACACAGGGGAGGCCATGGCCCTGATGGGCATTCACATGTCCCAGACACAGATGGACTGGTTGAAAGACACTCCCTGATTAAGGGTCTAGCTAGAGGGGTGGGGCTTCCTGAGAGTGGGAAGTATTTTTGCTGTAAGAGGCATGTGGAGAACCACTGGGAAAAAAATGAAGGAGATTTTTTTTTTTTTACTTTACATTCACATACATACTCCAACATACCACATACACTCCCAGCTGCACTCACGCGCACAGCCACACCAACAAATGCACTTGAATAGACACGTGTGCACAAACATTAACAGCACACCAACAAGCTTTTGTTCTGAAAATTGTATATGACTTAAATGTAAATAATGTATATTTGATCATTTGTAAACATAGCTGTACATTTCTTTATGTTATATAAAATAAATTTAACTGAAAGACACTTAATAAAATATGACGATGATGATGATGATGCATTCTTAGGGGCCAAGCACCATAGGTGCATAGGCACCTATTGTATTTGTTAGTTTTTTTTTTTTTTTCACAATTAGTTTTCCACCATGGGAGTCTATGGCAGCCCCTAGAATCGCTTAGAGCTGCAACAGTATTGTGTTCAGGAATCTACATTCCTCAACTGAGGCCCTTGCCTCCAAAGTGGCTCCTGCTAAGAATGCAGCAGGGGCCAACGCACTGGTTTGAAAGCCTCATGTGATGGCAGAAGTGAAGGCTTCAATGCTCAAGTTCTGGCCAGTTAGTTGGAGGGAGAGGAGTGCAGCCTCTACAAAACATCCTACATCCTGGTAAATGAGGGGAAACAAGGGTCTGGCGTAGGCTACGCAAGATTGCTGTCATGCGTATGGCATGACATCATCCCAGACCTGAAGACCCGAAGATCCACTGGGACCGAAAGGTTGTCTTTAATAAAGGTGTGTATGGATGTGTATTGACATTAAGCCTTTTCTTTGAATGTTTTGGGGAATTGCCTTGTCTCCCCTTAGTATTGGGGTTAAGTTTAATCACAACGTGCCAACTCATCGTTTATATGTATACATTTGTTCCGTTGGACGAATGCCTTTATTATGACCTGAATACAGGTAGTGATTGTGTCCATTATGCCAACGTGTGTGTATGTAATATATAGTCTACCCTCTACTTCTTTCACGTGGTTGTAGCCTATGCCTGAGAAAGACATTTTGGTCGAAACGTCCAGCTTCTGTTAGTGTGCACTTTACCCTTTCATTCGCATTCATTTGTGGTGCGCCTGACCAAGCCAGTTTGTTGAATGTGCGTATCGGTCTACTATATACATAGCAACTTATCAAAACGTCGAGGGAAAAATATATCCAAGAACATTTATGCAATAGAAAATGTCAAGAAACATTTTTTTTAAAAACTATACGATTATATGGTATTTTAAAAATAAGTATAATAATCCACTGAATATGTATTTTAATGTGACCGCTGACGGCTAACGATGTCCTTCAAACAGACTGCTTTAAGAGAAGACAGGTGAGTAGACGAAAATATAAAAACAAATTCGGAACATAAACAGATATATGAACATACATTGCTGCATAGATCAAGTTCGCTGTTAAGACGGTTTGCCTTTCGAGACGAAGTGTGTTGCAGGAATCACTGGATTTCCTGTCTCTTACTGCTTTGGCAATGAAACGGTTCGCCGCGGGAATTTAAAGTCCACTGCAACTGGTAGTCCTGCTCTTAAAAAACCGATTGGCAGCACCTGTTGGCAATTAGAGGCAAAGAATGACGTAGGCCTATAAAATTCGTTGTCTGTGAGTTGTATGGTTATAACTAGTTAGAAAACGAGCAAATTGTATCTTATACTATGCCTCCCAAAAAAACCGCCTCGTTTGAAGTGCCTGATCCAGGGCAACCTTCGACTGACGTTTCCAAGAAAGGAGTGAAGAACTCAGAAAAGCTTAAATTGGGTACGCAGCGTCTGACGTATTTCAACTTTTGTTCAATCTGAGCATTTAATATGAAACCTGTCCGCCGCTTAAAATGTTTTGTAGATGTTGCTGGTGAGTCGAGCAAAGTGGCAGTGACCCGGAAAGTATCAACTCATCCATCGACGATGGAAATGGTCAAAGAGGCGCTTAAAGCGCTTGATACCAGGAAGGGGCTGTCCGCACAAGC
Source organism: Anguilla rostrata (assembly GCF_018555375.3). NCBI lineage: Eukaryota > Metazoa > Chordata > Actinopteri > Anguilliformes > Anguillidae > Anguilla > Anguilla rostrata. The sequence goes on from NC_057945.1 coordinate 20,919,286, forward strand.
AATCCGTGGGTATATTTTAGAGAAGTATCCGTCGGTGGACGCGGTCAGGCTGAAGTATATGCTGCGCAAGGCGTTAACTAAAGGACTCGAGGTCGGGACTCTGGTGAGGCCTGCGAATTCCACTGGAAATGGCGCACAGGGGAGATTTCGAGTAAGTGCTGTTCGCATTCTGTTGATTTAACACACTTTATTAAAATGCATTAGTAAAATTGGAATTTGGTCAGAGTAGTGTTGCACACTGCTGACAAGATTAGGGTTGCCCGACGTCCAGTTTGACCAGTTTTTTTAAATATTTGTACGTGTCAGATTTGTAGTCTCCACCGAGTAATTGATGGGAATGTACCGGTAGTTTGAAATGACCCCCCCCCCCCCCCCTTTCCAGCTTGCAGTTCGGGGCAAAACTAAAGAGCCAAAAGGGACTGAGAATTCTGATCCTAATGTGGAGAAATCAAAAGTGGAGACTAAGTCCAAGGGAACAGGTAACCAGGAATTTACCCAATTGCAAAAATGATTAACTGGACCAAAGGGCTGTTTATGACTAGTACAGAACTTAGGTTTTGGGAAGTCTGGCTGCTGTTCTGGTCCAAAGCTTGTCAGTCAAGAAATTGGCTGCTACTGATCTGCTCAAACTTGGAACTTGTGATTTTATTAACACTTGTAACTGCTGCAGGATCCAAGAAGACAAAACCTGTGCCCAAAAAGCTTAAGGATGAGGTGGGTGTGTACCATTTGGGCGGGAGGGCAGGGTTCTCAGTGGGGTTGGCTCATGACAATCTTGTGTTTAGGACTCTGGTTCCACAGAGGCTCTCGCCTCTAAAGTAGCTCCTGCCAAGAAGCCGAAGGCAGCCAAGGAAGGTGCCAAGAAAGCCGCGGCAAAGACTAAAGTGGCGACTGTGCCAAAGGCACGCAATGCCAAATCTCTGGCCAACCAGCTGGAGGGAGAAGGTGAAGCTGCTGCTAAAAAGCCTGGTAAACGAGGGAAGAATGCACAGTGAAGGGACTTTGTTTTATGTGTACATTTTTAATTTCCCATTATGCATTGTACAGTTTAAATAAAGATTTGGATTACTTTTGGAGTGTTTGGAGGAATACTTAAGCTGGGGGGGGGGCGGCGGCGGCACACCACGCTTTGCCCCTCAATCTACACTAAAGGAACAGTTCCTTGAAGGAACACCTTTAAAACTGGAACTACTGCACAATCTGCTGTTTTAATGACAAGTGTTTTTCACAGAATGCAAGGTATCAGATTGGAGGCATTTAAATGGCAAAAGCTGAGTCAATTTATGCACAATTTTTCATAACTTCCAATTTCAGTGTTTTGGAAATTGACAGATGGCAAGATTGACTCAATGTGGCATTTGCATTATCAAATCTTATGAGATTGAGTAGATGGAAATTAAAGTAACTGTCAGATCAGCACTGGGTGCAGGATGAAAGTGAGGTGAATTCATGACCTTACTGGGAGAAATTTTCATTAATGCAGCTATACATAGATTCTCCTCTACTCATTGACAAATTACTTTTTGAATCAATCCAGAAAGTAATTAAAGTTGTCTATAGCAGCCAACAAAACTGATTGTGAATTTAAAGTTTTCCAATGGCAACAAATCTTAATTGATGTTCAAAATGCATAACTTCTCGAATGTGCCTTTTCACCGTTTTCGATGGTGCCATTTCTGATGCTGCTTGTTAAAAGTGAGTCCATGCTACACTTAAATATTGTTTAGCCATGTGGAATCAAAACGGAAAGTCAACTGACAGATTTTTTTAAATGGTAGCAGCATTTAAGTTTATATGCACAGATGGCATTTTCAGTGTAATTGCAGGGTTGTTTTTCTTGAACTATTAATATTAATTTCAGGAAATACATAATGGGATGTAAAGGGTAAGTGTTAGATATTATAAAAAATGAAATGCACCAGCCAAATGGAAGTAGTCCTGTTTCATGATTCACAATGTTAAACATAATTTAATTGAATTAAAAGCAAGAAATAAGCCCTATAAAATCAAATCGCCTGCTCTTTTTCAGCAATCTTTAGAATTATGTACACATTTTGATGTGATCGAATGGGGAAGTGAGATTACATACGGTTAAATTAGTTAATAGCCAACATAATGTATACAGAGAGTATGCATTCAGTTCTCCCTCTTCAACTGCAAAAGTAGTCTAAAGCGTTCTCATTAAGAGAGCCCAAACCATGAAAAACAGCCCTAGACCAAGGGGTGTCCAGGTATATTTTGTCATATAGTGTATGTCAATATATTTCTTTTACGTATGGGATGGTACATATTGTAGGGCACTATGGTACATTCAATAGTACCATAGTGTACCATGGAATAAAAGCTGAAATTTATGGGATGATACAAATTTGTTGCTAACTATATTGCTTGGGTTAGCTCATCTAATTTCAATTTTTTTGCTACAATATTGAGCCAACATGAGTGTTATCTTTAAGCATTTATGGTTCTTACCTGTCGTACAATGTCCCTTGCGAATAGCAACTGCAGCAGCAAGCGAAGTGATGAGCTAGTGCCACACTGTGTGGCTCAGTCGCCTTTTGCGCTATTCCAATTCAGGAACAGCGGCAAGTGTTCTTTGGTTTGTAATGCTGAATGTGATTATACTGGGATATTGTTGGTACCGATATTAAGCAGCTGATACCCGATATGTGGGAAAATGCTGGATATTGCCAATAAAAATCGGAATCGATAATTGGTCTATCACTAGACTCCCCTTCATGGCTGTGGCCTTTGTGACACTGAAATGACCCAGCATGATATTGAAGTTGAACCTACTCTCCGTTTCACAATGATCCACACATTAGTCCTTTAAATTAGTTTATTTAATCTGCAAAAATAAAAGTGGTGGTGGTTTCATCTGGTCAACAGTTTGGAACCATAGGCTTCTGGGCATAGCCTGTACGGTCACCTGTTGCCCAGGATCATGTTGCAGTACACACAACCTCTGCACCATGTACAGAGCAACAGACTGGACCATGTGGGTCACACACATAATAGAGAAGGGAGAGAGAGGAAGGGGACAAACAGTCAAGGTGGAATTCTTTAGAATTCTAGTCCGAAACAATGGGGGCTTAGTCACTCACAAGAAACATAACCAGCTGATTAAATTCTAAAAAATATACATCAGTGTTAAAATGTCTTATAAGAAATAATTTCACTCCAAAATGTAAACAGATTGACTTGCTGAAAGAGAACTGGCCACTGGGTTGCAGAGTGGCGCTGAGGTGCTGCTGCTGTCTGGTCATGCATAGAGCTCCAGGAGGTGGTCCAGGTGGTGGTCCAGGTGTTCTGCGAGCGTGTCCCAGTTCTTCCAGAGGAAGGCCAGCAGGAGGAGGAGGAGCAGGGAGCACAGGGCTCGAGCGCGAGTCTTCAGCAGGGGCACGGCGCAGTTGGCCGCCGCGGAGACGCACACCAACAGCACAGCCATGAGCGCCAGCAGCACATTGATGAGCTTGCCCAGAAGGGGGCGCCCCGCTCGGCCCTCGCCCCCTTCCATCTGTCCCCCCTGCTGTTGCTGCAGTTCCATCTTACAGATACGTGTCTGACACGCGTCCAGAGCCTCCTGCAACACAGTCACGGAGTCAGACTCCTCCAAACACTCATGCACACAGACCAGTCCTGATTCAAGCCTACGCCATGATGCCACCTGGAAGCCTACGTGTCTTGCTCTTCTGACTTGAATACTACCATAATCTTCCTTGCTTGGGCTATTGTACCTGCTATTTTAAAACCTAAATCTAAAATATTTTCATTGCATTGGGAAGTTTTATTTTTTTTATATATATATATTTTTCCCTGTCAGTGATAGGGGGGTCCTGCTGAACACCATTTAATTGTATTTTTGGTTGGTTTCAGGCTCATTCTTTTTTAGTTTTCTTATTTCCTGTTTTTTTTCCTGTAAAGTGTCTTTGTGACAGCGTCTCTAAAATGCACTACTCAAAACGGAATTTAACAGAATGCATGCATATCCACACACATATACGCACACGCGTGCACCTTCCCACAAACACACACACACACACAAACAAATCGATACGCATATCCGTGTGCGCGCACAAACATACACGCATGCAGGCACACATGCACATGCAAACCTAGTGTTACCCACAGAGAACACGGAGGAATATGGCATGTAAGTTGTTTGGCATTCAGGTTGTTACTACCCCTGTCGTAATTTATGCCTACATTTGTCTGTGTTGCGTATGTTTCATCTTTCTGTTTCGTCATCTGGTAGTTACTCTGCTTACAAAAACAACCATTTTCCACTTAACAGTGGAGACTAGCTGTTCAAACTCATGCTTGGTGTGATGTGTAAAGTAATTGCTGCATTTGACTTTGCATATTCAACCCAATTTCTGTTTGATTTAAATTCCAGTCTAACCCTTCTGGTTTGTTTGCTGATTAGATCTCGTGTATGACCACTGACTCGTTCCCTTTGACTACGATTCTTGCCTTAGCCTTTCTAGTTTATTTGCCCCATGATTTTGTGTTTCTGACCGTTCACTTGCGTATTCAATTCCAATTCTCGCCTAGCCTTTCTGCTTTGTTTGCTGCTTGGATTTTGTGTTTGACCACGAAAATCCAATCAGCAAACAAATTTTTCCCATTTTTCCCTCTGCCCGCCACATATTGTGCTCTGGTTAGTTAGTGTTTTCCCAGCTAGACAACAAATCCTTCCATCGAGACACCACTGTGTTATTTTTCCTTTAATATTTTTGAAGGTACTCAAGGTGGAGTTTTAACTCTCCGTTAGGGGGACACTATTCAGACTTTTGGTGTCAGATTACCGACTAACTGTCCAAAGCTCGGCGTCCAAAGCTGCCCTGTGCCCAGTACTCTTCGAAGACTAGCCAGTTTTCAGTTAGATTTGGATAGGCAGATAGGGACCGAAGTTCCTGGTTGGTTTGCGGTACATTTCCCTTACCCATTCCCCTGTTACGGTCTGACCCTAGAACCAGGTCGTAACAAGGTGCGTGATGTAGATGTGCACTTTACAGTGTGTGGTGCAGGTGCGCTCTGTGTCATGTTCAGGTGCCCAGCGCAGGTGTGCGCTGTGTTGTTCAGGAGTGTGTTGCAGGTGTGTGCTGTGTTATTTCATAAGTGTGCACTAGGCCATGTTTCGGTGTGTGGTGCTCATGAGCAGAAAGTGATCAGGACATCTTTGTTTTGGGAGAGGGTGGCTGACCTGCACATCCCTCCCTCTCTCGTAGGATTGGTATGCAATCTTCTCCTCCACGCTGGCCAAATCCTGCTTCAGGTTGAGCACCTCATTCTGGTGGAGCTCCATCAGGTCATTAAGCTGCTCTTCCAGCCGTTCACATCTGTAAAGCAACAGGCTACTTTTGCTGTTCTTCACACAACTTTTTCCATTCCCCATTTTTCTTTTATCCCCGCAATTTGGAATGCCAAATCATGACTGTTAGCTTGTCGCACCCTCAGCCAATTCAGGAGAGTGCAGCCAAGAGCAGGCAGCTTCTTTTCATTCTGCAGTCCAGCAGATGGCCTACGCCAGATACCTGCAGTACTGGCGAAAGAACGCAGTTTGTGCACACAACGATGAGTCTGAGAATACTCCCCAACGCTGCCCGTGTGAAGCTGTGTCCCTTAGCCTAAGCACGTCTCTGAGCAGGCCTCTATATTAAGGTTTGTCTGCAGAACACATAATCGGACAAGCAAATTATAATCCGAATGGGCAAGCAGGAAATTTCCTACAATTCCATTCCATTGCAATCCATTCACATATGGTGCCATGCCTTTGCTAAGAAGGGGTGTCATCAGAGAAAAATAAGGCAGAAAATGTTCGATATACTCTTTTTCTTTTTTTAACTGTGGAATGCGAATGCAGCCCAAATAAACCATGCACGTGTATAAACGAGGTGTGGAGGGGTGGTTTGCCAATCTAGCTAATTTATTACCGTAACACCTGCTTTGGTAACAGATACTGACAAATGCTTCAGGGACATTAGATACTAAAGGTCCATGAGGTGGCTTGAACCAAATCTTGAGCCAAACCATCCGTCTTTTGAAACTGTTGGGTATGCGCTGCTAACATTAGATAAAGATGCACCCCGTTTTTCCATTTTAAAAGTGGACATGATTAGCATTACTCAATTGATTTTACAGTTACTTTAGCATTACAGTAGCATTATGATGCTACTCAGTCCAGACACACACAGCTGAGCACAGCATTTCTCTGTGAATCTACAGATTCACTTATTTGTTGCTCTTTTTGAGCAGACCTGTCTCAATTGCGACTGAATTCCTTTGAAATACTTTGAGTGCTTGGTTTTGTCTGCCGGGAAGATGGGCAGGGTTTGTACTTAATGCATTCAGACTGGTTCCACTGTATCATGCAAGCTCAGTCAAGAACAGCAAAAGTATCTTAAAGGACTTCAGTGTATATTTAGCCCACTTTTGATTTACAGTTAAATATGAATTTCCCAACAGTGCACATTTAAATCACTTTTAAAAAACCATTTGTCCAAAGGAAAGCTTAATTTGGACCCCTTCCATATCTCAGTGTGTGACTCTCTGTTAGTCCCCGCACATGTCTTATTCTCAGTGCTTCACTGTGAGTCTCAGCATGCTAGTGACTATCTCTGCGACTAAGTGCATCTATGTGAATGTTTAAACGTTAGCTGTCACTGTTTTACCTGTAGCGCTGGTCTTGCAAGGCCTGCATGAGCAGTTGGTAGTCCCTCTCATAGAGCCCTCTCAGCTTGTCCAGAGCTTCCTCCAGCCGTGCTTGCGTCCGGCCCACATCCTGGAGCTGATGGAGGAGGGCTTCCAGGCCTGAGCTCGGTGGGTTCTCCAGTGCAGGGCCCCCAGAGGTGCTGCGGGCCCCCATCGATCCCGAGGTGGCGCTGGATCCCTCGTCCTCACTGCCGTAACGGGGACTGGACTGCGCCTCCTCCCCTGGCCCAGCTGGCGGCTCCTCCTGCAGCTCCTTCACCACCCACACATTCTCGGAGCTACCGAATCTGTTGTGTACGGCGGAGGCAAACTCTTTGGGCTTGGTGGTCACCTTGGAGCCCACGCCCCTCAGGCTCTGGTGCACATCCTTGTGCTGCCGGACAGAACCCCCTTGCTCCGCCTCCCTCAGCTTGCGCTGGTACAGGTCCAGCTTCTTCTGCAACTGGAGGACGGTCTGTGCTGACTTCTGGTTCTTCTTCTCAAACACTTGCTTGATGCGGGTGCTCTGCAGCCGGTCAGCATTGTTGGCCAGCTTCAGGTACTCTGCCACATTGTCGTCGCGTGCCGCCTGCTCCACCCTGATCTGCTCCGTCAGCCGGAGAACCTTCTGCTGCAGCTGCGCAAAACCCTGCCGGCTGCGCTGGGGGTCTGATGGGTTGGCCACACCATCTGTGGCACACACCCCATCCAGTGGCACCAACCCCATGGCCAGACCACTCACCTCCAACTGCTGCCAGAGACAGAAGACAGGCAAATAGAGAAACACAGGCAAAGAAAGGTGGTGAGGAACAGAAAGACAAGAGGAGAGTTAACTAGCTAGTTAGTTAGTTATACATGTATACCTAGCTAACTGTCTTTGGGATGATGTTAGCTGAATTCTGAACACATGCTTGTCATGCACTTATCATAAATTTGACGAACACATGTCTCTTTCATTTCAAATTCAGCCAGCAACCAAAGCGCTACTGAAATTCTGGTTACTGCTCTGATTAAAACAGACATGTCAACAAATGGAGTTCTTTGGGCTGTGAAATTTGTCCGCAACGGTAATTGGCCTGTCGTAGCAGATAACGGCCCGAGCGTGATTAAGAATAACGTTACAGAATTATTATCATTTAAAGGGCACGGGAGCGCCACGCGCGCACATCTCTTGGTGGCTGTTTAAAATTGAAAGAGAACATATGTTTAGAAAAAAATATTACAAACGTGATATTAATCCACAGACATAAGAATAATTCTAGTTTATGGAATCACTAACCTGCGGGTACGAAATGTTCTGGTTGCCCATTCACCGACGATGGCAAAAATCATAGCTTAACTAGCTCTGTAGCTACTGAACTTTAACTTAAATCTACCGGTAGCTAGTTGGAATATGCGCTAAGAAACTAGCTAGCTAATGTTACCTGAATACCTGGAGAGCACAATACGATTAAAGATAAAGATTTTCAAAGGAAACACAATTAACTTAGCTAGGGTACTAAAAAATTATTATGCTTCATATATATATGAAGTTGTTGGGTTTTGAAAAAGACGTTTTGGGCTGCTATAAAGTTAAATCTTACCACATCATTCGCCGAATGATTTATCTTTTGCCAGTGCATTTCCCCAAGGTAGTTGTACAAATCACATTTAACCCGCTGTCACTTAGGTCCAATCCATTTTCTTATCGGAGCTATCGCTAAATTACCGTCTTTAGATTGACACCGCGTTTAACGGTTGAAGCTAGCGGCACCTACCAGACCAGCTCCTCCCACATTACAGCCTGAAATCAGCAGTAGCGTGACCTGAGATCAGAGGTGATGACGTCACTCGCTTACTGCACTGCACAGCAAAAGCTTGGGAAGAACTGCTGATCTAAAATCCATGGAACAAACGCTGCATATCAGTGACAGTGACATGTTCAGCATAAGGCTAAGTCCGAAGCAAATGCACAAAAATGGTGTAACCTATTTGCTTAATATAATATCAATTGCACCAAGTCATGTCACGGTGTCACATATTCTCCCATCCGCTGCAGACGGAATCCACTGGCTCATGCTGGCAAATTGCCTTAGAATTAGGTCAGTGCGCTAACGTTAGCTTTCCAGTGATAAATAACTAACGCCGAGTATAATGTTGCTATAAAACGAGGGACTGTTACAGTAAAACCTGTATTTCTTACGGAGGGCTCCGTAATTTCTATTCATATTTCTGAATGTTTCTGTAACCTGCGTTTCTGTGTAAATCCATCAGACATGCAACCAAGGGCTTTTAATAAATCCCCAAACCTAATACAAATTTAATTACAGAGCCATGGTCACACGGAATTTCCGACCAAGAATTCACGCATGTAAACAGCCATATTAGCTTCAAAACAGCTAAAGAAACAACAACGGCACAATGTCTCTATTCTATCTGAATGTCTCAAGGATATGCATACAAAAGGATTGTACTGCTGTAGCCTACGTGTGTATTGGATAGGAGGGATGGGCATATACAGTGAGCTCCATAATGTTTGGGACAAAGACATATTCACAAAATTCACATGTGGTCCAAGTGCATACTCAGTTTTTATTAAAGGGTATATTTGCGCATTTTGGTTTCACCATGTATAGCCTACTGTAAATTACAGCACTTCTTACACATATCATACACCCGCCCACATGAGGGCACCATAACGCTTGGGAGTCGCTTCCTTAGTGCGGGTGTAAACAGTATGCATTACCTACTCTTGATTATAGGCTTTTGATTGTTTTTGGAGTCTGTTATTGGTGTTTGTCAACATGTGGACCCGAGTTTTGCTGATGACAGTCAAGGAAGCCATTATGAGGCTCAGAAATAAGAAGAAGAGAAAAAACAGTCAGAGACATGCAGTAGGCTAAACCTTATGCTTACCAAAATCAGCTGTTTGGAACATCATTCAGAAGAAAGAAAGTACTTGTGAACACAATAATTGCAAAGGGCCTGGTAAGCTAAGGAAGACCTCTACAATTGATGAAAATTCTCGCCACAATGAAGAAAAACCCCCAAACACCTGTTCAACAGATCAGAAACACTCTTCAGGAGGCAGGTGTGGAGATGTCAGTGACTACTTCCACAAGAGGCTGCACTGCAAGATGCAAACCAACAATTAGCTGCAAAAACAGGATGGCCAGGTTACAGTTTGCTAATAAGTACCTAAAAGAGCCGACAGAGTTCAGGAAAAGGTCTAGTGAACAGATGAGACCAAGAATCATTTGTATCAGACTGATGACAAGAGCAAAGTGTTGTGACCAAAAGGAACTTCCCAAGATGCAAAGCATACCACCTAATCTGTGAAACATACTGGTGGGGGTGCTATGGCTTGGCCTTGCATGGCTGCCAAAGGTACTGGCTTACTTGTCTTCATTGATGATATAACTGCTGATAGCAGCAGCAGAATGAACTGAAGTGTTCAGAAACATTCTATCTACTCAGGTTCAAGCAAATACCTCCAAACTCTTTGGATGGCACTTCATCCTACAGCAAATCAACAGTGATGTGCAACATATTGCTAAATCAACAAAGGAGTATTTCAAAACCAAAAACATGAAACATTTTGACTGGCTAAGTCAGTTGCCCAATCTGAATCCATGTGAACATGCGTTTCACATGCTGAAGAAAAAACTTACGGCAACCAGCCCCCGAAAAATTACATTACAGGCATTTACCGACCTCATAACATTTTACATAGTATTACATAGCATTGCATCCACTTATACAGCTGGATATATACTGACCGAATACAGGTTAAGTACCATGCTCAAGGGTACAACAGCAGTGTCCTACTCGGGAATTGAACCTGCGAAACAAGCCGGAGCTGAAAATGGCTGCAGTACAGGCGTGGCAGAGGATCACCAGAAGAGATACTCAGCACCTGGTGATGCCTATGGGTCACAGACTTCAAGCAGTCATTGCATGCAAAGTATTTGCACCAAAGTACTAAACATTACTACTTTCACAACTGAAATGGGGGGCTATGTTTTAAGGGTGTTGTGATTTCTACACGGTGAAACCAAAATGTATTTTTTAAAAAGCCTTTAATACAGGCTGTGAAACTGCACTTTAACCACATGTGAACCGTTTGATTACAAATCTAGTTATTTGGCAGATTTTGTCTGCTTGGTGGCTTAGAGGACTACCACCTGGATTTGTGATTTGCCCATGCCTGTGTAGCCTTAAATGGGCAGTTCACCCAAAAATAAAATTAAGGTATGTTTCCACTTACCTGGAGTAGTATTTGTCCATACTGATAGTTTTGATGATATGCGAAATGTCTTGATATTCTCCGCTGTTCACATAGATAAAAGGCTCCTTGCTGGCCTATCTTCGTGTGGCCTCAAAGCTCCAATAATTTATATTAGAAAAATTCAACATCAAAGTCTCATTGCACATCTAATCCAGCAGTTACTTGCGAGCATCCACAGAGCTTAACCTCTGCACGTTTTCACCTAGCTACTTCTACCGAAGTACACCAACTGTGTAGCCTATATCTTGTGTTGGCGGACTAGTATGAAATTTGAGTGGTGGTGACATGATACTTTTACTTTATTAAAGCACATAACGGCTTTGAAATGCATGGTTGAGATATTAATCGTAAATTTATGTCATAGAAATTACACCCGTTAATATCTCAACCATCAAAAAACTGACCATTATTGAAAACCTGAGTATTTACTAAAAACCTGAGTAATATAAATGAGTATTGCTGCAAATTTCTGTATTGTACTACTATAACAATATTACTGTGAAATTGTACAGTACTTACCCAGTTATAGTCCTGGGCAGAGAGACAAGCAGACGCCATTGGGTTCTCTAGCAGGGCAGCACTGCAGGCAGTGTCGGTAGCAGAGGCGGAGCGTGGGCGGGGCTGAGGGCCAACCCTGTGGATTTCAGAGGTTGGATGGCGGCGAGTCTGCAGGCTAGCACCCTGCTTCATTACCTGCTGCAGCACACGGCTCAGAACAGCAGGCTGTGACACAGTGTCGGGAAGGAGCAGAGCATCCCCAGCCTCCAGCCCTGCCTGAAAAGGCTCAGGGGCAGGGCTTCCTGTTGAAACCGTGGAAAGGGCAGGGCCAATGTCATGTGGCGAGACAGATGAGCGGCGCCGCTGGTGGTTAAAGAGTTGCTTGAAACCCTGACCCAGGGCACCTATGTTCTCTAGTGCATTGTGGGTAATTCTGGAGTGGCCGTGCTCAAATTCCACACTGTGGCTACCCACCCCCACCTCCTCTGGGTCTCTCTCCATCGTGGTTCCACTGCATACGAGGGGGCCCAGGGGGGGCAACACACTGACCTGAGAAAGGAGAAAAATGGGGGCAAAGCTCAGGGGCCGGGTATGCAGCTCAGTATCACGCTGCAACCAGGCAGGGCATTCACAAAATTTTACCTCTCCAGGCCTAATGATAATAATAACAAACTTATTATTTCAGGCCATTTCAAAGTGACTTCTTTACAGTGACATCTGTATTTCAGGAGAACAGGAGGGTGTGCTTTTTGTCTCCAAAGGTATGTGGTACCCTAAAAGGTTTTAAAGGAACAGTTCACCAAATATTAAATGAAGATATTTTTGCTGAGATTTCTAGATATCCGCTGTAGCTCCTCTTGATACAATGGATTTCAACGGGACTAAGTTTTTGTGGCATTGCATTCAAAGTGTCAATAATTTTAATTTGAAAAACTCAACAGTAGCGTCTCTTTTCTAATATAATGCCATGGTTATTCAAGAACATCCACAGACCCTGTAACCTTCCATTGAAAAGTACTTTCTAACAGAGTACACTAACGGTATATCCACACAAAGTCTCAACCAAAGCACTCCAGTATTCTGTTGTTTTAAAAGCATTGCTTCAACATTATTTTAACAATGTTGACACTGCCCCAGAATGTTGGCGTACTTGAGATTTGCATGTATTTCAAAATTTGGTCCTAATGAGGTCCGCACATGCTCAGTTAATGGTTATTAAGGGACCTGCCTCAATACAGTCTCCCATTCACTCCCTTTATGACAATCCTTACAGTTATACAATATGAGACTCTTTGCCACCTGCTTGACCATCAGTCTCAAGTTCTGGGCAGGATTTTGGTGCTCCTCCCATATTTGATTTATCCAATCATGTTGTGGTTGACAAAGAGGAGGAGTCCACATCCTCAAGTAGAATGGTTTGCCAAGCAAAAGAGTGGAGCAGCAATTAAAAATATTTCCCTATTTAAGTAGACAAGTTCCCTGCCTTTGCTGGCTGTGCATTACATGTATTCTGAATGAATGATTGCACAGCTCAGAAATGAAAAGAAGCATTGCCTGACAGCATGCACTCTGCAGAAGAGTACACACTTGTCTGCACACACACTCCCCAAATGATGGGTCATTTGGGTCATGCTGGGCAAAAATTTACCCTTTTTAACCTTGACCTCTCAGATTTTTCTGATATTTGGCACCCATAATGTAACCTTAGAGTAATGACCACTGGTATACTTTTGATGGGGAAAAAAACATTAAAATAAAGAATTTAATCTCAAATTAATATTTTCATGCGTTGTTCTATACAGTCTGGTGTATACCAATTTACAGACTGGGATCTCTTATCCTTTATCTTTGACCATACTATTATAAGGGGTAATTGACTGGTTAAAGCAGCGACGCTCTATTAGCTATGCAGATCCGATTCTGTAGCCTACTTCAGCACGATCTGCAGGTCTTGAAAGAAGAGTCGTCTTTGCTGTAGTTCGACAAGTTTGCAACTGTTCTAGCACGCATTCTGATTAATTTAAAGATTTACCACCAGCAAGGGAGAAACATTCACTCACTCACACACACACAGACTCCTGGAAGTGCAGCGTCCCGTCCGGCATGGCTCTGAGGGATAAACTGGCCAGGGAAAAATACCACTCACGACCTGAGGTCGGTAACCTGTGGTGTTAAAATCCTAATGTCATGGTTAATTACTGTATAGAGGCATGTTAGTTGCAGTACCTATGGGTGCAGCGGAGGCAGATTAACCCGAGCGCTGTCATACAAGCCTGCAGAAACGGTCAGAAGCTTTTATGTAGGCTATAGTTAAGTCGCCCTGGTACATCCCGCATCATCCACCCCCGCTCTCGCGAATGGAAATATAAATCTTCCAAAATCAAGGCACAAATCAAAGTTCGTTTATGATAATGACAAAGAAGCTAACGTTAGACATCTAACCGGCACATAAACACACTTACAGGACAGTAGAGAGGCTGTTCATTTCTCCGGGCAGACGACTCCCTTGACGTCAAAGCGCATTGCGTAAGACGTAGGCTAGAATAAATTAGTGCGCTGTTTAGACCACTGAGCTCAATGAACTGGGACGTTTTGTTACGGAGAATGTTAAATCCGAGTGATCACATTTACCCCGCTATCATATCGATATTGTGTAATATTGGCAAATTATTGATTCAATTGTGGGGGGGCGCTGGAGCCTATCCCGGCGTGCATTGGGCGAGTGGCAGGAATACACCCAGGACAGGCCACCAATCTATCACAGCGGACACACGCAATTCACTGACCGTACACTCGTATACGGTCTATTGTTCACTCACACGCTCGTACCTATAGCCAATTTAATGTCTTCAATGTGTCTACTTACTTGACTTCGGACTGTGAGAGGAAAGCGGAGTAGCCTACCCGCAGGAAATCTACGTGAACACGGGGAGAACATGCACACTGTACACAGAAAGGCTCAGATCCGTGTTGCCCGACATTTAATCCATATCATAGGTCTATACAAGAACAGCCTGTCCGCAAGTAAAATTAAACACTTTGGATACTATGTATATAAGTCGGAGCTATTTGATGCTATATAATTACAGTATCACTTTACACCTCCTAGTTATCCTTATGCATAGCCAACTGCAACTAAATTATGAATGGAAATACTGTTCCTGCACTGTCACACACTGCATTCAATGTGGTTATAGCACCACACGTGTGGCTGTAGCAAATTGTATAGTGCTGTGCTATTTGTTTCATCTGTGGGAAATAGCCTACATGCATAAAACATATTTATTATATATTATACATATTTATATATTTTTATATAATCTGTATAAAAAATTATAATTAGCTATTTATAATAATGAAGTGCAGCAGGGGTAGGCTATTGAAATGAAATGAAATTGAAATGAAAAAGAGCTAATTGAAATTAAAGGGAAATGTCAGGCTTGATATTAACAATATCATGTCTTTATTTGATTTTTGGACATTTTGACAGGGTATAATTTTGCTTTACGTACAATAGTTGGCAAGATTTTCTCACTTATGTCTCAGAACTCCTTTAGTAACATACTGTAGCAGTGCTGTTTATTGTATGGATTGGAAGTAATTTGTAAATGACAAAATTCTTGAATTAAGCTAGAGGGAGTCTCATTTGCTGTTGTAATCTTCCCTGAGCCATTCATGACTTGCCAAGTATAATAACTGATTGTTGAGTTTACACATTCTGTATTTTATTTCTTTATCAAATATTGATTATTAGTTAAAACAATACTGACATTCTATTCCAGGAGGGTTTATTTATTTATTTATTTTATAAATGAGGTGTCAGTATTGTTTTAGCTTTTTAAAATATTTCAAGTTTGTGATGCCTTGGAGAATTGGAGTTACCTCTTTCCCATTTTCAAAGTGTCCAAAAGAGTTAATGAGAGAGACATAATTTATTTTATCACATAATGGACAACACGTGAATTTCACACAGAATAAGTAAGAAACGGACACTGTACAGAATTAAATAATGAAAAGATAATTATATATATGGATCGAACTACTTACTATGCTGGCTCTTAGCCATGTCTAATTGACATCGTGAATTGGTGCAAGAAGCAACATACCAGATTCAAAGAGGGAAATAAATAAAACATAACTTTGATCTCAGGGCAGCAATGTGGAGTACTGGTTAGAACACTGGACTTCAGACCTGAGCGTAGATGAATGGAGCAGTGGTCAGTGTTGAACTGTGGGCCTGAGGACATCAGTGCACAGTGCTCTTGGCAAAAAAGTGAAACTCATTGCAGGTTCATTCATTCCAATCTGCACAGTATAATAACAATAACAATAAACATAATTAGTTGGCCCATGAAGTGTTATGTGCTCTTCAGAGTAAAGCAAGTTTGACAAGCACAGGATGACATAATTATTTGTGATATCAGTGACAGGTGCCACTTGCCTGATAGGTGTGTGCGGCAGTTATAAATGAAGGGCTGCGAGATTTGAAATGTATTCAAGACTGGAAACTAAGAACACAGCACCAGCATTGAAGTAGCATTTTCTTCTGAGGGGTAAGCCTGCCATATGTCAATAAAATTTAATATAAATCCAGGACCTAAACTTGAATTTAATGTGAGAATGTGTGCTCTGAAAAATTTTAATGCGGCTTTATAAACATGAAAATTACATTAATATTGTTTTTATTTATCTCAGGCGCAAACACATATTGCCATGAGATTCACCCAGCTGCTCCTGGTGGCATCAGCAGTAAGCTGCCTTTTGACAGTGTGGGTTCCTGGATACGTAGAAGCTGAGGATGAGATGCTAAACAGTACACAGAGCTTCCTTCTCTGGTCTCTATGGAAGCTGAACAGTGCAGAAGGTATATGCTGTCCTCTATTCCTTGATGCTATATTTTTATTCATTAGTCACATTTAGGCTTTTGGCTAGTTTTGACTAATAATCTGAATAAACAGAATCAGACAACGATCAAATTGTGCTGTTGGTTAATGCTGATGATTATCTTGGTGGTTTGGCTGTATTTTGATTACTACCATGAACGTCTAGATAATGAGTTGAAGTACACACAATTAAAATAGGTGGTTACACTATTGCCTACAACCTTTATTAACGGTGATCACCCAGTAGTTAAATAGGGACTGTGGGGAAGTTTCTACACAAAAGAGGACATTTGTTTTTCTTTAAAATCAATTCAGCCATTTTATTTAATAGATTTTTCACTTTTGTTGAAGTTGATAGTTAAGTATTTGCAATAAAGATCTGTAAATATTCTGGATTCACAATTTAGGTTAGCATAGTTAACTTTTATTAGTGGTTTCTAAGTTGCATATACAGTCGCTGCTCTGGGGATGTTGTAAGGCAGGTCTGATACTGCTACTCAGGTGAATGCATCCATGTTCTCTCATAGTGAAGTAACTACTACTAAATGAATATAATATTATGAAGGTTGTACAGAGCCAGTTTTTGTTTATTTGCAACATGCAGCTTTCTATCCTTAATTTTAGGGAAAACATCCTTTTTTGTTTGTTTTCTGTAAAAAATATAAAATTCTTCTGCTTTTGTTTCACTTGCAGTGGACGAAAAGTCTGCGCAGCCTTTCAAACAGTACATGGGCCAGTTGCACCAAGAGGACTTAAAAAAACAGCCACATGTGCCAAAGAAAGAGGATGATGACCACATGGATTTCCCATTGCTCCTGAGCAGACTGCGTAACGGCAAAGCTGATATAGGTGGTTTCCAATGGCAAAACGGCAAGAGCTCTGTAGTGCAGCAGCTAGGGGAGAGCAATGGCTCTCCTACTGTGCTCTCCAGCAAGGCCTACAAAATACATCACCCAGGTAACTGCTACCTGGAGATAATTAAAAGCCAGGATCCAGGTATGGTGGGTCTTGTTGAGGATGAGAATGAGAATCAGTTTGACTCTGGCGATCAACAGCGCATTGAAAAACGACAGCATCCGGGTAAGAGAGATGGGGTTTATGCAGGCTACAGGAGAATGAAGAACTATTGAGTAGTAAAGAGAGACTGTAAGAAGCATGCAGCTTCTGGTGCAGATACTGCTCCCTTGCGTTGGTGCACTGCACTTGCACCAACATCAAGTAATTTGGGAGAAGGTGAGTGTTTCATTGCAAAGCAGAATGCATTACTTTTTTTTCCTGGCTTTAATGCAAAGGGGGGTGTTCTGGGTATTGAATTAAAGGGAGTGTAGTTTTCTAACTGCACTCTGTTCTTAGGTGTCATGCATAGCTATTTAATTAGAATGGTCTACTTGGTCAAAGCTATTCTTTTAGCTGGCTCAGATATTTTAACACACTATTGTCAAATAGTCTGTAAAGTCCTGAAATAAATCTCCCGGGTGACAACTTCAATCTCCTTCCAATCATTTCCAGACAGTTGAGTGACTATAGTTTGCCAGTATAATAACTTGCATAACGTCCTGTGTATTGTCCATGACTTAAAAGGTACATTTACCCGAAAACATTTTTTCAGCCAGTGTGTGGGGGGGGGGGGGGAGAGAGAGAGAAGAAAGTGGTTTAAAACTTTAATTTCAAGAGATAACCCTTTACAATAAGGTTATATGAATTGGTATTAACAAATGTAGCCAACTATTTACTGAAATGTTCAGCTGTACAGCTTTGTGAATGTATTTTTTACATCATTCATATTAACTAGAAGTTATTTCAGTTCATATTGGGATAAAAAAATAAAAAAACAGTTCATGTATTTGTAAATGGTTTGAGTTTCCTGTTTTGGTAATTACACATCATGTAACTAATACATGGTTAATTTAACTACCAACTACATTTCATGCTTAATGTACTTGATCATTAATGTCAACTACATTAATGCCAATTAATGGGACTTTAGTAGTTACCGAGATCGGTTGTTTTCCCTCGTCATGGCACCTCATTTAAGGCAGTAGTATCTGGTTGTTCTGGACAGGAGTGAAAGGCAGTCAGAAATTGTAAAATTAAGAGTTGCAGAATTAATTTCAACTGGAATAATTTGTGTACCTTCACATGCATTAACCTTTGCATTCATTCCAGTCTGGGCAATTGAAATGGGATGAATATTGAATAGGAAGACAATATTCCAGTCACATTGCAAGACATCTGTTTAAGACAAATTCAGTGCAATAATTCCTGGAGAATTTAAGCTTAGAAAGCCCCTAGGATACCTTTGAAATTAGGTGGCTGGCCAAGTAGCCCTTTCCATTCTGAAATCTGTTCTAGACCTCAGTTAGCAGTAATGGGCATTAAATCAGCATTAGAATGCTCAGTAACACTAGTCACATTGAAAGTCTAGCTGTTGCCTTCATCTCCCTAAAGCAAGGGCCAGACCTTAAATTTTTTTTTTTTTTTTTTAAATTTTAAAAAAGCAATTGAATTTATCCAGGAAAGTGATGGGTTAGCAGTGTAAAGACTAGATTGTGAACATGCTTTGAAACCAAAAAATCCTGGGTGACAATGTTCTTTCAAATCAAGCATTTTACAGCAGTTGTCACAATACATTTTAGACAACCCTGGCCTAAACCCCCACAGGAGCAAGCTTAAGGCAACAGTGACAAGGAAAAACTGGCAGATGGGAAGAAACCAGGCTCAAGTGGGAAACCATCCTCCTCTGGTTGGCTCAGGGTTCTGATTGGTGACCAGCATGCCTGCATCTTACAAAGCTGATGTACTACGGAGGGTCAACTTGTCAACTCAAGGTTACCAATACAAAAGTCAGTCAACTTCAAACCATTATTTTTTAAATAATTTTATTTGTTTACATAAACACGATTCCATCTTCCTTCAGCTGTGCCGTCAACTGTCTGCGAGAGGAAAGTTGACCAGTCAGGACATTCTACACATTGACATTTGACAATGCAGATAACTACCACAAATTAGAATTACCATCACTGTTCAAGTTCAACTCACAGCTATCCTTGGCAGGTATACTTGCTTGTCCATCTCCCAGCAGATCAGAAGTTTCAACTTGTGTCACTTGACCTGCATTGGAGCCATCAGGTTTTTGGGCATACCAGCTCTGGTATGTGAAAGGCTGTTGCCAAGGCTGCGCAGGAGCAGGTGCAGGTTGAGGCACAACAGGCCAGGAGGGTACATATGGCCAGGAGGGTGGAGGCTGAAGAGTGTGGGCAGTTGGCAATGGTGCAGGAGAAGGATGGACATGGTAAGGCAGGCCTGGCCAAGGGAATATAGTTTTGGGAGGTGTGGGAGGTGGAGGGAAAATGGGCCATGGGAGTGGAGGTTTAACAGTAGGTGGGGCAGTTAACCAAGCGGGGTATGTAGGGTAAGGATAGGGAGGGAATGTGGGGTAAGGGTAAGGTGGGTATGTAGGGTAGACTGGTGGTGAGCAGGTGAAAACCATTTCGGTATCTCCTGAACGAAGAGAAATACTATGGACACCATCCTGGAAAAAGAAAGTTAGGATTTGGGCTTTGTTTAAACACTATGAAAGGCACTCTAAAAATCCAAACCATTGTTCCACTTCAAACCCTTAAAGGCTAGACGCAAAGCAATTAATGGATTGCTTTGAACAGTCTTAACTTACAGGTGAAGTGGATTCTAAATTTGAGCCATGTGCATTGACAAGGTTAAACATCTTGACAAAGGTCCAGGTCAGAAGCAGCAAGGCATGCACCTACAGGGGCTCACCTTAGTTTCAGTGCAGGAGCCTTTGAATGGAGCCTTAATGGACAGCTCTCCACCCTGCAGTTCCACAGAGAGTCCACACCATCTACAAATAACCATCAGGGGATACCAGTACCCCATCACTGTTTCATGGGGAAAGGTAGGACAGAAGAGGGGGAAAACACATGAGTCACATGCCCCAACTAGTCATATTTAATGTGGCAACTGCAGCAGCCAAGGGCAAAAATGAAGTTAGTCTTAAAGAATAACTATAGAACAGTGAAATCTCATTAAGTAGGAACCAGGCTGTTAAAATCAGCAGTTCTGCAGATCATAGAATCCAAACTGAAGTCACTAGCAAAGGAAGAGTTTAATGTCCCACTTAAGTTGAGGCCATGCTACCTGACCTTTGACTCAGGCACCCAATTGCTACCAGGAACTCACCCTTGATTTTCAGGCCGCCAGGAGAGACACCATTAAGTCGCAACTGCAGGCCAGTGGTACACTCAACTGTAGGATCGCGTGGGGGAAATGGGCAGCCAATCACCAGAGGGGTTCCGGCAACCCTCACAGGAAATGTAGCTGGGCCATCCTGGGACCCCAGGAGAAATTATACATAAGGTTAGCAAGAAAGTGGACCAGCTTGACAAGACTAGCCAACCTGGTTAACCTACCGGTTTGGAAAGGACACATCCAAAATGAGGTGGCAACTGTCGTCGGTGCCTGGACTTCCTGCTACTGCATCTTGGCAACTTCTGGAACACCGCCACCCAAGACTCATCTGGAACAAGGAAGTTTACTCCATAGGAACTCAGCAACACAATTAACATATGCATGACAGGCCTTACTTTGGTTCACATGCAGAGGAGAGGATCCAAGTTTTGAAATTTTTAGGGTCATGTCCTTGGCACCACACTGGATTTCAGCATCAGGTTTTGGCAAAGCTAGTAGGAAATAAGTGAGAATCCAATAGCATCTTAAGCCAAATGAGTACCCTTAAAGCACACAACTCACCTGTTGATGGAATACTAGAATATGGAGAGCCTTTAACAAGAAATTTGGCATCATCTGTACTAGGCACAACATTTCTGTGGTGGTTAATTCTTGGCACCACCCATTTAGAACCCCAAATGTCCTCATAAGGCTTGCTTTGTGGGGTGTTACTAGATAACACATGAGCAGGATTTACAAAACTCAAAGCAAGTGCAATAGCACTAAACGCTAAAAACACATCCGGCATTATTACACACGCAGTAATCACTAGAGAAGTTTTGAAACACAATATACCATGAAGCCGACCATAACACGTTATATAGTCTACAACGAAGTGACGCTGATTGGAAAACCACAGACATCAATCACGATGAGACGCATCTGCCCGCGCTGCATGCATCATGTGCAGGTGCGGTCAATTAACAGGATTTCTGCAAGCGATTACAGCACGCGCATGCACTTCATTGCTGGAACACACCACTTGGGTGATCCTGCGTTAAGGTATCAATGCACTGAACTGAAGGCTACTCAATTGAGTAATCGTTCAAAACCCACAATAAAACCGTCTGTTTAATCATAAACATCATGATTTAATAATCTCAGAAAACCAAAGCTGCGTTTAGATTATCGTTGGCGAACATCGATTTGGACGCTGTTTCACGTGATCTACGCGGCTAACTCAGTTAACGCAATTAGTTTGTTGACATTTTAGGACTCATGATTTTCGATCTCAGTTTAGTCCAGTGGTGTCAAACTCGTTGCCATGGAGGGCCGTGTGTATGCAGGTTTTCATTCCAACCAATTAATGCTGCCTTAATTGAGTCCAATTACTCATTCAGCCATATGCGTTTAACTGCATTGAAGCACAGAATATAAAAAAAATTTTATTTAGACAATGCGGGTCACCATTGTGCACAAACCTGCATCAATAATTCAGCAAATAATTTAACTAATTATATAATCAAGATCTGAGGCTGGAATGAAAACCTGCATACACACGGCCCTCCATGGCAACGAGTTTGACACCACTGGTTTAGTCAAACGTTTTACCGGTGCAACAGAGCTAACATATGGGGGGTAATTAGCTACCCTAAATCAGTGATTCTCAACCTCGGTCCTGGGGGCCCACTGTGTATGCTGGTTTTCGTTCCAACCACAATTGCAATCCCGGAATTGTAACAAGCTATTATTTTTCCTTAATTAGGTGCTTCTCATTTGCCCATTTAAGCCACCTTGTGTCAGAAATAGCTATGCATGCCATAAAGAATAAAATAACTCATATCACATTGTGCTATATTGTAGACGATTACGTAAAGAGGTTACAAAACTTTTAAACTAGGCTAATAAAAATAAAGACTGAGGCAAATCAACAGGTTCCTAATTGGGGAAAGTGTGGACACCCGGTCACTAAATCTAATTATTTGATAGATAACGAAGAATTCAAAAACAAATAAAACGATAACGAGTCAAACCTGTAGGCCTATTGTGCTGATTAAAGGGAAATATTATGCACTTAAACACGTGTTCAGCAACCTAATTAGGAGCCTATTAATTCCCCTCGTTAATTTGATCTGTTAAAAATGTTACCTCTTTTTAAGTGATTGTTTGCAATCACTTAAAAAGCAACACAATAACACAATGGGATTTTATTCTTCATGCCATATATAGCAATTTCTGACATAATGTATCTTAATGGTAAATAATTCCTCTTAACATGAAAAACACCTAATTAAGAAAAATGAACAGCTTGCTAAAATTCTGAGATTGTAATTGTGGTTGAAACGAAAACCACACAGTGGGCCCCCAGGACCGATGCTGAGAACCACTGAGCTAGATGACATGAACACACCCTACAGGCACACGGTGAAATCACGCGCGCGCGCGCACACACACACACACCAACAGCAAACGACCGGTTCTGGTCGATGAACGTGTCATCATTGTAAAATTTAGAAGGGAACGCGTGTTTTTAGAAAACGACTAGATCCTTTAAGGCACATGCACGATTATCTTTATGAGCGCTACTGATTTCGTCGTGAGGGAATTAGGGGATTATTTACCTCCAGAAATTAATAGTTATGAACATTGCCATCTCTGCGCGAAGCGAGCCCTAACGACGATAAACATTATGTTGAGCTCCGCTTCCTCGCACCGGTGCATTTTTATATGGTGTTGGCGACGCTAAAAATACAATTGTTCATTTGTTTAATACATAAAAATGCAACGTAAAATCTCTCACATTTGTGGACAAGAGTAAAAGTAAAATAAAACCAACAAACAAACAGCCTACAGTAGTCAAATGAGGAAATTAAAACAAGGCATTGACAAAAATAAATAAATAAATAAAAAATAAAATGAGAAATTGGCCAAAAAGGTCAAAGCAACAATATAGCCCACTAAGCAATCAGGAAAGTGTACCTTGCATTCAAAAGGCATATCCTATTCATCATATTTCCTGGCCATGCAAGGGTGAACACTATTAAGAAAGTTTTATATGCAGATCTAATTCGCAAGAGTTGGTAATATTTAGCCTATACCTGATCACTAATAATTAAATATTTTCATAGCGGTTCCAAATGTCTTTTGAGGTTAACCACTAACTTGTACCTAGCCTACCTGAAAACGTAGAACTTCAATAAACAGGTTTGCTATATATTTTTATATTTAACTGCTGCCAGCTCCATTTGTGGCTGCCGGCATGCAATGAAAAATAATACACTCGGTGCCTGGAGAGTAGCCTAATTAGGTCAGTTCGAAGAGATTTTAGAGTGTAAAAGTAGGCTACAATTTAGCTAAATTTAACAATTTAGCAAAATAACAAAAGAATAATTTAATTTAGCCAAGCCGAATTCGTAGTTTTGAATGGACTTCAATGGGGAAATTCGCTTTTTGGCACCAGAGGCGTAAGCTACTAAACTGTAGTACCTCGAGTATTCATTGGAGTTTGCGAGCTTCACTGCGAATGGTAGCCTAATTCCTTATCCCTTGGCGTCTCCATTCCCGTCGGGTTCCGTATAGTTTGGGGGTGTTTTCGTGGGACGGAGATTATTTGGTGACCGAATTAATCAGATGGCTTTCTCCGTGGATAGACTACATGAAAGATATAAATTATCTACGGAGGGAGTACAGTAGGCGTAGGTGTAGGCCTACTACTTCCCTTAACTATGGGACAATGGCCCGAGTCCCATAATTCTTGAATTTATGAGTAAACTTTGGTGTGATTGCTTCAGGAAATATTTTAAATCCTATATTAAGTGCAAGGTTTATGAGCTCAAGCATGAGCAGTTGCCACATTAGAACTAAACTGAGGGACAATTCGTGGGAGTGCGGATTTATTCGTTGTAGTGGTAAGTAAAAAACAAGTAAATGGCAAATTTGCGCTATTACCATTTTTGCCTTTGCCGGCGATAACGGTGATACTTTTTGACATTATGATTGTTTTATTTTCTTCGTATCTGTTTATTATATCCGTCCATATCAGTATTTTTTCCTCAGGTGAGAAATGCGCTGCTCGGGTACGGTGCATTCTGTATTGTCATAGGCTCATTATTGCCGACTCGAACACTTTATAAACAAAGCGCGTGTTCACTTAGCAAGTTGATAACCACTCACTAATTGTGCTCTTCTGTAATATCTGTGAGTTTCTCAGTGTGCAGTGTTTATCCTGTTAAACAAGTGTTCAAGCACATTTAAGTAATTTGCACGCTCCAAATGACCCAAAATATTAGGTAGCAGTCTTTGCTGGCCAGGGTGTCGCAACCGTCCCAGACATCAGTTTCTAAAGTGGAATTCATAAATGTAATGTATGAAAGCCTCATTGTTTCCAGCTGCTGATCACTTTAAGATACCTTTCACTGTGAAACTGGAGATGTCAAGGTGTCAATCCTATGAATGGGGGAACTTCCCAGAAGTGACAGGCTGTGTGTTGATGTATGCCATATTCCCATCAAATGTCTGTGTACACCGGATGCCGAGAAGTACAAGTATTGCAAGAACTGGTTTTCTATTAATGTCCAAGCATTACGCACTCGAGACTAAGTTTACACCGTACATTGGAAGGATGCAACTTACGATTCCAGAATTTTCCATATTTTCAAATTCTCCTCTTTGTACACTCAGATCAAAGGAGGAGACCACGGTGGATTTTTTTTTGATGACAGTGGGTATGCTCATTGCTCAGAACAACAGAGATGTTGAATGCTGACTGTAAATTTTATGCGCAATCCTGTTCATGTGATTAGCAAAAGGAAACAGCCAGGAACAAATACAAATAAGAAATAAAAAAGCCAAAATGTTTCTGGAAACAAAAAAAAAAAAGTTAACAAATTAAATGCGCATGCATACACACATACGCAGTCACATACACACCCACCCGCACGCACGCGCACACACACACACTCACAAATGTAACACCGCCACCTCAGTCACAGAACTAATTCTGTAAAAATACTGGTTTATTAAATTTATTTTCAGTCTATTGACAAAAACAATGCCATTCTACAAAAATATTCATCAAATTTATGGTGTCCTCACCAAGTATCCAGTCTACAAGAGGCTTTTCCCATTGTTCACGACAGGATCCAGGCCTGACAATTTTTGGTGTCAAGTTCAAACTGAATGGTGAATTCCACCGGCATAAGCAAATGAAATAACCAGGCTGAAGTTATGGCTCCACAAGCACTTGGCTACCAAAGGTGATGGTGACTCTCAGATGCACATTAGAGGGACAGTCAGGCTTTATTTTTCTAGATGCAGTCTTGGACAGGCCAAACTCCATAGCCGCCTTCACTTTGCACTCTCCCAGTGACCCAGGCTGGCCTCAGAGAAGGTCTAACAGGCAGTGGCACAGGGTCAGATGGTCATGCTGGGGTTGCAATGGGGTCAGTGGTCACGATGATGCAAAGCAAGATCAGAGGTTATCGCTTCTCTGGCAGGGGAATCTGCAGCTTGCGCAGAGAGCTGGTGAAGAACTTGGGCAGAGGGCACTGGACTGTGATGTCGCCCTTACCGCTGATCCCTGGCAGAGTCAGCTGAGAGGCATGCAAGTGGAGAGGAAGATAACGTGCTTTACTCTGCTCTAAACCCAACTTCCGCAGAACCCCTTCAGGCAACTTCTGTAGGGAAAACAACAAGGGTTTGTTTTTATCTGTGTAAAGGACCAGAGCAGAACTGTAAGGAATCATGAATGTTATTCACAGAAGTGGTCAGTTAGCACACAATGGCTCATGCTGCCTTGATTGGACAGCTACCCTTTTCATTAAATCAAGAATTCTGCATTTTCTGTTCATATACAGAGCCACAACTGATCACTGCTTCTCATATATGGGCCTATACCTGAACAGCTCCTATACCATGCCTACACTCAGGTTGAAAATCCAAATAACCCCCATATGTTAGTACCTTAAACCATAATCTACAACCCCAGAAAACCCAGTAAATACCACTGTGGAGAAAGTGTGCTGCTAGCTGTGCTGCAGTTTTGTGGCAGGTGTGCTCTTACCTGTGGGGTCAGTTTATTCCAGTGGGAATATTTGTGGTCCCCAAGGATGGTGCAGCCGAGAGCGTAGGCCATATGAACCCGGATCTGATGCTTCACACCTAAACATGAGAGGGGCCTTTCAATGGTACCTGCATCACTGTGTACAATATGCAGACCGAGACACACGGACACACACACTGCAGTCACACTTGCACATGTGCCCACACAAGCCTTCCTGGTACAGCGTCTTCATTCACCCAGTGCACCATCCTTAAATATTCAGTGGTCACTAACATGGCACTATGTATCTGTGTGATAAGTGTTAAACTGTGTACTGTATGTGGATGCATATGACACTGATTTAAGTGGATGCAGGTGCTTGTATGTATATGTATGTGTGTATTTGTGAATGTGTGTTTGTGTATGACTGTCAGGTTATTGAGTGCAAGTAGTACATGTCACTATGTCTATCTGTGTGCATGTTTACGCATGTGTTAGTGTTCTTGTGTGCGTACATTGTTGTGTGTGAGCATGCATGTGTATGTGATTTTGTGTGCATGCCTATAAATTTGATCAAGTGCATTTGTGTGCTTTTGTGTGTGTGTGTGTGTATGTGTCTTTGTGTATACCTGTGATAGGGCGGAGCTCCACCAGGCTACAGCCTCCAGAGCTGGCTAGAACTCGGTAGTGAGTCACAGCACCATGGGCCTGTTGATTGGCTCGAACCCGTGTCACTCCCTCTCCTCCTTCACTCAGTCTGTAAACTGGGCTAAGGGCCATCTAAGGGAACAAGGAGGAAACAGTTACAACTGAAAATAAAGTTAAATTGTATTTTTAAAAATATTCAGGTAATATATATATATATATATATATATATATATATATATATATATATTTATATACACACACACGCAGCAACTCAATGCATTTAGGCATGTAGACATGGTCAAGACAGTCTGCTGAAGTTCAAACCAAGCATCAGAATGGGAAAGAAAGGTGATTTAAGTGACTTTGGCATGATTGTTGGTGCCAGACGAGCTGGTTTGAGTATTTCAGAAACTGCTGATCTCTAGAGTTTACAGAGAATGGTCTGAAAAAGAGAAAATCTAAAGCGAGCGGCAGTTCTCTGGGCGAAAATGCCTTGTTGATGGCAGAGGTCAGAGGAGAATAGCCAGACTGGTTTGAGCTGATAGAAAGGCAACAGTAACTCAAATAACCACTCGTTACAACCAAGGTATGCAGAAGAGCATCTCTGAATGCACACCATGTCAAACCTTGAAGCAGATGGGCTACAGCAGCAGACCACCACACCGGGTGCCACTCCTGTCACCTAATGAAGTGGCCGGTGAGTGTATATAAACACACACCTATCCTGGACATTGCAAATGCCACTATATAAATATCTAAAGTATCCATTATTTGCACACAAACTGCTTGGGTCAATCAAAAACACACTAAAACTGCAATAATATTACAAAAAAACAAAAAAGTGAATTAACCCTTCTGTTAAATTACCCCTCCAGATGCACTTTAAAACCTTAGAAAGTATTCTATGTTGAATACGTGTAATATGGGTTGTGCATAAAATTTACAAACAGTCAGCATTCATCATCACATATACCTGAAATATGCACAAAAACAAAGGTCTGCAATTTAGATATCTTTGATTAGTGGACCACAAATTTTGCTCAAACAAGCACATTTCCAACTTCAGGAAAGTAGAGAGAACCTCTCTGTCTACAGTGGAAGAGTGTGAAAAAGGCACTCTGGTGACAAGTTCTGCACAAAAATCAAACCATATAGTGAAAGTCGTGCTTCAAAGAAGACATAACCATAAAAAATACACTTTTGAGTGGAAGGGATCTTTAAACATGAGACGCGGACGAGCACCCAGCAGGGGGAGCCCTGGCCTACTTTGTAGTGGGGCTGGGGGCCGGAAATCGCTTTCTCCACAACAGGAATGTCAATCACTCCTTCTGAGGGTACAGGTACACCCACACTCAGCACCCTGAAAGACAGAATGCATACAACATACATATTACTGACAAGACACCACACCAAACACTCAACACTAATATCTATTGACACACCAAAAACACTCAACGCTAATCTGTACCAACACACCAAAAACACTCAACGTGAATCTCTACTAACACATTAAATGCTCTTAATAATGCTCATCTCTACAAGCACTAAAAAATGCAACACTAATTGCTGCAAACACACTACAACACTCAACATGAATCTCTAACACACTCAACAGCTATCTCTACCAACACTCATCTCTTTACTAACACACCAGTCTCATCTACTCATTTCTCTGATTAGCCCTATAGGCTGGTTTATACTCAATTTCAGAGGAGCAACGGAGTATACACCAGCCTTATATTACAGTGGGCTCCGTCTCTGGCAATATGAAGCACTAACAAAACACATCAGCGCAAAATCTCCCATAATCATTGCACATGCACGAATATACAGCTCTGCAACCTGTAGGCATTCCATTCATTTGTTTCAACAACCCCCGTTTAAACAGACTGTACGTGTTAACTGGAGGTGAACAAGTGAACATGCTAACTTCTAGCTTATGCAGCTACACAATAATACACTGACTAACACATCTTATCATTATGGTCGTGTGGTCTGAGCACGGTTGGTCATTCACATTATTACACTAAAGCCCTGTCCGGGCGGGAAGTAATGTAAATTTTTCCCTTTTCTTTTTTCCTGGTAGGCGGGAATGAGTGATAAATACATATGGGAACAACCACGAGCCCCAGGCGGCTTTTTTCACTGATGCGCAATTTTAAAAATACGTTACCGACGAGTCCTCCAATACTAAACCCGTCCAGATATTGCTTAACCCAGAAATCATTCAACTTAAAATATCTCTTCACCAGTATTTTTTCTCCACTTGATGAGTTCTGAATAGCTCTTGGACACGACTGGCTGCCATCTCACTCCTGGCCAGCAGCATTGTGCCAGTTGTCTCCTTGTCCAGTCGGTGGCAAAGGTGTAGTTCAGGTCCTGCCCTCATTCCATCAATCATCTTGGCCAGGATGGGTAGCACATCAGATATACTATTTCTGACTCCTGGTCCACCTGCAGAAGCAAGTGGTCCAAATGACTGAGTTCAGGGAACAGTACTCTCTAGGTCCTGATGATGAACAAATTCAACCAACGAAAACACAGATAACACCCTTCATCTGGTTTACTGGGTCTGGATTGATTGAATACTTTAAGGTGAAAACTAGTGACTATTATCATTTACATAGTTTAAAACAAACTAATTAGTATTGGTCGATTAACTAAAATTTTGGCTGATATTACTGATTGATTAAATGCACCAGATACCAATTATTTAATTTCAGCATATGACAAAATCGCTGTAATAATAATTATGGAATCATGCTAGGATGTAATTCAAGTTTCATGCCATTCCAAAAAAAAAAAAAAAACAGGACACAGGATCGTGTGGCCACCTTGGCATTTTAAAACGCGCATGGTAAATCATCCTCATTGGTTTGACCTACCATACCGCAGCCTTCAGACTTACGGTCTCACATGATAGTATTTTTACATGGGTGTAGCTATGCTCTGAGTGCGGTATTGGTGATGTGTGTGTACAAACCGTGCACAGGTACGCCGTAGGGCTTGTTGATCGCGAGGAACTCTTGGTTGTGGAAAAGCAAGCCCCTGTGTAGGGCTTTTGCCAGCACGTTCGGGTGCACCACCTGCAGCTGGCGGGTCAGCTGTCGCAGTTCACGCACTTTCTTCTGCACTGGAGACAACTGTAGCTACTCCGCGCGGCGCACAGAATAAGAGAATGTTAGATATAGATTTAGATAACGAGAACAGTGACAGCCAAGCGAAGTGATAGTGACGTGCACATGAAGAAATCTAGGGTAGACACGACGTCACGATTTTATGACTTCAGCGAGCATGCTACTATATTATGCTACCGTTATGAGGTTTTACGAGCAAATTGACAATTAGGTAGCAAGTACAGTATCATCCCATTTAATCCATATAGTTAATACAACAATAAAGGCATCACAAACTGGGAGATAGCCTTGCACATCAGCAACCTGACAATGTTTCAGTTCTTGCGAGATCACACACCTAGCAAGCTACAAACCTTGTTATTGATTTCTGTTTTTCCACGCCGAATTGCCTGTGCCAAATCTTCTGCTTTTATGTCTGGTTTATTGTTCACAGCGGCCCTTGTCAAGTCTAACTTCTGGGTAACTGTAGCGTTCGAACGGGCAATCACAAAACGCGAATGTCGGGGCAGGCTCCAAGGTCGTGTTTTGTCCAAACGTAGGTGAATCCAAAATGGTCCATGCTGACACAGACTAAAAGCCCTTACACCTTTCATTGCCGCAGAGCCCCAATTCACAAGCCTGATTTAATAAATATTCTCAATGCCACCTACACAGAGCGTGCTTCCATATGTAGCTAGTATGAGTTGTGAAGTGGAGGAGAGTCACGTGAAACGTATACTTCCGGTGAATTAGCGGCAATTGAGTTTCAAAATTAAAGTGCAGATTTAAAACTACGTCATATAGTACAGATAATCCTCACATCATTTTAACAAATGAAGCATTATCGTGATGGTTTATTTGAGTAGTTTTCGTTCAAAAATAAAGACATTATTTGCACTTTATTGGGGAAATTGTCTAAATGACAAAGCTAAATTAATTCCCTAGAAGGCTGGAGTCATAGCCCATACTCAGCTGAAATTCAAATTCAGCAAGAGCTTTATTTACATATGGGATGCTTTCCAACAAGAATTCAACTGCCTGTGGAATTCCCAGACTGTTTCAAAATAAAAGGGCAATTGGTGGGCGGTATGTCATTCACCAAGTTATGGCTTGGCAGGACATGCCCCATACCTGTGCAGCAGAGTTTGGCACTTTTCAGGGTTTCCTACCAAAATGACCACAGACTCTCAGTCCTTGAACTTCAGTACCTTCTCACTTTATGTAAAGAAATTCACACATTTTTTCCCATTTTTGTGAAAAGAAAAAAGGGTATTGCTTTCTGTGCATCCAGATAAGGGGCAATGCTTAGGCATTTTCACAATTTCTGTCCAAATATACATACACCCCTATGCACGTTGCCTGTATACATAGAAACATATATTTCATTGTTATATGTATATTAGTCATAGGTTAAATACATACATTTTAATCAATCCTTATCCCTGCATGTGCCTGATCCCCTGAATCCACTACAAATGAACAGAAGGCACAGAAACATTATTGGGCAATGGTAAATCCAAAACCAGCTTACAGGGATTTAAGGACCATGAGGTGCATCCTCTTACTAAAAGACAGTGCTTTGACATGACAAGCCACCGGACAGCCTGTCAGTTCACTAGGCCTACTTGGACAACATTTCGAGCTAGCAGTCTAACCGCTACAGTCCAAATGCTCCTCACACATTTGGTTCGTTTTACCCATCGACCGTATGAAAATAGGTTCGACCCACCCCATCCCCACGGTCTATAAAATCTCCTATACCACGCCCCCCCCCCTCCCCCCTCCCCCCCTTCAGTCCGTGGACGCGCCTACTGTCCCCCATTATCCCCCGCACATGGGCGCGCCTCCTACCCCTATTACCGCCCCGATGCGCGCACACAGAGACGGCTGAATGCTAGCCAAAGGAAGCGAATCAGAGGGAAATCACCGCCGCTGGAAAACGGTAAAGAAGCATCTGGTAAGTCAACTTTATTTTCGGATTCATTGGCAAAGATTTCTGAGGTGAATTTCCCTGTACGAAACAAACAAAGAAAGGTGCAAGTTAAAGTTTTGTTCTTGTCAAATCGTTAGCGAAAGTTGCTGCTACACTGCTGTTTTCCTCTTCAGCCAATGCAACCTCTTTGTCGCTTCCGCCCGACGAAATCTTCAAAAAACTAGCTATCGATAGCTAGCAGCTCTCTTCATCCAATCGCACACTACCGTTACATATTTTGCTAATCCAATTAGCACCATTATTTTCTTCAACAAACCTGACTTATTAGCTAATCAACTCTGAACCTTCAAGGTACTGTTAGTAACTGGTTAACTTACAACAAATCTTTTTTGTTTCCATAGACGAATATTGCTAACTTATGTTACCAACAGCTACTGTTTAACTTTAATTAAGTTTTATCAGTAAGCTATGGCTAACTTCACTTTCGTGTCATAGTCCATATTGTTTTGTAAGGTAGCCAGCGCACATTCGCAATTTCGGAGACTAATGGGTAATAGCTTGCTACAAATGCTATCCGTTTCGCTAGCTGGCTAACGGTCGCACAGTCAAACGGCAGCTAACGTTATAGTAAGTCAGCTGGGTGAGTGGCAAGCTTAGGTATCCAGACATTGCTTCTAAATTTAGCTTTCTTGCGAAGGTAACTTAAAACAACTTTACAGAAAGTGATAGAGAGTCACGCGTTTTCACGTTTTGGCAAAAACCTTGAGGTGGTTAAAATGATTGAATGACGGAGTGACTAACATTAGGTAGCATTAGCGTATCTAGCTAGCTCAATGTACAGGCGAATGCTTTTCCACTTCATAGTGTAATGGTGCCGTCATGAAGTAGGTAAGTATCCTGCCGACCATACTCTCCGTCCCAGCGCAAGTCAACAGTGGCTCATTGG
The DNA here is from genome assembly GCF_018555375.3 of Anguilla rostrata. NCBI lineage: Eukaryota > Metazoa > Chordata > Actinopteri > Anguilliformes > Anguillidae > Anguilla > Anguilla rostrata. Next base: position 20,952,495 of record NC_057945.1, read on the forward strand.
TGAGATCAACTACTACGCATTGTGGTCTAAGCAGTGGTAGCTACACACACAAGTCCAGTTTGTGTGTTGTGGTTGTGGAGACGTATTTCTTGAAGATATAAGTTATTGCAACATCCTGGAAAGGAGAGAACCAGCATTCCCTTAATTCAGGGATTTTGTCTGAACGATGATCACAGTTCCTGAAATATTACAAGCTTTTAATTTGTTTTAATGACCTGCTTTTAATATCTAAGTGATGATCTGCCCTCTTATTGCCACACTGGGTGAGAAATAGAGATATTAATTTGATAATTAATATTCTTTATTTGCTTAGGGACTTTTAATCAGTCAGGTCAGTTCAGACAACTACTACTTTAATTTTCTGTAGTGTGCGCTGTCAAATTATGGCATTTATATTTGAATTGACTTGATATACCTACAGCTGAAATCAATTAAATCATAATCATTGAAAGTTTTTCTCAACAGGTCACTGAAAATAAAGCACTTGTTAAGAAAAATGAGTTAAGGCTAGGGATGGTGATTTTCTATTTTACAGATCAAGTGATCACATAATATGATCCATTTCAAATCAATTGGAAATGTGTTGTGAGACCATTGAGGGAGGGACTAAAAACGTGTTCATTTGCTAAGTGGTATAGGGTATGGAATATTTGCTGGAATACTTAAGTAACTTTTACATTGCTTTGTAATCGCATATTTAAAAAGTCATGTTTTGATTAAAATTATGCTTTTTGTCGGTAAGCTGTTATGTAAGCAGGATAATGACTGAGTGGCATTTAGCAGTTTGAATGTCCAGTGGAAAAAGTAGTAAATTCGCCATGGCAGTTTCCCTCAGTAATCAAAAATGCGTTTCAAAATATGTATTTGCTTTTCTGTTCACATTAGACAAAGTATCCTCTATTTTATTGTGTTTAAAAAAAGGTTTTGTTTACATATGTTAAATTAATAAACGGAACCAAGTTCCAACCCATAGTTGTACATCATAGCCTTTGTGAGAAAAAATATTTCATAGGCACGTATTTATTCATCCATTACTCATACCCATCCCTAGTTAGGACAGCAAATGGTATTGAATCGAACCTATATTGTATTAAAATCTAGTTAAGCACAAAATTGTCGAAGAACATAAGCAAATTAATTTGTCCTTTTTTTGTTTTCTTTAAATTGGTTATTGTTGCACCTATTCTAATTAAGGCTTCCATTATATACTAAGGCATTAGCTGTATATTTTTGAAAAGTAAAAAGTTTAAACTGTAATCACTGACCTTCCTGTTTTCAGTGCATTTGAAGATGTGTAAAGACGGTTTAGAAAAAACTTGTCTGTCTTCATCCAAAATTTTATTTTATTTTTTAAATGAGTAATTTTTCAACATTTTTCACCCGTTGGCCAGCGTTGCTTGTAGATTCTTAAAAAATCACCAACCGTTTTCAACAATTTACTCGCCACATTGCCTTTTTATGATATAGCCCTAACACAACCTAGTTTGTTGCCTGCCAAAGTGGCTGCTAGGTTGATTGTGGCTGATGCAATTAGCCACAAAGTTTTACCAGTATTTAGCTGGTGGCAGCTGTTAATTTCACACCCTATAAGATATTTATCATTTAATCAGCCCACCATTGCTGCTCACTGTCAGGGTACTACAGCCCATCACTGCTGTTGGCTGATCAGGGTAGTACAGCCCATCACTGCTGCTCACTGTCAGGGTAGTACAGCTCATCACTGTTGTTGGCTGATCAGGGTAGTACAGCCCATCACTGCTGCTCACTGTCAGGGTAGTACAGCTCATCACTGTTGTTGGCTGATCAGGGTAGTACAGCCCATCACTGCTGCTGGCTGATCAGGGTAGTACAGCCTGTCACTGCTGCTGGCTGATCAGGGTAGTACAGCCCATCACTGCTGCTGGCTGATCAGGGTAGTACAGCCCATCACCGCTGCTGATTGATCAGGGTAGTACAGCCCATCACTGCTGCTGGCTGATCAGGGTAGTACAGCCCGTCACTGCTGCTGGCTGATCAGGGTAGTACAGCCCATCACTGCTGCTGGCTGATCAGGGTAGTACAGCCCGTCACTGCTGCTGGCTGATCAGGGTAGTACAGCCCGTCACTGCTGCTGGCTGATCAGGGTAGTACAGCCCGTCACTGCTGCTGGCTGATCAGGGTAGTACAGCCCATCACTGCTGCTGGCTGATCATGGTAGTACAGCCCGTCACTGCTGCTGGCTGATCAGGGTAGTACAGCCCATCACTGCTGCTGGCTGATCAGGGTAGTACAGCCCGTCACTGCTGCTGGCTGATCAGGGTAGTACAGCCCGTCACTGCTGCTGGCTGATCAGGGTAGTACAGCCCATCACTGCTGCTGGCTGATCAGGGTAGTACAGCCCATCACTGCTGCTGGCTGATCAGGGTAGTACAGCCCATCACTGCTGCTCACTGATCAGGGTAGATGCTTTTCGGTGCTGTTCATAGATTTTCCAGCACTGGCCACTTAGGCCAGTCTACTTCATTGACCAGACACATAACATTATAGTAATAGCTATGTTCATGTGTGAGTAGTGAATAATTTGCTGACCAGCTATAAGAAATCTTAGTTGTAGCGATCTTGCTAGATATTTAGCCTAATCTTCTTGCGCTTCTTTCAGAATGTGTACTTGTGCAGATATTCCTGTGTGCATGTGTGTGTTCCTGACAATGTGTGTGCCATTGTGCAGGTATGGCAGCCATCAGGAAAAAGCTGGTGATTGTGGGCGATGGTGCATGTGGGAAAACATGCCTTCTGATCGTGTTCAGTAAGGACCAGTTTCCTGAGGTCTACGTCCCCACTGTCTTTGAGAACTACGTCGCTGATATCGAGGTGGATGGCAAACAGGTGAGCTGTACAGCATTGAGGCATGTACATACACGCAGACACACACACATACACACGCTCCTTTCATACCTTGTGGACTATACAGTTCTCTACCAAGTGGTAAGACTGAACAGCACCAGTTCTAGAGTTTTTAAACCTCAGGGTTTTTTTCTCCCAAAGTTGGACCACATAGCCATGCTTGTGTGCCCCACAGGGTGGTACATATTGTATATAGACACTTGTTGGAGGGACGGATTTCAGTTCTCAAATCGTAACATCCCAGTGTCTCATCTTGCAGTGATCCCCCCTCTGGTCAATTGGCACCCACAGTTTACCTGCACAAACACGCTAAGCATCCTTCTGTGATTCTGTTTGCAAGCTTAACTGATGCACTGTGGAGTAAAAAGCACTTGATTGACATAATGTGTTTCAGAAGAGTGCACTTGTTTTGGGGGGTGTGTGAGATTGTTCTGCTGTGGCAAATGGAAACAAGCAAAAAATGTGTCAAAATATACCCACCCAATCTTGGTTATTAGAAAGAGCTATTGTCGTAAAGAGATGTGGCAAACTTCAAGACTGAGGAGGCAGACTAATATCAAATGTTTGAAACATTGATACTGCAGCCTTATAAAACAGGCTCACAACTGAATAACCAATGCTACTACCATTGAGAGGAAGTGAGTCCTGAGTAATGAGATGGCATTAAGCCCTGCTGCAGACAGTGACATTTGGAAAGTAATACCTGAGTTTACAGTGAGTGAAGCTGACGTGTAAGCATAATCGGGTGGGTTTGTGTTTTCTGCCAGGTCGTGGGTCACTGGATGAGGTCCCCCCCAAGCAGGGGCGGGCAGTTCTTTGCCTAGAGGGCTGGTGTGTTTGGTGTGTTGTTGTATGCATGTTTTAGTTTTCACTCCGTTACCCATGGCTGAACTTTCCCCTGCTGTCCAACCAACTTACAGCAACCATACAACAACACTAGAGCAGTTTTCAGTGTTTATTAATGTGCTTATTAGTAAGTGCTTGCTAAACTGTGAGATGGCAAAAATGAATGGTGACATGAATGGATGAAGTTTGTATGAAAACCAGAAATAGACAGTTCTCTTTCCCCTCCCCTGTCCCAAAAATACAGGCACGCAAGTGGATTTTACAGGTTAGGGTGCAGTCAAACATGTTCTGAATATGAATGATAAAAAAATATGTCTGCTTTTTGGATCTCAATAACTGATAACTGCATGTTTTCATACCAAATTGGGGTGTGTCACACACACATGTGGAATAGCTGGTGGGGTTGAATAGTGGCACCAGCCCCTTCATAATTTTAGCACCCTGTGTGCACGTCTGGTTAGTCACATTTTTGCGGTTGCAGGTGCAGACGGTTGCATGGGTGCTGTTTCAGGTTGAGCCAGTCACAGGTGTGTTGATGCAGGTGGAGTCAGTCACAGGTGTGTTGTTGCAGATGGAATCAGTCACAGGTGTGTTGTTGCAGGTGGAGTCAGTCACAGGTGTGTTGTTGCAGGTTGAGCCAGTCACAGGTGTGTTGATGCAGGTTGAGCCAGTCACAGGTGTGTTGTTGCAGGTGGAGTCAGTCACAGGTGTGTTGTTGCAGGTGGAGTCAGTCACAGGTGTGTTGTTGCAGGTGGAATCAGTCACAGGTGTGTTGTTGCAGGTGGAGCTGGCTCTGTGGGACACGGCAGGTCAGGAGGACTATGACCGGCTTCGTCCTCTCTCCTACCCTGACACCGATGTCATCCTCATGTGCTTCTCCATCGACAGCCCAGACAGTTTGGGTGAGTCCCAGCAGCCCTTTGGTTCTGCTTCCCTGCAAAACCCGACCCTCTGAGCCCCCCTGCCTGCTTTTTCTTAAAACCCCACCCTCTGAGCCCCACTGCCTGCTTTTCCTCAAAACCCCACCCTCCGAGCCCCCCTGCCTGCTTCCCCTCAAAACCCCTCGCTCTGATTCCCTCTGCCTGCTTCATGTGGTTGACCTGAGGGATGCGATCTTGTGATTTGACTGAATGATCTGACTGTTGGGTGTGATCTAATTGAAGGTGCTGACACCATGATCAGTGCTGTATCTCCTGTATTGTAGAGAACATTCCAGAGAAGTGGACCCCTGAGGTGAAGCACTTCTGTCCCAATGTTCCCATAATCCTTGTGGGCAACAAGAAGGATCTCCGCAACGATGAACACACACGCCGGGAACTGGCGAAAATGAAACAGGTATCACACTTGCACATACTGTACACACATACACACAGGTGTACAGACATGCATTTACAATCTCCCTCTCTCTCGCATACACACACCTCCCACTCTTACCATTGGATAAAAGCTAATGGTAACTAACTCCGTATGTTGCGTTCTTCAGTAGTTCTCATCCTCTCACCCCTCCCCCCAACAGGAGCCAGTGAAGCAGGAGGAAGGGCGGGATATGGCCAATCGTATCGCAGCTTTCGGCTACATGGAGTGTTCAGCAAAAACAAAGGATGGAGTGAGGGAGGTGTTTGAAATGGCCACTAGGGCGGCGCTGCAGGCACGCAGAGGGAAGAAGAGCAACAAATGCCTCCTGCTGTAGAGTGTATAGGAGAGGGTGCACCCCCTACAGACATGCACATTATATGCACATTATACAAGTGCAGTATGTGCATTGTGTTTTTAATTTATATAAACACAATGCACATACACCCCTACAGACACACACTATACACATTCAATGAACATACTCTCACACATGCCCTACAGTAACACACATTATACATATATACATACATCCCTAAAGGTACACACATTTTATACACACAGTGGGCCTCATTTATCAAACGTCAGCTGAACAAATTTAATTTTTAATCATTCGGAAATACATTTACGCAAACAGTTTTTGTATGTCAGTTTGTTCATCTGAACGGATTTCACAAGTGCTCTAAACTGTTTGCATTGTGTGCGTAAATGAAAAGGCATGGTTGTAAAGCCTGCTTTGCATGTTTGTGCTTTTGTTCTTTCATTTATCTTTTATTTTAGTTAAAAAAGAGTATCTGAATTATTTGAATAAATTATAGTTTGACTATATATTGACACATTATAATTGTCCAAATTATATTAAAATCACAATTGGATTCAATGTTAGAACGGGTCATGCTGCATTTGCGTAATCCTGATTAACCTATTTAATGCTTAATTGCAATAGAATATTAACACGTAAAACACATAAACAAAGTTTGCTATAAACAGGGTGCAGGAGTCATAGCTTAGGCCTTCATTGCTGAGGCTGAATTCGCTTTTTAGAAATTAAGACTTTCTTCTTGGCCTCCAAGTTCATGTTTAACCATTTTCGTTTTACCTGTTGCATAGTACACAGAACCTGAGACACAGAGTTTACAGCAACAGCTAGGCCTATATCTTGCTTTAGTCTTCCCTGGCCCTGACCACTGCTTACACTATTGAATAAAATATGTTTGGCTTGTACTATAATTAACAGCACCTGAATCACCACTTCAGAGAAGTTTTTTTTTCTTTTCTCGTCCATCTCTTTGCCTGCAATGTAATTCCAAGTTTTTTATATGGCATTTTAGAGGCGTCAGTTTATGCTAATCACAAATTCTGGGAATGCGCTTTTCATTTAAGATTCATAGGTATTTATCAACGCACGTGGATACAAAAAAAAGCTGTGTCTATGCGTGTTTTGTACATCCAGTGGATTACTTTGTTTCAAATTAAGTGTGAATTTAAACAGTTTTACGAATATATTGATAAACGAGGCCCAGTGCACATGCATGCACGCACGCACGCACACACATGAACATTACATAAAGACCATACACAACTTGCACTCACCCCATACACACATGCACATTATATGCACAATGTACACCCACACCCATTCGTACAGATCTGCATATTATATACACTCACTGCTCATGCACACACAACCATACAAGACTTGCACATGCACATTGTGTACACACAATGGGCAGTCATGCACGCGCACACACCCTTACAGGTCCACACACATACACAAAAACAAACACACCTTTATTGATGCACATACACACCTGCATGCACACTCAATAGTGCTCCGACCTCCCTTCAGCTCAGGGAGATTAATCACAGCCAGTCTTCATTCATTTGTTTTTTTAACCTGTTTTTATGAAGCTTGTGGGCGTGTCAGTATTTAAAGGGCAGAGAAGTGGAGGCAGCTTTAAACAAAAAAAAAAAAGTATGAACCTCAACTTGCCTCGTGGCATTTTGTCATGTGACTTGTGAGGTCTTTGATCAAGGCTGGTCCAGAGCCCAGGGTCCTCTTTCACATGCGTGTCTGTGGAAATTTTGGGACAAACCCAGGATTTTCGGTTTCACAAAGCGAGTTCAGTGTCTTAAGCCCAAACCTGCAAAACCTCAAGTTTAAGCTAATTAGCTGAATAACATGAACATAGCCTCTGTAAGCCACACGGTGAAATCACAGACACTTCAACAGCAGAAATGAATGCACCGTTTGTAAGAGGTTCTTGTTGATAAACGAGCTAACAAAAGAAGCGCATTTAGGGACTTCTAAGGCACTAAAAGCATGTTCCTTTCTTGCTGTTTTTTTGCTGTTGGTACGTGTGTGTGATTGAACCATGTTTAACCAGGCATATAAGCTATTTTCATGTTATTCACCTAACTGAAGCTTATGGTTTCACGGGTTTAGGCTTAAGGCCCTGTTGCAGCAATAGCAACTTTGGCTAAATTGTGAACTCGCTTTGTTGAATTTGTTGAATTTGTTGAAATCCTGGGTTTATCCTAGAATGTCTGCAAACTTAATTTGGTTAACTGAGTTGGCCATGTTCGTGAAACCGTGCCCAGATCTGCTACTTAAGTATTTGGCCCCGCCTCCAGCCTGTTTACTGATTCCCCTTTCACACCAACGCAACTACCCAAGTAAAACCCGTGTTTGCCTTTGGTGTGAAACGGTCAACCTGTGTTATCTAACCCAGGTCACCCTGCTCATGACCTGGGATTTACGTGGGTTTGACACTGCTCAGCTTCGGTATGAAAGGGGGTGGGGGACACAGGTTACTCAATGTAGCATGATTAGCTGACCAACCCTTGATCTTGTAATGTGTTTTACTGGCCAAAATGTCCTGAATCAGTGCTCCAAGTCTTACAACTGCCCTCATGCGCAAACAGTGTCCCAAAACTTTTATACACAGGCCATGATGGAAACCATACTCATGTAAATGTGTATTAGAAACAAACTTCTGTGGAATTATTGCCATTTTCACTAGCTAGCTTTACTGCTAGATTCACGCAAGAAGATGATTGCTCAGTTGTCACAGGTAAATATGTAATAGTGAATATTAAAAAAACAACAAATAGGCTATATTACTTTAAATGTTTTGTGACAGCTTTTACAAAGTATTTGGAAGAATTCGAGCACATCACTGGGCTATTGATTCAGGAGTTAACATCCTAAATTAAGCCAGCGTAATGGCAAACTTCATTGTATCCGGTAGCCGGCTGGCTACCAAGCTGTATTAGCAGGAGAAAGCAGAATGTGTGCAGAAGTAAACTTGCGGACCCAGGTCTTGTGGCAAAGACCTGGTACTCACCCGTGACCATAGTATGGTGTGACTGTGAGGGGTGTGAGTCAAACGCAAGTTAAACCTGTGTTCAATATCCTGTGTCAACCCTGGGTTTTGTGTGAGAAAGGGGTACTAATTAGAGGGTTTCCTGCTTGTCCAGCAATCTCTGTGCATAAATACATCTCTGCAAATGTACAATAAAGGGATTAGAATAAGAGATTTACAAGCGTAGATACTGTACACAAATGGCTATGTATGGCTGTGTGTTGAGGCATACGTGCATATACACAATCATAAGTACAAATATGAGTATGTGTGTAAAATATGCATATATACATATGTACACGTGATTACAAATATGTATTAATGCATTTGTGTGTGTGTGTATATATATATGTCTATATGCAAACATGCAACAATGAATGTGTATGACATGCATATATACACATGCACACGCATGGCTACAAATGTATATGAGTATAATTGTATACATGTACACAACTCACTACAAATATGTGTGTGAAAGCATGTGAGTTGTATAATACACAAATGTGTATATATGCACATGTGCATATATACATGTGTACACAGACATGACTGGAACCTGAATTTGTAAAGACTTTGGAACTTTTGTGTAATAAATTGATTTATATAAGGTTTGTGTGGTGCTTTGAATCTGAAAGAGGTGCCTTGTTAAGAAAGGACTTTTTGTGCAGTCCATGACTGGGTTATTTTCGCATTGAGGGTGGAGGGGGTTCGTTTACCATCATGGACATTCATTTTCCACATCTCCATCCAAGTGTTTTTGAAGGAAACTTCCACTGAGGGGAAAAAAATGTACTAAAAAGCAGAGCACATAATGAATGTGCTAATGGATGCAATTAATGGAGTTAATGTCTCTGGAAGACATTAGAAGGTGATCGTTCATAGAAAAGCGACATTGCAGAACATGCAGAAAAGCTAACGAAAGCTCTTAAATGCAAACTGTAAACAAACTTGGAAGATCTGTGACACTTTGTTCACGTGGTTTACCTTACAAAGGAAATAACCTGCCAGTGATGTGCATTGTTTCATTTTACTGGACACGTGCTGTTTAAATGTGTAGCACAATTAATTTAATTCATAATGTGCCTGTCATTAAGGACAAAGCTGGTAAAATAAACAGCCAATTATAGACCTATTGCCCTAGCCAGCATTCTTTCTAAAGTGTTGGAGAGAATATTGCTGAACAGACTACAATTGTACATTCTCACCACTGATAACCAATTTGGCTATAAAAGTAAACATGGCACAGATATGTGTATTTTTGCTTTAAAGGAAATAGTAGACAAATACAGAAGCCAAAATTCTACCATGTTTATGTGTTTTATAGATGCCTCAAAGGCATTCGATCAAATAAATCATGAGAAATTATTTTATAAAATGTGCCATAGAGGTGTACCCAAGTATATACTCAGAATGTTAGTTCTCTGGTATGCCCAGCAGACTATGCAGGTTAAATGGGGCAACGCTGTATCTACTCCCTTTCATGTTAGTAATGGAGTCTGGCAGGGTGGGATTTTATCCCCTTTTCTTTTCAGTATGTACATGGATGATTTATCGAAGCAGCTGAATAGGTGCAAAACCGGCTGTATTGTTGCAAATATTGTCATTAATCACCTTATGTATGCAGATGTTTTGGTTGTTTGCAGTCCATATAGTGCTGGTCTACAACAGTTATTAAAGATATGTTCCCAGTATGGTGAATAATTTGACATCAAATATAATGCCAAAAAGAGTAATAGTATGACTGTTAGATCTAAAGAGGACAGGAAATCAGTATTCCCTGGTTTTTTCCTGAGTGATAATGCTCTTAAGGTGTGTAATGAGATTAAATACCTTGGCCACTGTATCACAGATGATTTAACAGATGACAGAGATATTTATTGACAATGTCGCAAATTGTATGCACAAGCTAACATGCTGACACGTAAATTTCATATGTGCACAGTCAATGTCAAATCCTCATTGTTTGGAGCCTTCGGTATGCCCCTGTATACAGCTCACCTGTGGTGTATTTACAGAAAAAGCAGTATGCAGAGACTTAAATTGGCATATAAATTGGCGGTTGTTACTTCATGTGCCAAGATCTCACAGTGCTAGTCAGATGTTTGTTAATATTGGAGTACCTACCTGTCAAGCAGTAATAAGAAACCTTATGTACAAATTTATGTGTCGTCTGGTTGAGTCAGAGAATAGCATTATCGAGGTTCTAACCAAGCCTGTGATGAGTTGTACTAGATTTTCATCAAATATGTGGAGGCACTGGCACGAGTCTTTATGTAGGCCTAAACTTTTAGATGGGTCATAAATGTAACCTCTATCAATGATTTTTATCTGTGCTTTTGTATGTGTAACTTATTCCCCACCCCATCCTTTTTTTACTCGTGCTATGGACCTTTTTTTTTAAGATGAGTCTTGATTAAAGTTGAAATGAAAATGAAATGAAATAATGGGGATTCACAGAAAATATTAGCCACCCTGGCCTTCGCTATTGATGCCATGTAAATTACAAGAGAAACCGGTTGGTTTTAATGTGATAGCGACTCTGGAATCTAATCCAGACCGTTAATGATAATGACGCCGGAAAGGTAGAACTAGTATGTGAGTAAAGAGTTCGTGACTCAAATACCCGTCACTTCCATCTGCTCCATCATGTGAGCAGCTCTGCTGTAACTCCAACTGAATCCTGTGAAATGTTCAGCGCGGCGCTGCTGTTATATACGTTTCTATTTTTAGAAGTAACGAGTTAACTTATTTTTAAACGACGTGAGATCATAGCAAGGCGAGTTGCTGCCCCGCTTGCTGGAACTGCGCACGCTAGGGCGGGCCTTTCGATGCCGAGTAGGAATTGTATGTGGTAAAGGCAGTATTCAGAGCGGTCAGTGCTGATATAGTCACCTTGTGCTCTTTCTTTGTAACGAGCGTCGACTGTATATCCAGTCCTCCGCTCACGTTTTCTATTACTACAGTCCCACAGCGCCATTATCCATAACAAGTCTATATTTGCTTATTCAATGACTTTTGAATGGAGGTGCTGATCGGGGTGTTCTAAAAGCCTATTTTAGTTATTATGAGTGATAACGCTTATATTAAGGCAGTGAATGTTTCCTAGATCTACACTGGCAACGAGTGTAACGAAAAATACTAGACACGCATAAAAACCCCACACACGTTCTATCCAGGCTATAAGCTCTGTAACGTTTACTGGGTGCCATGACATTTCATAGAAACCTGAAATAACTGCTGGTCCCATCCAGACCACCGCTTTTAACAGTTTCTGGTGGCGCACAACTCGTCGCGCTCCTGTGATGTACTGCATAGTTCGTATATTCCATGGAGGGTGCCTGCACTGAATACCCCATTGATGTTGGCTGGTTGTGCAGAGCCAGTCCCGATCGGGTGGAAAATGGGCCATTCCCCATGTGCAGTGCCAGCCATAGCCTCTGAGGGGCCATAAGCAGGATTTGATATTCTTTAGATTGACCAACATCATAAATTCTATATATGCATATATTAGAATAATTAGGGGCCCCCTGGTGGTCGAAGAGCTCTAAGCATCCGCTTATTGAGCCAAGCTGGCTCTGGCTGTGTGGTAGGTTTCCAGTGTATAAGTAGGGCTTGTCAGAAGGAACTTACTGGCAATATCCTGTGTTTCCTATTAATGTGGGTATTTGTAACCGGGAATGGTGCAGAGAGTGGGCTGAACAGTCTGCAGGATGAGGTATGTGGTGAACTATCTGGACTTTTCCCATAATCCTCTGGGTTATCTTCAGTTTTCAGAATTTTGGCAGACTGATGTAGGGAAGAACACAGAACTAAATGAGTGCTGTTGACTGTTTCTGTGGTTATGCACTCTGTACACTTTATTTCTCAGCTTTAGAGCATTTGCAATGAATGGGTTCATTCTTTCACAGGTTGGTTCAGCCAATAATTTAGGTTAGTCAGGAAGACCCTGACATTTTAACTTCAACATGATTATTATTTTTTTTATAAACAGGTTTTTATTAGAAACATTAACAAAGAGTAGAAAACACACAAATCATAGGGCAGGGGCATACAAAGGGGTGGGGGTGAGGACTAATCAACTACACACAATGAGCAAGTTGTCAAAATATACAGAGCTTGACAAGCTCACAGCATCACTACTAGACCTGTTCCACCTCCTAAACCTCTCCAAAAACAAGTATACTACTTTTTGGACGCTTTACAAATCATTAATTTCAAATTAATTTGATTGTCTTCATTTTTTGATATTTTAGTTTGGTAAAAATCAATGGTTATAGTGTTCTGGGGAACAGTTGGTCAGCTCCACCGTGCTGTCTCTACACACCTGGTGAAACACAGTGCAGCAGTCAGCCAATCAAATTCTTCATCTCACAAAGTGCATGCCTGCAGTTACTATAAGCCAATACATAGCACATCAGAGAACATTTCTTTGGTTTTACTGTAAACATACCGCAGTGTTAGGCATTTACACCCCCCCCCCCCCCCACCCATGATTTGCCTGCTTGTAACGCGAAGGTGAATGAAATCCATACATTGTGTGTGTTTAAATTTCAAAGCTTCCCCAGTCAGATAACAAGGCATTAAAAGTGAACAAACACTGCATTTAATTTTGTTTTTTAACAAAAGCTTAATTGTGACCAAATGCTAAATCCCAAGCCTGGCAAGAAATAAAATTCACCAAATAAATGCTTTTCATTGGTAGCTTGCCTCATTAATATATGATGTCATTAAAGTGCCACATGATGGAGTTCTCCCTGGTAGTGGGATAGCCCATAAAGACTCAAAACTGCTGTATTCTAACAGGCATCTGATATACCCCCTTATTTGTGATTTTCATATTTACAAGTGGACACACCCACTTCCTTTATGGGGTCTGCAAGGTTTAATTTTTCAAAACCCATACACACTTCTGTTCTTCAAATTATTATTTTTAATTTCTCAGGCAGTATTGATCATGATGCCAAGGTTCTGCTCCTTGGCTGATCACTGATCTGTGGTTGTTGTTGCTGAGGAGAATGAAAAGCAAGCGCATGTACCAATACAAGAAGAGGGAGGAGCAAGAGCTGCAAGAAAATACGGGGGAGGCTGCTGAAAATAGTGATTTCACTTTCTTCTGTTCCTGGAAAACACAGATTCTTTAGAAATACCAGATTCTTAACTCTGTGTTCTTAACACTGAAAGTTCTGTCCCTCTGGCTTGGAAACTGTGGCAGTGCTGTCATGCCCATGGCCACACCCCTTAACTCCTATTAACTCCTATTAAGCAGCAGTAACTCCTATCACCAGCCAGAAACTGTTGTAGTTATGCAGTGGAGAAGAGTGAAGGAACATTTGTGGTGAGCATCTGGTGTTTCTAAATAATCTTGGTAAATGTGACACCAAGATGAGAGATCAGGGGTGAGGGCTCACTGGTGCTTCTTTGGTGGGGTGCGGGTGCGGGCGATGAGCACAGGTAATAGGGCAAGTGCAGTGAGGGCTATAGCCAACAGGGGGCGGTAGAACAGCCAGCCGGCTGCAATGGTGAGGAGTGAGAGGGAGCAGGAGACACAGAGAGCGAAGATCTTCAGCCCCAAATTCACAAGCTCTCTGAGGACAGGAACCCAGTCCACTGTAACATACAAACATATCATTACATACACAGATTCAGCTGTAACGAACGTATACATAATTAACTACGAACTATTCCACAGTAACATACAGAGACATCATTACATACACCCATTCAACTGTAATGTACAAATACATAATTAACTACAACCTATTCCACTGTAACATACAGAGACATCATTACATACACCCATTCAACTGTAATGTACAAATACATAATTAACTACAACCTATTCCACTATAACATACAGAGACATCATTACATACACCCATTCAACTGTAAAGTACAAATACATCATCATCTACAACATATTCCACTGTAACATACAAACTAGGGATGCAACGATCCGATACTAGTTATCAGTATTGGGCCAATATTGACCTAAAATGCTGAATTGAATATTGGTGACAGTGACTATTTATCCGATCCGATCCAGAGATGTAGTTTGCCATAAACGTGTGTGATGCGACCGACGGCAATAGAGTACCGCACACTTGTAGAATGTGACCACCACCAAGTGTGGAGGGCTTGTAAAGTATACTTCAGTGACTAAACAAACTCATCATTACTTATTCCACTAGCTGACAGATCTTCAGCACATTTTAGGAAAGAAATTATATGAAATTTCTACCTATTTTACCTGAGAAAACACACCCCTCAGAAATTACATTTAACACAAAAAAGAAACTGTGCCTATGCCCTTAATTCATAAGTGTATGTTTACACAATGTGCAGTAAGAGGGCAATGCATCTTGTGTATCGTGTCATCTGTATCTTACCATGTGTGTGGGTAAACAGGATCATTTTAGCTCAATATAATGCAGGGTCATTCAAAGTTGAGGACAGATTTTCTGGGTGGAAGACAATGCTGATTTGCTCTGCTCTTACCCAGAGTGTAGAATACCCTCATGGTCAGACTGATCCCCAGGAACATGAGCCCCCAGCCTGCAGCTCTGAGAGCCCAGAGACGCCTGGTGTTCACCTGATGTTCCCGCTCAAACACCTCCTACAGCAGGTAAAGCACCTCCAACAGTAGGTATAGTGCATACACAACACCTCCTATAACAGGTATGGCCCTTACATGACACCTCCTGAAAAAGGTTTTGCACACACATAACACTTCCTACAACAGGTAGGGCACAAACACCTATTACAACAGGCATAGCACATACATAACATGTCCTACAACAGGTATAGCGCATACATAACACCTCCTGAAAAAGGTTTAACACACACATAACACTTCCTACAACAGGTATACAGCATACATAACACCTACTGTACAACAGTTAGAATTCAGAGAAGTTTCAACAAAACAGTTTGCTAACCAAAATGTACAATATAAAATAATTATTTTGTTCTCGATATTGGAAAAAATAGCTATTTCTTTTACAGTCGTTTCATAATCTGCAGGAAATTTATGGGCATCTTTTCTTTTAAAAGGGATAAAGTAATTCAACTAAGTATTTGACCCTGGTTTTGAACACCACACACACATACAGTACATACACATGTACACACACATGCACACACATACCTCGGCAGACAGTTCTTCCAAATACAGAATCTCCAGCTTTTCTCCAGACTTGGTTTTAAAGGACATCAGTTGTTCACCCCTCTGCATCGCAACCACACTGACCTGCAGAGACCACAGATTGACCAAATAACCTAATCACTACACACTGATCTGCAGAGACCACAGATTGACCAAATAACCTAATCACTACACACTGACCTCAGACTTTCCTGCTGGACAATTTGCAGAACGTCAATACTCACCACCTGAGCAGGTCTTGGGTATGATCCCTCACCACTCATTCCCGCGTAGTAAAAAGACACTCTTACATCCCCTACCTGAGAATCCAAAGCAAATCTATTAGTCTGTGCATGCAAAACAAACTCTGTCACAGATTGCACATACAGAGCAAACTCTGTCACAGACTGCACATATAGAGCAAACTCTGTCACAGACTGCCATACAGAACTCTGTCACAGACTGCACATATAGAGAAAACTCTGTCACAGACTGCACATATAGAGCAAACTCTGTCACAGACTGCACATACAGAGCAAACTCTGTCACAGACTGCACATACAGAACTCTGTCACAGACTGCACATACAGAACAATGTATGTGTGGAGTGTAAGTGTGTACTGACCTCTGGCAGGTTGGGGTGTGGAGAGTGTGTGTGTGTGTGTGTGTGTGTGTGTATAAGTGTGTACTGACATCTGGCAAGTTGGGGTCTGGAGTGTGTGTGTGTGTGTGTGTGTGTGACTGGCCAGTTGGGGCTGGAGTGTGTGTGTGTGTGTGTGTGTGTGAGTGTGTACTGACTTCTGGCCAGTTGGGGTCTGGAGTGTGTGTGTGTGTGTGTGTGTGTGTAAGCGTGTACTGACCTCTGGTCGGTTGGGGTGTGGAATGTGTGTGTGTCTGTGTATATGGCCAGTTGGGGTGTGGAGTGTGTGTGTGTGTGTGTGTGTATAAGTGTGTACTGACCTCTGGTCGGTTGGGGTGTGGAGTATGGTAAAAGAAGTCTCCATCCACTGTGATGAAGGAATCAGGGTCAGGAGAGGGCACAGTCAATCTCAGCCTCTCAAAGTTGTCAATCTTCTCCACCAAGCCTGAGGGACCAGACAATTATAGAAACACATACACTAAAAAAACATAAACACACATTCTACCACAAACAAACTGATACACACAGTGGAAACCCTCATACCGCACATTCACTTACACTAAAACACACAATCTCTTAGACACACACTTTCACAAAGTTGCACTGTAGGGAAGCTCAAAGCCTACCATTGGACAGAGAGAATCGTCCCACCCAGACATCAGGAGCAACCACAGTTACACTCTCCACTGCCATCGCACTGCAACAGGGGTGTACAAAACATTTGTTACCTTTAAATTCATGTTGCAGACACTACAGTTTTCACATTCTATGCATTTTTTAAGGAGAGCAGACACTGTACTCTCCTGACATATTTTTGTTTTTATTCAAACAGGGGGAGAAAGAAAGTGTACAGAAAGTGCCACGGTGGGGAATCAACCCCTTGGCTGTATGGGAGAGTTCACAGATCTAATATTGGTCTCATGCCGCCGTCTTTTTTGGGACAAGAAAATGGAGGGAATAAAAACATCTCATTTTGTTGCGTGTGGGGACTAAACAGATTTCCCATAACCCCTGGGATATGATGTAAATAACATCCCGCTCTGATTACAGTACTAAGCCAGTGTCAGTACGCATTTCCGAGTCCATGCGCTAAAGTTGAGCGTGGGCCTGGTTAAAAGCACTTCACACTGTATTGTGGGCTTCAGAATTTCTCTGGAGTAGGGGCAGGACTGAGTTTGCACCAGTGACCCACTGTTCATATGACATTTTCGAACATCACTCAGGCCCTAATGTTCCCTGAGTGACAGGGGAAAAAAGGTCCAGTCTTGACTGAGAGGTCACCAAGCGCTGATGCTACCTTTGTGGCAAAGGGCAAGGGGAATGCATTTGAGAAGAAAGATTCCGAGCTGGGATGGCACTTAAATAGCCACCGTATACAAATTTGGCCACAAAGAACATCTTTACTCTGACTAGCCATCAAGATGGCACCGTGTAGATCTTTTCAGTCTTGGGATTGGATTAATTCAATTTCCAAATGCAGCTTAAAATGAAGTTAATAAAGAAACAGAACTGCTTTCTCTCTTTATGTGGCTGCCTAAGCAGGCTCATCATAGCTGACTGGTTATACAATGCATTCACCAAATTATTTCCCTTAAAGCTGACTTGCCTAATTTCCCCCTAAAAGCTGATACATAATTATTTGCATTTCTAACTCACCTACATTCCTCACACTCAGCTACTTCTCAGTGCAAATGCTTGGGTAAATAAGGTTAATAAATGAACAGCAGCATGAAGATGTTAATATAGAGAATGTTACCTGGGGTTAATGTGCCCAATCTCTTTGTCAAAGTTCCTGCTACTGACGATGTCTGACCTCCACTCTGTACCTGAGCAAGAGGGAGAGGAGCGATCAGTGTGTGTGCTCACTGTAGAAATATGCTGTCTCACGCAGTCTCACTGTGCTTGTGTGTGAAGGTTTAAATCTGTAGGGTACTTGTATGTGTGTGTGTGTGTGTGTGTGTGTATACCCCCTGTAGGAGTATGTTGTCCTCTTAAATTGTGTGTCTGCATGTGTGTGTGTGTGTGTGTGTGTGAATGTGTGTACACATTACATACTGTAGGAGTATGTTGTCTCAGTCTTCGTCTGTCCATCCTCCTCATAGTCTCTGTACGAGAGGAAAACAATCAAGGTTCACTGAGGAGGATGGACATGCTGTGCTATCTCATTGGTCTCTGTCCTTGTAGTTCCTCCCACCTGCTCTCCTGGTGCTCCACCCACTGGTACATTTCCACCTGCCTCTTCAGTTTGACTGCATGCACTGCCACTCTGTAGTTTGGGTCATGCAGGGGCTAGAAAGGGAAGCACAGTGGTGTGTTTTGTGAAGGTGTTTGCATACAAGTGTGTCCACAAAAATGAGTGAGTATGTATGAGAGAGGAAGTGAGATGGTATATGTATATGCTTGTCTATGCTTGAGGAAGAGGAGGAGCATGTAAGGATGATAGAAACAGGGTGATGTAACTACTAGGAGCAGTGAAAAGGTGGTGTTGGATGCTGTACCTGGGCAGTGCGCAGGGGGGCAGACAGATGTATTAGGTGGTTATTATTCTGGACTTCTGGAGCAAAAGAAGGTTCCAAGGACACCACCAGTGACAGACCCTCATCCAAAGAAGCAGCGACACGTATCGCCCTGCCCTATAGGGGGCAACACTCCTTACAAATCACACAAACAGACCCTGGTGGCAACACTCTCGACTACTTACAGGCACACAGAGGGCAACCCTCAAAACATGCAAAAACATCACTCTGCCCTGTAGGGGGTGACACTACATTAAAAACAAAAGACACAAACTGCTCTTCACATCAAGGGTAACTGCAGGGCAGTTCGAGTTAGTTGTACCTCATTGGTGAAAAGCACGTAAAATGACAGCAGGAATAAAGAGACTCCCACAAGCATTCCTCCAGACGTCTCGCTGAGGCGCTCCAGGAACCCGGGCTTTGATTGGCTGCTGACACGCGTATGCGTGTCCCTGATCTGTGGGCAGAATGTAAACTAAAGTAAAGAGAGCAGTCATGGAAAAACACTGTCACTTGACCAAAATATGTGCGAATTAGTTTGAGAAAATTCTGTATTGTCACGCCCCATATACATAAATGTATAATGGTTCATCATTGGTTCTGCCTATAATAGTATTTTAAACATATCCACAAGTTACTACAACGAACATGGCCAAAATCACGGGACCAATGGATTCCTTTTAATAATGAAGTTGCTTTGGATTCCAACCTTGTACTCTTATTGAAATGGTTCATTATTGTTTTACAAAAATATGAAGAAAAACTGCAGCATTAGCGGTATCGGAACTGCTCAAATGAATATCAGCCAGATCTCCTTTTGATATTTTTAATTTACTTAAAGGTCATGCTCAGGCCGGTTAAAACGTGCACATTATTATTTCAGTGTAAGATTATTTAAACGAGTTGCAGTGCAGTTGGTATGATTTCCTTTACTGTAACGTTAATGTTGATAACCTTAAAAATGTCACCATGAACCAGATTTATTCTGCAGCTATTTTTGTGTAAATTACATATTCTAGACATTCAAAGAATGTTCGATTGTTCGGACCTAGTTAGGCAGTAATTTGCAACGCCTGCAGCTGCATAGGGTTAGCTAACCCACAACTCCCCAGGTATTAAATTAACTTAAACTAATTATGTTTTCGCTATGGTGGAACGCTGGACTCGATTAGCTAGATAGTCTGTGGACGTCATTTTTCATTTTCACATTTGTGTTCATTTATAACCAAGAGTGGAAACTTCTTACCGTACCGGTTCCGACATACTTTCACTATTTCCACACCCACTCTGCTTTTTGCAAGAAGTCCTTTGGGAGATGAACTGGAAATACTATTAATGCAGTTACTGAGCTCGCGGCTGATTATATAATTATTCGATCATCTCGTAACCACTAGGACGCTGAACAAATGCACGTTAGGTTTTTAAACTGTAGAACAGTACAGGACACTCAACTACCCTAAACTGCAATCCTGGAAATGTCATCAGAAGTTGTTAGGATCTTGCAGGAAGTTGACGCCTGAATCGTGCTATGATTTGATAGGGTGAATGGACATCAGCTGGTTCTTCAGAGGCTTTTTGGGAAATGTAGTTATTGTTGAGGTCCAGCTGTACTTGAGGATACTGCCTTGAGTACGTTGTACCAGGGTTTTAATGTGACCACTTTTTTTTGGAATTGTTGCCCTCTGAAATGATTTAGATTTTTCTTGGCGTGTTTCTATATTATTCTTCAATATAGAAATACGAAAGCTGAAAGTCTCTTGGTGTATGGCAAGGTGCCACAGGATATGATGGTTTTTGTGTTCACCTTAAAATCAGCAATCCAAAGTACACCCAAGAAACAAGTAATAAGATGTCTGTTAACTGTTCGGACATTATCTTGATGTGACTTCTACTAACTGCAATTTGCTCTGTAACTCACCACAACCTCCCCCCCCCCCCCTTTAAACACAGCTTTTGTGGCTGAGTGAGGAAACCCCCACCTTGGCTCTCTCTCTCTCTCTCTCTCTCTCTCTCTCTCTCTCTCTCTCTCTCTCACACACGCACACACACACACACACAGATGCATCAGATTCTATAAACTCATCTTCTGTGATTGACATTTGAGAGGATTATGTGCTATGGGGCAGATGCGCTTGCATGATCCACTGGAGACGGAGACGTGAGGGACTAGCACGCACATGCATGAACTCGCACACTCATACAGGCACTTTTCTATTCACATACTCATAGACACACTTGGAGGATTGGCTGCCCCCTGCCAGTTACAGAAGAACTACTTCTCCCTCAGAAACAGGACCTTTACTCCGGGGAAGAGCCAGCATGCAGGAGTATGATGTCATCGTTTTGGGCACAGGTCTGAAGGTGAGAGTGGCCTTTGTGTCTATATGATGAATTCCATATATATATATACAGTCTATACCTGTCCTCACCCATGTATGCCAGGCTATACCTCTGCCATCTCTCTGTACTATTACTGATTTTCCTCAAATGCTTGCCAACACTAACTGAAACAGTTTAAAGACCGTTTAATACAGGAAACGTATCAATTGCGTGAATGCACTGTTCATTTAAAGTGCTTATTTCATGCTCCTCTGTAAATTTTGTTAATAGTGTCAATTAATGATTTGACCAAATGTTATATTGTGTTGATGCAGCTATACAAATTTATGTACAGTAACCTTGTTTTCTGAGGGTATGGGTTCATTTTGTAAATCAGTGAAAAGTTTTGATTAAATGAGACGATGAAGAATGAAACATCCTTGGATATTTGCTGCAATAATGGGTTATGATGGTGGTGTGTGTGCGTGCGTGTATGCGTGCGTGTGTGTGTATGTGTGTGTGTGTGTGTGTGTGTGTGTATGTAAAAGTGTAAAAGGGAATAGGGCAAGGTTCTGAACTTGTGGCTCTGATGATCCCACTCACTGGATCAAGTGGCTGTAAGCAGGATTATCTGTCTGACATTCACACCTCCTCCTGTGATAATGAAAATTTGGCAGTCCTAGTGCCTGTCCTGAGGAGTATGTTATATAGGTGATCAGAAAAAAGCATAGGACAAACTTTTCTTAAATGTTTTTTTTCATTCAAATCAAATATGAAATTGGTCTTTGTATAAAATGTATATCATACATTTCTCTGTCTTTCAGGAATGCATTCTTTCAGGGATAATGTCAGTGAGTGGTAAAAAAGTCCTTCACATTGACCGGAACCCATACTATGGAGGGGAGAGCGCCTCTGTCTCCCCACTGGAAGAGGTATTACTATATATCACCTAAAAATAAAGTTGTGTGGCTGTCAAACATTTTATTTAGACAGACTTTATTAGACCTGGGTATGTGAGATGGTTGTTTGTTGGGTTTGTACAGTCGTCTGTGTTGTATGTGCAGTTGATTGAATGCTGTATCTATGTAGTTAGTTGTGTGTTGATTGTGTGCAGTTGTCTGTGTGTTGTATCTATGTAGGTAGCTGTGTGTTGATTGTGTGCAGTTGTCTGTGTGTTGTACGTTTATGAATGTGTTGAATACATTGTCCTCTCTCTCTCTAGCTGTATAAGAAATTCCACGTATCAGGTCCTCCTAATACTATGGGTCATGGGCGTGACTGGAACGTGGACCTTATTCCCAAATTCTTGCTGGCCAATGGTGAGGAAACTGTGTGAATTGGGGCATACTGTGAAGTCTGTAATATCAGTTTGTGCATCTACGTTTGGTCATGTGTCTCTGTCCGTGAGACACTTTGGATAAAGAGTGTGTAAGTAATGAGTTACAGTATGTGTGATAATTAATTTGTTTGCACTGTATGAAATTTCACATGTGTAGGCATGTGTATGTTGCAGGGTGTGTAACTGTGTCTACATACGGTATGTGTGCGTGTATACTGTGTGTAAATAAGTCCACAGTGAGTAACTTTTCATCTCTATTTGTGAGTATGTTGTTGGGTGTGTAACTGTATGTGCATGTGTGCTTGTGTGTGTGTTGCAGGGGAGTTAGTGAAGATGCTACTGTACACAGGGGTGACTCGGTATTTGGACTTTAAGGTGGTGGAGGATAGTTTTGTGTACCATGCAGGACGAGTCCACAAGGTCCCATCAACAGAGGCTGAGGCCCAGGCATCAGGTGACATCCGTCACTCTCCCCCCGTCTATCACTCCTGTAACTCTCACCTCTCAATAACATCTTACTCCATCATATCCCAGCATGTAATCTGTGTATCTTCCCTCTGTCAGATCTGATGGGCATGTTTGACAAGCGTAGATTCCGTAAGCTGCTACATTTTGTGCTGAACTATGAGGAGAGCAGCCCAGGAACTCACCATGACATGGAGCCCAAACGCACCAGCACCAGGGAGCTTTTCCGCCACTATGACCTTGGGCCAGATGTCATTGAATTCACAGGACATGCCCTGGCTCTGCACCAAAATGATGAGTCAGTAGCAACCACTTCTACTCCCACTGCTGCTGCTACTACTACTATTACTAATCATTTTATTACCACTGATACTACTATTACTGATACTGCTACATCTACAACCATTACTACAGCTACTGCACTACTTCTACTAGTTTTTTGTATTAGCACTACTACAGAGATTTTCTCTATATAGCTCCCCACTTACTGTGAGCAATAGTCTCCAAATAAATCTCCTCCAATATAGAACAGTGGTATTTTACTTCACTAGCTCTGTTGCCCACTGCTGTGTGCCATCTGTCAGTGCTGGAGCAGTGCAAACGTATGAACACATTGTTTTCCTTCATTGTTTTGCTATTCAGAAAAGAGATAAAATCTGGTCGGACCTAGCCACTTTCACATTCACAATAGGAGTAACAACCATGGTTTTAATGTGGTACAATACAATGAAAAAGAACCACACCACTGGCACTTCTGTTCTACTGTGACAATTAGATCTACATCTACTACTATTTTACTCTCACAGAAATATACATACAAGGTAACTCCACGGTTACTCCCTGATTAATGCAATGTCTCCATGGTAACTTGTATCGATGTGCGTCTGCAGGTACTTGGATCAGCCTTTCCACCAGACGATTAAACGCATCAGACTGTACATAGAGTCTCTGGCTCGCTTCAGTCACAGTCCATACCTCTACCCCATCTATGGCCTGGGGGAGCTGCCGCAGGGATTTGCACGGTAACAATACAGAGCATAGCCTCCTTTAGATATCTGCAGTCTGAAATACTACACAATATATTATCTCTCTTTCTCTCTCTCTCTCATACTCACTCAGTCACTCTCTCCCTCTCCTTGTCTCTCCCCATCTCTGAGTCTCTTGCTCACTCACTCTTTCAAGATCTCTCATATTCAAATTCAAGATTTTTTATTGGCAGAAAATACATTTGTAAAAATCTCCAAAGCATATCACATCACATCTAAACATTACCACAGATGAACATCAGTAAATGCCATAGAATTAGGACAACTGTAATAATAATAATAATAATAATAATAATAGTAATAATAATTTCTCTTCTTCAGACTCAGTGTAGAGTATGGGGGAGCCTACATGCTGAACCGTGCGGTGGAGGAGATAGTGATGCAGAACGGTAAAGTTGTTGGAGTGAAGTCTGAGGGACAGGTGAATCAGAAGATGGACACCCTTACCATTTACCCCCTTTTCGCCTGCTATCTCCTCCTATCTCCCTGTTCTTCATTTGTCCCCCCTCCCCTTTACTTAACCCTTGGGTCTTCCTACCTCGCTTGTTCTCTCTACCTCTCCCACTCCTTTCCTCTCCTTCCCCCTCCATCACCCGCTTTCTTTCTAATTCTTTCTCTCTTTAAGCTGTAATATCAGCTTCTCCATTTTCCCTTTCTATTTCCTCCATATCTCCCCTTTATCCTCTTTTCATTGCTCTTCCTTGTTATGTTACTTAGGTATTTCACTGTAAGCAGCTGATCTGTGACCCCAGCTATGTTCCCAATCGGGTGAAAAAAGTGAGCCGTGTCATTCGGGTTATCTGTTTACTCGACCATCCAATCAAATCTACTCATGATGCCAGCTCCTGTCAGATCATCATCCCTCAAACACAGCTCAACAGAAAGTCAGGTATTGTGTCACAGATCAACATGAATTATTACATCACAGCTATATAGGAAGTAACTTGTCATAGATAAACATGCACGCACATGCGTTCACAGTGCAAGTTTGAAAACTGCTGAATTTTCTGCCAACCAGTCCAAGGCAATCGTACACCTTGGCTCTATTTTTGGAAGTAGTCAAAAAATAGTTTATTTTGCTTCTTGGGAAAGTCTTTGGGACCTTTCTGCTATTATACCCCTCTTTGTCTGTGCTTGGCAGCTGAGAGATTCACTCCCAGCAGTTGAGCGCCTCTCGAGTATCACAACACTAGCTATGTAATCCAGAATAGACCCCCCAAATGTAGCAATGTCGATTTAAACTTTAAGTTATTACTGATTGAGTCTTTCTGTCTGTGTCCGTTCCTATCAACTGCCACGCAGACGTCTACGTTTGTGTGGTGTCTTACGCCCACAATGTGACAGCTGAGGGGAAGTATGTTGCCATGGTGAGCACTACTGTGGAGACCAATAACCCTGAGAAAGAGGTGAAGCCAGGACTGGAGCTGCTGGAGCCCATTCTACAGAAGTGAGTACGGCCGCATCCACAACACAAACAGAAACTAGAAATACTGCCTCGCGGTTGTATGCCTCTGCCAACCAGTAGCCAGTTTGGATATAAAATGTCATCACTTCATCATTTTATCCTATTAGACATTTGTGTGAAACTTTGTCATAATTCACGTATGAATTCTTGAGTTATGGCCAAAACGTGTTTTGTGAGGTCACAGTGACCTTGACCTTTGACCACCAAAAGCTAATCAGTTCACCCTTGAGTCCAAGTGGACGTTTGTGTCAAATGTGCAGAAATTCCCTCAAGGCAAAAACGTGTTTTGTGAGGTCACAGTGACCTTGACCTTTGACCATCAAAATCTGATCAGTTCATCCTTGAGTCCAAGGGGACATTTGTACCAAATTTGAAGACGTTCCCTCAAGGTGTTCCTGAGATATCGCGTTCACGAGAATCGGGACGGACGGACGGACAGACAACCCGAAAACATAATGCCTCCGGCCACGGCTGTGCCGTCGCGGAGGCATAAAAATCCACAAACACAACCTGAAAGTGTATTATGTGTTATAAGCTTTTTTCTGATGTGTTATCTAGGGACTCCACAGCAGGGGGTAATTCCCTAGTTTGTTTGTTTGTTTATTTAGATCCCCATTAGCTACTGTATTGTAGGGAACCATTTACTTACATTAACTCTGATTGGTCCACAGATTTGTCTCCATTGAGGACCTGTTTGTCCCCAGAGATGATGGGAGGTACAGCCAGGTGAGGACCGCGTTGTACTGGATGCAATGGTCAGATAAGGTTATAGCTAAGATAGATAGATAGATAGTTTATTTGTCTTCAAGGAGGAAATTATTTTCCACAGTAGGTGCATACATAACACAAACAAGTAAGACATACAGAATTACACAAAATACAGGATGTCTTTGCTCCATTTCACCCATTCTAAATGGGGCCCAGAAGGAACACAACACAGTGTGTATATAGGTCTGTCTCTGTGATTTCTTTTTTGCACCATGCAATTTTGTATCAATAAAATATTTTTGCAAGTCATCCGAGCCCAACCGTATGTACAGTGTGCACAGTACCATTTTTTTCTTTTTGCTATACATACCTGCAGCAACACTTATTGAGTGCAGAATTTCACCTTTCATTTTGTGTCTGTTGTGCTCATTTAAATCGGTCTGCGCTCGACCCTCTGCCCACACATACAAGCTGATTTTACCTCGCCAACAGGGGGCACTGTGATCAGTGTGCAGTAGATTGTGAAGGTGCTTTGTTCAACACTAAGCCTCTATATATTTTTTTATATTTTATAAAGTGGGAACACAGCCGCTGATCGTGGTGATGTCATAAGAACACAACCGTCACACAGGTCTTTGGGTGTAAATACCACTCTGATCTAGCTGACTAACCATGAAATAATTAGGATTTATTTGAAATAGCACTGTCGCCTCACAGAAGGCCCTGGGTTTCTAATCTGTTCTCTCCGTGTCCGCGTGGCTTTCTTCCGGGTACTCCGGTTTCCTCCCACAGTCCAATGACATGCAGCTTAGGCTAATTGAAGACTCTAAATTGCCCATAGGTATGAATGTGTGATTGAATGGTAGCCTGCCCAGGGTGTATTCCTGCCTCTCGCCCAATTCACGCTGGGATAGGCTCCAGCACCCCCCGTGCCCTGCCCAGGATAAGCGGGTATAGATAATGGATGGATGGATGTTTCATTTGTCAGGAGCTGGGTTTGGGTTGACAGCTGAGAACTATGCGTTTCTCCTGCAGGTGTTTGTCTCCAAGTCATATGACGCTGCCACACACTTTACGGCAGAATGTGAGGACATCAAGGACATGTACCATCGCATTACTGGGTCAGAGTTCAACTTCAGCAGCCTGGAGAATAGTACCACATCAGAGAGGACTGAGTGACTGACACAAAGACCAACCCAGCACACACCCACCCTTTGATAGTAGGGAAATGAGAAACAGACCAACTCCCCTTCCACATCTCCCAGCATGCATTGTCTTCAGAGTGATGTACGATGGCAAATAACATTGTGGTTAAAGCAATAAAAAATTTCCATTAAATCAACTCCTGTGATTCCTGTGTGTGTGTGTGTGTGTGTGTGTGAGAAAAAGAGAGTCTATGATTGCATATGTGTGACACTGGGATTGCGTGTTTGTGTGAATGTGCATGAGAGAAATTAAAAATGACCGAGTTTCTCTACATGATAGAGCACAGAGTGTGAGATGCTAGATAAACACATGGAATAATAGATTAATGTTGGATCATATGAAAGTGCTTATCTCGAGAGGGATAGAGATGAAGGGACACGGAGGATTAATTTGGTTTACTGAGTGAAGGACAGCCATGGCAACCTTGACTAGAAGGACACTAAACCTGGATTACACACAGGAGCTGTCATCTGGATTAACAAATGAACAAATGTGTGCACAGGTACACTCACACACAAGCATGACTGTCAGCGCAAGAAACTGCACTTAACTCAAGTCACTGTTGCATTATCTGCTCAATTTGCAGATAATCTTATTTACAGCTACTTACATAGCAGTGCACGCAACAAGGCCAGGCTATGCAAAACACCAGTATAGATACAGAATTGTCTGAAACACAATTAATTGGTCTCACTGCACAACCAGATACAGCTCTGCTTCATCATTCTCCAAGTGGTTCTGGAAAATACCTAAGCTAGCTTTGTAACTTCATCATCAGCGCATGTCCACACATATTTGAGACGAGTTGGCAAAACCAACATAGCTGTGTGCTTAACCATAGGATAAGAAACAACACACAAGCTGGCAAATCTGCTGGTAATTCACTGGATGGTTGGCTATGGAGTTATTCCTCGCCATATTATATTTATGCGATCTACACCAGTTCAGATCGGTAATAGTAACTATGTGGTCTAGCTATAGCCAGTGATGATTTGGGACCTTGCACTTCCAGGTTTTTACAGTGCCGTACTCGTGCATTTCCTCTGATCTTTTCTCCTGATTGGTCCCTCCATCTTCCTCTGTGGTGGCATTACAAAGAACAACAAAAAATGTTGAGGATGATGCTAAATAATTAGAAACAAAAATCCAGGAGCTTAGTAGTGCTTGATGGGGACCACAATCTTCAGGCACAGTGTTCAATCCAGTATGCAAGTGGGTATCGTTGCATTAAATCCACCCTGATTGGTGCATCATTTCTTCCCCGTCACATCATTTCCTGTATGGGGTGCTACTCCAGGGCTCTGCTGGGAGGGGGTGGAATGAGACCAGCTGCTACAATTCGACGCTCACTTGACAGGAAGTTGAAGGTCGCACATGCGTTGGGCTGAGGCAAGGAGCACACACAGAATAAACATGACCCTCCCATCCTTAGGCAGCCCAGAACAGTAAACCAGCTTCTATGACACCTTTAATGCTATTTTCAAAAAATGTAAAATGATACTCTTTCAAATATACTAATACAATATTAATATATATAACCAGCTCCGGCAATATGAAGAAATGAACCATTCTAAAGGTCCAATATTAAGAAATCTAAACAAATGGGAGATGATAGAGAAGCAGACTGATCATGGAATAATGCCACCGAGGGGGTGGGTCCTTACCGTGTCCTGTACTTCCACAGCAATGCCCTTTCTGTTCATGAACTTTAAAACATTTGGGTCGATCCGCTCCACTCGTCCTCCTGTGCCCAAAACCAGCACCTCTGAGACAGAAAAGTGATATTACTTGCATTTTGCGATATCAAAACACTAAATTCTATTTAGCAACATAACACTCAACACGGTTCAAGGGTAATGAATGTGCAAAAAGTCTGCACACAAGTGATTCATTCAGTATCAAATCTGGCAAATAAAAAATGTCACACTACATTAGAGAGTAGCAAATCTCCTCTATTCAGAGAACCATGTCTCTGTGGTCCTGTGAGACACGGGCTCTGGCAGTACACCTAAAAATACTATAATAATAATCAAAATGGTTAGACACTGGAGAATGATTAAATCTAATAATGAACACAGATAAATCTGAACAATAAGCATGCTATTTTGATCTATTTGGGAACTTGTCAGGCTTTGTCCAGTAATGACAAAAAAAAAACATACCCTCTGAGTCAGTGTGTGAGGTCATCTTGCATAGCAAGATTTTACAGACAAAAAAATCATGTGTACTGTTTTTGTGCATGTATACATGTACGTGTGTGCGCATGCTGCTTCTCACCGATACGGGGCTCCAGCATGTAGAACAGGGCCAAGCTTTCCACCGTGATATCCTTGTAGTTGCCCACCTGCAGGGTGAAACAGATCTTGTTGGCTTATAAGTGGGTACACATGCATTCTCTCTTCCTCCCTCCCTACCTCTTTCCTTCTCTCCATCTTTCCTTCATCTCTCTTCCTCTACTTCCTTACAAGTACTGCTACACCCCCCCCCCCCCAAGCTCCCTAACTCACATTCCACTGCAGGATCGTGGGGGGCAGGAGTGCACAAGGCCCTATCACACTGTTTCCATCGATGTTGAACCCACGGGGACTGTAGCCATAGATCAAGACTCCACCTGACTCCTCCCTCTGCATGACAGACACTGTGGTGCGCTGGTATAGCTCATCATCGCTGGGGCCCAGTCTGTGGGTCCGTGTCATGGGGAGGCTGGAGGGTGTACAGGGAACACACAATATTATTTACACAAACTATCTATATAGTGCACTCGCGCACAGTGTTCTCA
Organism: Anguilla rostrata; assembly: GCF_018555375.3. NCBI lineage: Eukaryota > Metazoa > Chordata > Actinopteri > Anguilliformes > Anguillidae > Anguilla > Anguilla rostrata. Next base: position 20,982,569 of record NC_057945.1, read on the forward strand.
ACTATCAGAAAATGTTAGTTCAATTATTCATCATATTAATAATAATTATTTAAACACAGTATATTTAAACACATCCATCCATCCATCCATCCATTATCTATACCCGCTCACGGAGGGTGCTCCAAATCCAATCCTGCTAATATGTGCACTGTGTAGTGTGAGTCTGTGTCGATGTAGAGGCTGGGTTCTGTACATGCACTTGTTTGGTTGGTTCCAGTGCTATCTTAAAGGCATGCCATTTGAATTTGTCTATTTATATGCATTTACACATACTGCATCCATTCATCCATCCATTATCTATACCCGCTTATCCTGAGCAGGGTTGTGGGTGGTGCTGGAGCCTATCCCAGCACGCATTGGGTGAGAGGCAGGAATACACCCTGGACAGGCCACCAATCCATCGCAGGGCACACACACCATTCACTCACACACTCATACCTATTTGCAATTTAGAGTCTCCAGTTAGCTTATCTGCATGTCCTTGGACTGTGGGAGGAAACCGACGTACCCGGAGGAAACCCATGCGGACATGGGGAAAACATGCAAGCTCCACACAAGAAAGGCCTCCAGCTGAGATTCTAACCCACGACCTTCTTGCTGTGAGGTGACAGTGCTACCCACTGCACAGCATTTACATATACAGCATTTACACACAATATTTATAAATAAGTACTGTGCTTTCACACAATATAGCGGTTCATATTTGAACACCTCAGGACATTCATCACGACCACTTGGGAACCCAATATTTAAACTTTCAAATAGCAGAAGATTAGGCACTCTGGTGGAGAAAGGCACCATCATCCACTGAATGCAAACCATAGAGAATAGTAGCCAGCTGGCCAGAAACACAAGAATGCAGAGAAAGTATGGGGTTAAGCAGCAGTACAGTCACAAGACAAAATTATTCAAGTATAGTTACTAAATAACAAGCTTCAAATATAATTCTTCAATCTAGACTGAACAAATCTACTTGTAGTGGACCAGAAAATCCAGAAATGAATGAAGGTAACTTGTGCAAGCATAAATAGCAGATAGGTTATTATAGGCGGTGAGTACAGACATGCATCTGCCATTATTCACCTAAATCCATTGCAAAATATTTGTGATCCCTCATATATAAACAAGGGTGGCTGTACAGTAGTTAAACCCTAGCAGCCACAATTCCTAGGAGAAATGCATTATCTGAAGCTCATATGACTGAGACTGCAGACATTCTGAGGAACACATTCTAACCCCCTTTTATTGAGTTAGAAACCTTTGCTTTTGCAGGACAACAAGACTTGTGGCGGCACATAGACTACAGTCAAGTACGTAACAAATCGGGCTGACCAATTCATCAGATTTATTCATGAAGACTCGAAAATATGATCAGTAACCAAATAATTTGATTATTAAATCATTTTTGGCACAACACTACAAAATAATTAATAGGAAACTGAAACTTTTATTGTGAAATTTAGCGCTCTAATGGTTACCAGAAGTCACTGCTTCACCACAGAGCTGCACGGTCCTTGTCAAAGGAGCGTCTGCGAGAATTTCCAAATTACATGTATGGTACTTATTTAGACTGTCAGATTACTTCAGTATTCGTGCTAAATCACATTCTGTGTTCTAGTAAACATTCATTTTAGCAGGCTAGCAAGGTATACCTGTGTTAGATGCCTACCGGAACTTCGATATTCACTAAATTATGACCTCTCCAAGCTAACTACTTTAGCAAAGCAAAGTAACAACTGGTGTTACTATAAATCAGCGAAAAAGAGTACCTTTATCGGTTTTTGTTTATATTATGTATGAAGATGATAATCAATACCTTAATAACAACGGAGAGCGTACTGAAGCTAATCGTAGGCCATGCGCGGTGCCTCTCAAGAACAGTCGAGTGCAGTTAGCCACAGCCATTATTGTGACAACTCGTAGTCGCTCTGTGTTCGATTACGTGGCCTGCATGTCGAAAAGGGCGTGCCCGCGTGTGTTGTTTTGCGTGCGCGTCCCCAGTTGATAAAGAGAAAGGATCCATAGATTGGAAATTACGTATATATTAGAGAATAATGAAAATAAAGATGACCCTAAATATGTTTTTACTATAACTTTTACTTTAACTGGACGTAGTCATGCCCTTAGAAAATCGAGAAAAATATCTCCAAGGAAAGGGCAGGTTTGCTGTATTATGCTGTTACACCTAAGTGAGGAAGGAAAGGAGGTTATATTAGGGCCCCAATTAGCAAACCATGTGAATTTTTTTTTTAGGATTGATAAAACACACGGGCAACACATATAAATAATATAATAGATGCATGTAAGAAAGTGCTAAATGTTACGAGATGTCTGATAGGAAAGGAATGGGGAGGAGATGGGATGCCAAAGAAGAAGAAAATATATATAGGCTTAATAAGATCAGAGATGGACTACAGAAGCATTATGTATGGCTCAGTAGGCAGTAGTCTGTTGAACACCCTAGATGTAATTAAAAAACAGGCTCTTAGATTAACCTGTGGGGTAATGAAAGCAACACCTGTGGCAGCAATACAGGCCGAGATGGGAGAGACCTCACTAGAATTGAGAAGATTACAGCTTTCTTTAACTAATTGGGTAAACCTGCGAGGACGTGGCGAAAGATGGGAAGATGAGATGTGAGGTGGCAGTTTTATGGTTCTGGGCCATAAGGGAATTAAAGGAAATTAAATGGCTGATAAAGTTGCCAAATCAAATCTGCAGTCAGAAAATATCCAAGTTAATATATCAATGGGGAATATAGTTTAAAAAGAGCATTGAGAAGGAGTGTCATAGGAAACAGATTAGAGAGGGAGACACTTTTACTCAGTTGAAACATCTGTCAAGAAAGGATCTGTTTATTATGGGAGAGATTGAACTACTTCAATGAAATGCATTATACTGAGAATGGGCCATTGTGGTCTGGGGAGTGGAAGCTATTAGGAAACACCCTGATGGACTATGTGAGTGTGGTAGTCTGGAGACAGTAAAGCATTGTAATAAATTGTAATAATTATAAATGAACAGATAGGGAAATTAATTAAAGAGGTCTAAAAACTACGTGTTTCTTCATTTTCTGTTTAAAAAAACCCAGAATAGGATTCTGAAGCCTCTACGGGGCTGTATCATAGTATCGAATGTGGATCTGAACAATAGGGGGCAGTGATGCACAAGCAGGTGTTTACTATGCCACAGATCTAAAAGAAGAAGAAGAAGACTGGACGACGCACAGCGACATGAGAAACTGGGGGAAAACTAGCTTACGGGCTAGCTAGCTAGCTACGTGCCTCCGGTTTAATTTTTAGGTCATTTATTCCATTTGAGAAAATTCTGGAATTAAGTGGCCATTTTTGCCACTGGAACCAGACCCTTACTAGCCTGATAAGAGCGGCGAAAGTGCTAAATTTGCGAACGTCAGCCAAAGTTAGAAAATGTATAAGTCTCTGTACGCGTTCCGATCGCCAGAGCCAAACTCTCTCCACTTCGCTGCCGGAGAAAGCTTCCTAATCCTGGAGCGGAGTAATCAACACTGGTGGCTCGGATCGCGCTGCAGCTCGGGGGAAACCGGATACATACCGTCATCTTATATCGAGAGAATCCAGGTAAAAACTGAGCCAACGTTATTGTGAGTATGTCAAATGAGTTTATACATAAAGTAAACCAAACAGAAGGCATGACTGGGTTGCGATTAAATTAAGGCGATGCGCACAGATGGAATACAGTTAGCTTTGCAGAGTCATCTGACGTTAGCTCGAGGTGGTTTTAACATTTATGCGCAGGGTAATGCAGAATTCACAGTGCACCATGTGTACTATATGTCACGGCATGACATAACTGCATTTTGACCTGTTCAGAATTATTTAACTAGTTGGCTATCTGGCTACTGCGAATTATGCGGGGCTAGACATTTCCCAACACCCCATGTCCGATTAATGCAGACAGTGTTTTTTGCGTTAGGGACGCAATTTGTATATTATATGTATATTATAATGATTGAGGGGTGCAGGCTGGATCTTATCTTGTACTTAAATTGGCATCCTGTTTGATTCAGTCCGCAAAAAACCCAAATGAAAATGCTGACGTCAACCCAAACAACCTTGACTCATCTCAGTTTACTGGGCGTCTTTGTGTTAAACATAAACTAGCACTCTTCAGCAATTAAAAAAGCTAGTAAATACCAAAAATGTATCTGCCAAAATGCCCGTCGGTGTAATCAGTTTTAATACGATGTGCGTCACGCGCGTTGGACGGGCTGCAGAGATTACATCTGGAGGTTAGTCCTCTCCTGGTCCTGATGTGGTCGACTCGCGAGCCTGCACAACTATGATTTACCGCAAATTCTATTTTCGTTTAATGCCGCGCTACACTAAAGATGGGTATTGCTTTCCGTGTAAATTCATCGCTTTGCCATCAAAATGATAGAGAATAATGTTTGCTTGTCTGCGGGTATTTCAGGATATTCCCTACAAAAGCCTCTGTCTTAATGAGCACACTTTCCTCATTCTGAGAGAATAATTTTACTAATCTGTCCACTCATCTTTCTGTGCAACTCCCTAACAAGTTAATGCATGACCCATTGGCATTGAGCATGTTACAGTTTTTAACAGGTAGAAATGTAGTTACATAATAGTTTTCTCTTCCCTCTGGCCTTTAAAAAAACCTCTTCCAGGATACTTATATAATTGGACACATTTTTTTGATGCAGAGCAATAAAAGAAACTTTAAATTTTTTAAGGATGATCAGCATGTACAGCTCAAAAGCTGGCACTTTGACTTCACTGCAGTAACTCTACATAATTGTGAAATTTCAGAAATTAAAGCTAATGTAATTATTGTAATTACTGGACCAGTGAACAGCCATCATGTTCATGCACAGGTTCTCTTATATTTTGGTTCTGTTACTGTTTTGTGCTTAGACAGGCTAAGTGTAGTCAATTCACTACTTAATCAGATTAATAATTTGACTCAGAGTTAAATTGGAAAGCTGAACAGAAAACAGCCAAGGAAAGGTGTAACTAAAGGCCCTCCTTTTTTATTGAAATTTAGAAAAATCCTTCCCCCAAAAGTAGCTACCACCTGGCATTATCACTATTGCCCCTGCACACAGGGGCTCACAAAAAAGTGACAAACATTGTTTCAGCTGGCATATGGCTATGATGTACCATTTGGTAGCTTTGGTAACTATACCTGTCAATATCCTTTGAAGGTCAAAATGATGTTTGCCATTTGACACTTTGATTGAATATCTGACCGACCAAGAGTCTGCAGCAGTGGTATACTGTTAACTCCCACTTGCTGGTATAGGGGCTTGAATCAGCTATGATACCTACAGGTTCCTGGTTGTCCTTAGTGAGCGATGTAAATCCACTGTGGTTTGTACTGTGCACTGAATCACTTGAGATTATGGCACTTTGAGGTAATGAAGAAGACTTCGCAAATCCACCGGTGGGCCTCAGTTGTCTGACTTGGTGATAGAATGGAACTATATTACTGTTGTTATGCTATTCATTCTGAAGCAATGACATCTGAAAGGAAGGAAATTCGAGGAGCTCAGTTAAATCCTTATGCTGTTATGTCTATTGATGTAGTACTCTAACCAAATACAGTTTGATTTGTGTTTGTAAGTTATAAAAACCTGCCTTTTAAAGTCTTTTCATCTTCACCAGAACCGGTTTTCCAAATTGTTGTGGTAGTACAGTTCCCATCAAGCCCTTTTCCCCACATCTCATGCACATTCTAGTCAGACAATGAACTGTGGGAGCTTGAGGCAAGGGAAAGGCTGGAATAGGCTGTGCACACTGTCTGTCAGGTTAAAGTTTAAGGGTTAGGTACATCGCCTTGACATGCTGACTCGCTCAACTGACTGAGGTTGAAACCGTAGAGATTGTGCAAAGTAGTGAAGAGCAAAAATGCCGACGTACACACACCTTTTGTGTTAAAAAGGGCCAGAGTTCTTCCCGCCTACATCATTAGGAGTAATGTGTCAAATTTGTCAAGCAGGTTGTTAGGCATATTATAGATGTATCCTTCTCTGGGTGTTTTGTATTATTGCCTTCCATGTTTTTAAGCAAATTTTTCCTTTTAAGTAAAGGGAGCATTGGTATCACTGTAAATCACTGTATCATCAGAGCATAGTCTTACAAATGAATGAATTAACTCAGTAAAGTACAAATTAGGTTTTTGAAGCTCATATCGATAAATGTATAAAATCTTGACATTTCATATTTTTAAAATATTTGAAATAGGCTACATGTTCAAAACACGCTTTAATGAAATGCCTTGGATGCAAAGCACTGGGTGAATTCATATAATTTTAGTATATATCTGAAACACTTTCAGAATATTTGAAAAGTGAATAATAAAATATTTCACTTAAATATTTAATTTTGTCTTGAATATGTGCTTTTCAGACAGCTTTGTCCAGTTTTTTTTATTTATTTTGTTTTGTGAAGTTTATTGTTTCTTAAGAAAATTTGAAATTAATTTTTGTTTGGGATGTGGTCTGGATCATGCACTCTATGGTCTCTCGATAGGCCCCTGAGCAGGATGAGGTTCTGCAGTCCATCGACAGGGCCATCGAGGGCATCCACAACACAGCCATGAAAAACGGAGGCAAATACAACCTGGAGCAAAGAGAAGTGCTGCAGTGAGTCTCTCACAGGGGTTTGTATAGGGCGATTTATAAAAACATTAATTGCTCTGAGTGGAAGACGCATCAATGCCACACTGCTCCACTAGTTTAATGACTTGGATATTTTCAGCCATATATTGGAGTTTGATACAAATTTTCTTCTTATCTTGCTGTGGGCCTTTGATTTCTGTTTCGGTCTGTTCACTGGGAAGTTGAACTTGCCTGTTCAGATTAATTTCAGGACCAGGTATGCATAGTGTAAGGTGTGTTTTAATGTTTCATTTTCCAGCATGAACATGAGACTTGGGCCTTGAGGTCCAGTCTTTTCTTTTTTTTTTTTTTTTTTTTAGCGCAGGCACTATCAGTCTGATGTAAGCAGTGACCAGAGGGGTATTCCAAATGAACGGTGATTTGATATGAAAAGTGTTTATTTCTCTCTGTCCCTCTTTTACTTTTTCTCTTTTTTCTCTTTTTTCCTCTTTTCCTTCACTGTTTCACTGTCTGTTTCTGTCACCACAGGAAGCTAATCCACCACAGGAAAGAGACCCTCTCCCGTCGAAGCCCAACTCCAGCCAGTCACAAACAGAAGATGCCGTCGTCCAGCAGTGACCTCTCACTGTGCCACACCCCTCAACCCCCCAATGGACTGAGCCGTGGGTATGGGCGCCAGGCCAGCGAGCCGAAATCAGAGACCACAGAGCCAGAAGAACAGGGCCTCTACCAGGTACTGCATGCTGTGACACCAGATACTGTGTGTACACACACATACAAACACACATGCACGAATGCGCACACGCAGACACACATGCATACATGTGTGTAAACGCACAGTTTTGCATATACATGGACCAGTACTTACACTCGCACACTTCCCACAAACACACAGACACACATTGTGACAACCACCATCATTTTCTCGATCCGGTTTATGTTTATGGTTGCGTCCTTAAATCGAGGATAACGGTAGTTTAAAATGTGATTATCAGTATGACCCATAACAAATTATTTGTGGTTAGCTGTAAACGTATGCAAGTAATTATCCTTTTCCTTGAAAACAAAATCCTGGGGTGCGCGTCTGTTCCTTTAAGACTGTGTGGTTGTGCCTCACGGAATTGGGTGCAGAGATTCAACTCCATTGGAAATAAAGGTGTGCGTTGTAAGTGCACCATCTGCGTCCCCAGCACTGCGAACCTCTATTTCCGGTTCTGTTGCGATTGCAATGTATCAACCACTTATTGGATGTAACACTATCACATGATTGTGTACTTTGAAACCTACTTTGCTATTTCAGCATTCGTTCAGCTTTGGCTTACCTCCGGTGCTATAACTTTAGCCAGCAGGCTAATGACGGCAATAAATTGCATGAATAAGTAGGCCTACACAATCATGTGATCGCATTGTATCCTATAAGGGGTAAAAACATCACATTGGTGACAGAACCAGAAATAGGGGGTTGCTGACAGTACAGGGGACGTAGTTGGTGCGCTTACACCATAATGGCTGCCTCGAGGGAGGAAAATGAAAAGAGTTCTCGAATCACTGAGAAGACGCGAAGCAGCACCAATCATTTTACCCGAAACCAGAAACAGAATGGGAAAGGGATTACAGCTAGCCTTTGGGAAAACTAACTTTAAAACTTGAACTAACTAAACAGCAGACAGGGCTGTCTGTCCAACTGGGACAGTCGGCTGACGCTGGCCAGGCGACATCGAAGAGTTTCTGCGCAAGTTCAAGGCGTCTGTACGGTAAGCTTGAATGGATTTTGTTGTCAAGTTGGAGGATAATTCCTATGGTTGTTATTTTGGGCCATAGGGATACATTTATGAAGTGTTAGTGTGTGGCAGGTAAGGTTCTACAAAGTCATAAAATTAGTATATTTCTTAGACATGAAAGGGTGCGCAGTTGAAATCTTGTTGTTAATTTCCTCTACGTGGTTGTAACAAACATGAACACGCACTCAGACATCCTTACAGTATGTACAAATGAACGGGTGCTCGCACTGTGGAGACACACACACATGCACACACACACTCTGTCTCATATTCCATGTGTCTTCTCCTGCAGGTGCCCCTCCAGCCACGCCGTGCGGCCCCCATTACTCCTCCACCCCCAGAGAAACGCAGGGGCACCCGGCCCAAAGGTCAGCTACTCATACCCTTACTCTACTCCTCCTTTACTCACACTTTCTGCCATAAACCCTGTCCACATAGATGGCTCTGTTCACTGATTATAGTGCATAGCCTGTACCTGTGCCCTCACAAAGTAAATTATTATAACTGCTTTTTATATCTGTGAGTAGTGAGGTGGGCTGACAGCTCTTTGTCCTTTTTCCCATCTCACTGTGCACTTCTGCACTTCTTTCTCGTTCTCTCTCTCTCTGTCCCCCCACCTACAGAGCCAGAGGGTTCCAATAGTATTTCCCCAGATGGCCCTGGGCGTGGCGCTCCTCCCAGTACTGCGCCCTCGCCCTCAGTCAGCTCTGCCTCCCTGGACTCTGGCTCCTCCCACTCGGCGGTGTCCTCAGACGTCAGCCTGCCCAGTGTTGCCAGCAGCCCTCCCCCGATTCCCAACCGTGCCAAGGCCCCGCCTCCCCCTGCTCCTGTCCCTGCCCCTACTCCTGCCACTGCTCTTGCCCCTTCCCCTTCCCTTGCCCCTGCCCTCCCCTCTGAGTCCCCCCAGCCTCCGGCCCAACCAGCCATCCCTAAAAAGGGCCCCGCCCCTCAGCCCCAACAGCCAACACCCTTGGAGGACCACTCAGAGTCCGCAGGTTCTTCCTTGGCTCCACCCGCTGCTCCTGCCAGCCCCTCCAGCAGCCCCACCCATTCTGCAGTTGTTCCCGTGTCTACAGGGGTGGAGCTGATTGAGCTGGTCCGTAAAAACACCAATCTCAGTTACGAGCTGTCGCGTGTGGCGGTCGGTGTGGTCGTAGGTCATCTGCAGACCGCTCTTCCGCAGGCAGCTTCTGCTCTGGAACAAGTTCTCCTCTCATTGGTGCAGAGCAAGGTCAGTAAGTCCTCCCCTCTCTGGTGGGGAGCAGGGTCAGTAAATCCTCCTCTCATTGGTGGAGAGCAAGGCTAATTACAGGAGATCACAGATCACCACAGATCCCCTATGGTGCCAGTTATTCTTATAACGCTTTTAAAAAATGTGATTCTGTATATATCGTGCAGTCGTAGTTGCAGTTTGGAGTCTCTTGAAAGGGCCTTATGTCTGGCTGTATGACCAGAGGGTATATGAGCAGTACTGAACTCGCTGGCTGTTGTGCTCTGGCTGCAGGACCTGAGAGCGGCTCTGCCTCAGGGGCAGGTTTGCCACGACGAGCAGAGGCTGGAAGTGATCTTCGGGGACCTGGCCCGGCACCGCGAGGACGCGCAGCAGCGCAGCTGGGCCCTGTACGAGGACCACGCCCTCATCGCCTGCTACCTGGAGGAGCTGCTGCAGATCCTGGTGAGCCGCTGCAGCGCCGGGGGACAGCCTGCTCGCCCATCACAGCCCTGCCCCCAATCAAAGCCCTGTCCCCTATTATAAACCCGCCCCCAGTCACAGCCCCGCCCCCCCATCACAACCCTGTCCCCAATCAAAGCCCTGCCCCCTATCATAACCCCACCCCCAGTCACAGCCCCGCCCCCTATCATAACCCCACCCCCAGTCACGGGTATGCTAAGTCGATCACTGTACAATGGCCCATACACTACAGCCTAATTGATAGGTGTACCAGATTCATGACTTAATCCTATGTATGTGTCCAAGTCTGTTAGTCTTGTTGAAATGGTATATGAATAATGATGCCTCTGAATCTAGAGAGTTTTAATTGCCCTGCTCATAGCGCAGACGTTTGTGGCAGGGAGCCCTGCTGTGTAAATGTCAGTGTATTAAATCTGGGGCTGCAGTCAAGTTGTCATGGTGACCTGGAGGATGTACTGTTGCCCACAGACGGATGCTGACCCAGAGGTGTGTAAGCGGAAGTGCAGGGCCAACCAATCAGAGCCTGTGCTGTCACTCGTTTCTTACTACCAGATGGTAAGATGTCTGTTAGCATGGAATGCTGTAACAGGTACAACCTGCTTTACTAACGGAGTAATAACTCCTGTAGGACCGTATCTATGTATAATTATTATTATTTTTTTACTATATAAATGTTTTTTAATGGTTGTGTATTATATACATTTGTGATGATGACTACAGTAATACAGCTATGCTGTGTCCGTGTGTATTTATGTACTGTGTTGGACCTTGTGTTATTATGCAGAAGTAACGCTTTACCCCTGTGTGCATTGCATTAGGGTATAGTTACAGTACTTGTAACACTGTAGTGATCACATCGTACCATGTATGTTGGTTAGTGTGTAATTATAATACCTGTATTTGTCGGGTTGATAATACTTTGTTCAATAAACTTCAATCGAAGTCTTAGATGTCAGTGGCAGAATACTAATTGACCTATAGTTTGCAACGTCTGTTATTTTGCCAGCTTTATGTATTACAGTGCTGTTATAATGCTGTATCAATTTTTATGTTATGTTAGTGTGTAATTATAATGCCTGCATTATAACTGTAATTTTAATCTGAGATGTTAGTGTGTAGTTACACATGTGATACTATAATTATGACACTGCACTAGGGATACGATGTGTAAGTTATGGGGATATATCAATAACAAGGATTTGGCTGGCACTGTTGGCTGATACTGATTCTGCCTCGTTTTAAATTACAGCACAAAGGTAGAGCAAACTCAGTCATGGAAGGAAATGAACACAAATGTCATTTTATGAAGGAAAAATAAAACAAATTTTATTTGTATAATCAAACATTTCAATGTTATTATTAAGCAGAGAATATGAGTCTGTAGCTACGGACTGTCTGTATAGCTTTGCTTTAATTTGGCTGGTAAAAATGATAAAATTAGTAAGTAATAAATAATAAAGGGATAATTAGGCTGCTTTTTGAGCATGACAATCTCACTGATTGTATGGCATCTGCAGCACATCAGATGCGTCGCCTTTGATGCATGTATCCTGCATCATCATCATCGGCTGTAGTCTTGGCATCTGGCCACCATAGTGAGCTATTATGGGATGGCAGCAGTATGACCCCAATGTTATTGTGCATCCCTGCACTGTGCCCATGTGTGTGCTGTATGTGCGTAGTTGTGATATTTGTGTAGTGCTCGTAATGCTGCAGTTATACCTCCATGCCTGTGTCTGTGCTGTATGCAGGAGCACAGAGTGTCTTTGCGGCTGCTGCTGCTCAAGGTCTTTGGGGCGATGTGCAGTCTGGACTCCGCCCTCATCTCCACCCTCCTTAATTCCATACTGCCCATGGAGCTCGCTCGCGACATTCAAACTGACACCCAGGGTGCGCAAATCTGTCAGACTATAAATCTGCCCTTTCTATCGTTCTCTCTCTCTCTCTGTCTCTCTCGCTCTTTCTCTCATTGTTGAACTTTTTTGGCTTTTTGTTTCCTTTTTTCATTTTTCCTTTTTGTAGGTTTCATATTTGCTGTGGGGTCCTGCATAATATTGTAGATTTTTGGGTTTCTTCTTCCTTTTATTGTTAATAGAGGGAAGTTTATTAAAAGTGTCTCACTGCAACTGCCTGTAAAACTAAATGTGTGCCTCTCTGATTTTGTTTCTATAACTGAATATGCATTGTGTGTGTGTGTGTGTTTGTTTCTGCAGAGCATCAGAAGCTGTGCTACTCTGTGTTAGTCCTATCTATGATCTTCTCCATGGGGGAGCAGGTGCCATACCACCACTACGGTACGAGAGACTGTAACTCCGTGTTTGTGTATGCATGCATGCATGAATGTCCTTATGTATGTGTGATTTATGTGAGTATGAGATGTTTATGTGAGTATGAGAGTGTGCGTGCGCGCGTGCGTGTGTGTGTGTGTGTGTGTGTGTGTGTGTGTGTGGTAAGCTTGGTGTATCCTGCACCATATAACAGTTGATACTAAAGGTGCAAGGGCAGTGTAAGAGCATTGTAACTGTGTTATAAAAGTGGTGTACTCTGTGTTGCAGAGCAGCTGAACAGCTCGTTTGTTCTGTTCCTATTGGAGGTGATTGAGAACGGCCTCCCCTCTGACTCCACTGAGCAGCTTCCTGACCTCTGTATTAACCTGCTCTTGGCATTCAACCTGCACCTGAAAGGTGAGCCTCTTCACTTTGAGTGGACACACAGAAACTCTCTTCATTTTGATTGGACACAGGCAATCTCTGCACTTTGTTTGGTCACTGGGAGGCTATTCACTTTAATTAGTAATGCTTGTGTATAAAAGTAGCTGAGTCTGCCATTAAATCTTTTGAATCAGGATGGGTGGTTTGTCTGTCTTCTAATTCACAATTACAGTGGTGAATCAGGTGAATGAATTGTTTTGTAAAGTAAATGGCAGTAAATAATTTGAACATGAAGAGTTGTATGGTTGTGTTCTATTCACTACTTTATGGTAAGATATGTGCCTTTTCTCTTTCAGCTCCAGACACTAATGTCATCATGCAAACACTTATTAGCAAAGGAAATGTGAAGATTTTGTCAGAGAAGATCTTACTACTGCTGAACAGAGGAGGTCAGACACAGTAATTTCCTGTCTCTGTTCACTTAGTGTCTCTGTTCACTTCCTGTATTTGTTTGTTTCCTGTCTCTGTATCTGCCCTGTCTCTGTTTAAAACCTGTCCACTGTGTGAGGAATTCTAATTCTTTGGTTATCAGAAGATTATTAGGCCTGGAGACCCTAAGGGATCACAATGGATGGAAGAATTTTATAGGTTCTGCAAAATTTCTCTTTATTATTCCATCCCCCCCCCCTCCTCTCTCTAGGTGATCCAGTTTGTATGTTTAATCATGCCCCGCCTGCTCCACACGCTGTGCTGAAGTTTCTGCAGGACATCTTTGCCAGCAAAGACACCGCCACCATTTTCTACCACTCTGATATGATGGTGATGATTGACATCGCTGTGCGCCAGATCTCTGACCTGTCCCCTGGGGACAAGGTGAGGCAGACAGACTTGGACTACAGACTTCTGAATGGTTTTCATTCAGGATTGTATGATCTGTGTTTATGACCTCAAGCTCTTCTCTCTCCTTTTTCTTTTATTTATCACCTTCTTGCCCTCCCTTCTCTCTTCCCCTCTCTCTCTTCCTCCTTCTCTGGCCCTTCCTGTGTTTCTCTCCCTCTCTCTCCAGCTGCGTATGGAGTATCTCTCCCTCATGCATGCCATCATCCGCACCACAGACTACCTGCAGCAACGCCATCGTTTGAGCGACCTTCAGAGGGCGCTGCAGCGCATCCTGGTGGAAGGGGAGGAGGGGGCGGGACAGGGAGAGGAGGAGGGGACGGTGACCAGGCAGATGGACAGACTAATAGTGCAGCAGATCTATAAGGAGTTTCCTGATATCTGCCATCAGCAGGACTGACATACACATGCTCACAAACACACATACACACATTTACACAAACCCTCTTCCTCTCAAACACACATATACTCACTCTCTTTGTTTCTCTTTCTCTCACTGATACACACACACACTTAATGTTTCTCACACACACTAATCTTGACTCACCATCTCTCTTACGCACTTGTGTGCACACGTGCACACACACATACACACACGCGCACAAACACTCACACAAATTCAGTTAAAACAACGAGATCATTGCCATGACACTGATACTCTACATAAACACAGTGTGTGTACATAGGTGTATGTGTATGGATGTATGTGTGTTTGTGTGCTTGTTCTTCCACACTCTCCAAATCTAAATTCTAAATTGCCACCAGTATGTGTCTCTCAGGCTAATAAACTAAAAGTATATTTTCCCAGTTACTGTATGTTTTAACAGTGTGTGGCTGTCTGAGAAGAGCGGAAATAACAAACTGTATTTTCATAAAACTAAACTGAAATAAACAATGCAAACAAAATTTCCTTTTCTTTATTAATTGCCCATGCAACACCGATACAGACACTGTCACATGCACACATGCTTACACATGCAAACACTGTTAAATGCACAAATATAAGCATACATAACCACACATTTATACAGACACATTTATGCACACTTCCATGTGCGCGCACACACAGATATCCACAAACACATAAAATGAGACGGGCTCAGGAAGATGTACCGCAAGCTAGTCGGCCGCACCCATCTGTAGCTGAATCTGCCTCAGAACCTTTAAGGCCTTAATAAGCTGCATCTTGTCCTTCAGGGGAAACAGGTTCCAAGTGAGGTAGTTTTCCATTCTGCTGCAACTACTTTTCCAATGCTGCAATATATGCAGGGGCTCTGGCAGAGAAGGTGAGGGTGCTGAATTCTCTATCTCACCACACCAAATAAAAATATTAACTACACTAAATGTTAATGCATTCCACTAAAAATATACATTAGCAACACTACATTACACTACAGCTACACCAGATTGGAAGAATATACATAAAGTACATTCAATTACACTACCCTAAGGGTTCCAGAAAGTTCTAAACTCATAATATTTAACTACCGTATAGTAGAATGTGAAATTGGAAAAACTGCACATTCAAATACACCATATTACACTGCACGACACTGAGCTACACCGGTGTGTTTAGAATGGAGTTTCTACCATTAAGATGGAGTCCTGTGGGTGTAGAGTGGAGTTGTCATCTATACTGCCCCATCACTCAAAAAAAAAAATGGGGAGAAAAAGCTAAAGAGGGATCAACAGGATACAAGAAAAATCCACTGTATCATCAAAATGACCGAGTTTACAATGCCTCCAGTGCAAGAGTACTTTTCATAAAAATATTATAAATGATACTTTAAAAATATGTGATGGAACAGGATGACTGTGTGTGTGGTTGTGTGTGTGTGTGTGCAAGCCTTAAATTATATTGCCTACTGCAGAAAGATTCTCATAATTCTTCACAGAATGCAACAGATTTACCCCATATCAGATTTACCCCATGCATGAAATGGAATGTGTGCTTGGATCTTGTGGCTAAAAAGAAGCAGCTCAATCTACCGAACCATTAAAATGTCAGTTCACAATACCCCCCAGGGTAAATAGTGTGTGAGAATGTCTTACAGTAACATTTTTAAAATAGAATGTGACCTTTGATGATTATATATAGTGACAGGAGCAACTCTCTCCTGCTCCTGTGTCTGGTTTGCTGTCCCCTTAACTCCTCAGGTGTATCAGTGACCTGACAGACCCGCAGGGCCTTGCACAGCATCAACCCCACACACAGGCGTGGCAGCAGCTGTGGCTCATAGCCAATCAGAGCAGCTGATACCAGTTGTTTAATTGTTGGGCTCAGAGGAGGTTTCTCAAAGACAACAGGTGAAGCTTCACCAAAGTGCTTCACCAAAAAATAAAGAAAAAACATGCATAACACACTCTACATATCTTTTTTTAATGTTGCATTATCACCACAATGAATGTTTTCCTCATGAAGCTAAAAAACCGTGCCTTGGTTCAAAAACATGTCTGGTATCTTGCAAAACAGTGACATCCTCAGGATTTCGAAAGAACTTCAGTGAGGCAAGACTTCTGCCTGCTTCACTAGACAATGTTCATCAGTGGATGACTTTGGACAGTTATGGATTATGATGTGTTTATGAGCCCACTAGTCCTACAATAGTCTATCCAATCATGTGTGCTCTTTTGCGTGTCTCACCCTGATGATTGATCTAATATGGGGGAATCCCAAGGGTGATGGTGGGTTTGCTTCACAAAAGATTCTGGACAGCACCTGCCACTGATTGGGCTCAAAGAAACGCTTAGGGCCCATGTGTAAAGGCACACCATTCTGTTGCATAATGGTACTGGCCACTTTGGCCTGAGTTGTTGCGTTTGTTTGTTAGTTTTTTTTTGTTTTTTGTTTTTTTTTTGGTGGGCAGTGGGGTGGGGGGTGGGGGGGGGGGGGGGGGCGGTGGTTGTGATGCATTTTTGTTCCATTTTTCATGTTCTTGTTTGAGTGACTTTGTTTAAGCACAAGAAGGTCATGAAAGGTGGTCAGCCACACATTTTTGTGTTTGTTTGTTCACCGTATGACTCGATGGCTATCCCCAGCACTGTCACAATATGCAATGAATATGCAGTTGCATTACTTGAGAGATCCCACCTGATTTTTTCTGTTATAGGATCAAAGAATTTCTTGGCCTACCCCTGGCCAAGAAATTAGTCTTTTGTTTCTGTTTATTTACATGCACAGCAGATTCACAACTACAGTTTACACTGTCCTATGTGATTACCCTGTGGGTAACCCTGTGTTTCTGCCTAGGTGTAGAATGTTGAGTCTGAAGCAGAGGTTAAGGTTTATGTGACAGTGGAGGAGGGTCTACCTGACTCCACCCTTCTACACACATTACTCTAGACATGACCCCTGAAGACACAGCTGTGAGAGAATCTATCTGTCTGCCTGCCCCGTTCTCTCTGCCTGTTGGTCAGTCTGCCGACAATCAGTGTATTGTCTGCTGTTTCAGATCCAGAGGGATTATGGGAAGGTTGGAGTGAATGTTCTACTGTCTGGGTGTCAGGTCAAGCAGGATCAATGCATTTCAAGGCTGAATAACATAAGGGAGATACCAATGCCACCTGCTGTTGACGTCTAGAAACTACCAAGCGTGTCGAACAAATCTGCACTTGATTATTCAAATACTTTCTGGTCGACCAATTTTCGCAAAAATCGATGTACACGGGGACTGCCATGACGAAATGAGTAGCACTGCAAATAATAATAATAATAATAATAATAATAATAATAATAATAATAATAATAAATAAAATAAAAAATTTAAAAAACGCTTTCACGAAACGAAGTAATGTATTTTGCAGTGCGTATTATATGAAACTGAACGCTGAGACATAATGAAATACGACGATTTGGGATGTCAAAACATATTTAGCCATAACGAAATGAGTTTGCAAACGTATTTTATCCGCATTCGCATTAACTACATTTGAAAATGTTCCAGTTTACTCATTCAGTATCAGCGATAATCGGACACCTTTATCAACCAACAAAATCGCTTTATTTATATATGCTGTGGTCACATAGTTGGTTACCATTGAGATGTATGCTTTTCTCACCACGAAATGGAAATCTAGTGGACGTACTTGTAATTTATGTGGTAGTTATCCACATCGAACTGTAAACGGAGAAGCACACGCAAGCAAGGTGTTACACTGTTTTTAGTCCGGGTAACTATATAGGGGAAAGGTCCCCGGGTACTTAGGCGGGGTGACACGAAAAGATAGTAGCTAGCTAATTTCACTACGGTTCACCTCTGGCAGTAATCGTTCTTCTGGCTCCGTTCATAAGATTGTTTGGAGTTAGCAGAAAGATATCCTGACTGTAGTTAATCCCTGAAGTAAATAAAATGGCAAAACAACCGCAACCTATCAGCCCTGGGAAGAACTTCTTCGCAGGGGGATTCGGTGGAGTCTGTCTGGTCTTCGCTGGACACCCTCTTGACACCATAAAGGTAGCTAGCCAAATTAGCTCCTAGTTTGTCGTGCTTTCTTTTTTGTATCGTTTGATTACTCTACGCTAGCTTGCTAACAATGGACACATTTCATCCTGAGATACCACTCATTTCAGCTAACTTTCTTAGCGCTGGTAACCGTGCACTTAGTTTTTTTTTAACTTTGCAATCTAATATACTGGGATGGCTAGTTCGGTTAAAAAACGCCCCATGCAGCGAACTAACTTCGGACTAATGTTTCATTGTGAAATACACCGTGGCAGCATAGTTACATATTCCCTATAACGTTAGCTAGTTAGATACTGAAACATCTCAAACCACTCAGTTAGTCAATTGGCTCGCTCAGGGTTAGTTATCCTATTACAAGTGTCGTGCACTGCAGATAAGCTTTGCAAATTGAAAGCTGTGTGGGTAGGATGAGAGGCATGTCAAACTTTTCTGACTGTAACCAGTCTAATTACTTTAAACTGTCCCGTACAGGTATTCGTAGCAACACAAAACTAGCTGGCTAGTCAATTGGTATGGCGACCTTTGACACAGTGACTTCTGGTTTAGGTAGCTTGTGCTAGCAACAGTAATCGGTCTATAGGAAGCTAACCGGACTAATGAGAGGACTGTTAACAAGTCGCTTGTAGCAGCAAATTCCCAAAGGTACATGTATTCAATAAGCAAATAGAAATATATTTTCTACCAATAGATGTTGGGTTTATTGCAGCCATATGCACTGAATTGATGTGTGTGGATCTAAATGGTTCAATAAATATTTTGGAGAAATAGTGTTTGGTACTGATGCCAATTTATACCTAAGTTAAAAAGCATCATCCCCCAACCCCGCACTTCAGCTCAGTCCTAGACTGTAAGATTCAAGTTTTAAATGTTTTTAAAAACTCTTTTTAAAATCCTGATGCACAAAATGGTGAGTGTGTTTGATTTATAAGTGTGCCAACTGAGAAACTGTGTGAGAGAGTTTAGCTGAGTGTTTCTCATAATGTGTGCATAATTCCACTCTTCTGTCTCTCAGGTCCGCTTGCAGACACAGCCCAAAGCTGTTCCTGGGCAGCCCCTTCAGTACTCCGGCACCTTCGATTGCTTTAAGAAGACCTTTGTTAAAGAGGTGGGGAAGAGTGGGGCAATGGGGAAGAGGGGGTGGAGCCAGGGGGTGGAGAAGGGGCAGAGCAGGCTCAGAAATGACAGCATGGGGAGAGCATGCTGTCTGGCGTGCTGAACTGGATTTGCCTGCATTTTAAATTGTGGTGTGTTTTGGGGACTTGAATTTTGGCACATGAGGTTTTTTTTATAGTATCAGTGGAGAAACAATTTAGTTTTTCTGTACTGTTTTTATTGTAGCTGTGCTGAGTGGATCCCCAAACTTGTGTATAACAATGGGCTGGACAAGTTCAGTTTGTGGAGCTTTCTTTATATACTCTATAAGCTTTTAAAAAATAATAATGAATAATTTTCTTTTTCTTTTCCTCCCTCTCAGGGATTTCTGGGCTTATATAAAGGAATGGCTGCTCCCATCATTGGAGTCACACCAATGTTTGCCATCTGTTTCTTTGGTTTCGGTCTTGGAAAGAAACTGCAACAGAAGCACCCGAATGATATCCTCACGTGAGTGTGTGTGTGTGCGCGCACGCACGTCTATGAGTGTGTGTGCATAAGTGTGTGTGCATTTGTGTATTTGTGCTTCTGGAACCACTTCTTCAATTAAATCGATTAAAGTGTAAGCACCACAAAATGGCATCCCCAAAGATATTAGACCAGTTCTTTTTAGTCTAGAGGATTCTCATTAAATTAAGCTGAAATTGTTTTTATTATGACAAATTGATCACTTCTAATGGTAAAACCCGAAGTCACACCAGAAATTTACATCTGTGATGCGTGACGTATGCACAGCGCTGAAATATAGTCAGATGACTCTGACTCTTTTGGGTCTGTAGAAGAAATAATCGCTGATCCTGATAGACTACCACAATACAGCCTTTCAGGTTTGAGCGATCAGCGGTGGTGATCGGAGTCTTTTTAAAAAATCTCAGTGTGCTCTACCTTGCACCAAGTTGAATGCTTATTAGACCTATGCACCTGTGTCCAGAAATTCCTTTGGGCATTTTAACGAAAGGCACAGCTCTTCACTGTTTTAACTAAACAGTAAACTGTAAAATGATACTAATTGTATTACTATGACTAATAATAATATTATTATTATTATTTTTATTGTAGTATTGTGATTGCATGTTTGCATGATTTACTGTTTGATGTGTCCATTTTTTAAAAACCTTTAGATGCATTAATGTTATCTGCTGTATTAATATGTAAACATATAACGGTTTAAATGTTATATCAATTACATATATACAGTTTTAGATGATGTATAAATGTTTTATGACCTTTTTCATAAATACATTAAGAACCAAATTAAGACAAAAATGGCTTTGGGTTTTATATGTATGAATGTTAAAATAAAATCTTAGGTGTGTACGTGTGTTCTTTCTCAGGTATCCTCAGCTGTTTGCTGCAGGAATGTTATCAGGGGTTTTCACTACGGCCATCATGGCTCCTGGAGAGCGAATCAAGTGCCTGCTGCAGGTGAGACGTGTGTGTGCGCGCGTTTGTGTGCGTGCGTGCGTGCGTGCATGCATGTGTCTGTGTGTGTGTGTGCGCGTGTGTGTGTGTGTGCGTGCGTGCATGTGTGTGTGTTGTGTGTGTGTGCACGTGCTTTTCTATAACTGTGTGGGAAACTGTTTGTGTAACTGTGTGTGTACAGATCCAGTCTGCTTCTAAGGAAGTGAAGTATGCTGGGCCAATGGATTGTGTGAAGCAGCTGTACAGAGAGAGTGGCATAAGAGGCGTTTACAAGGGAACCGCCCTCACCCTAATGAGAGGTATTGACCCACTCTGATACTGACCTACCCTAATGAGAGGTATTGACCCACTCTGATACTGACCTACCCTAATTAGAGGTACAGACTCACCCTGATACTGACCTACCCTAATGAGAGGTACAGGCTCACTCTGATACTGACCTACCCTAATGAGAGGTACAGGCTCACTCTGATATTGACCTACCCTAATGAGAAGTACAGACATACTCTGATATTGACCTACCCTAATGAGAAGTACAGACTTACTCTGATACTGACCTACCCTAATGAGAGGTACAGACTCACCCTGATACTGACCTACCCTAATGAGAAGTACAGACTCACCCTGATACTGACCTACCCTAATGAGAAGTACAGACTCACCCTGATACTGACCTACCCTAATGAGAAGTACAGACGAACTCTGATACTGACCTACCGTAATGAAAAGTACAGACTCACTCGGATATTGACCTACCCTAATGAGAAGTACAGACGCACTCTAATACTGACCTACCCTAATGAGAGGTACAGACTCACCCTGATACTGACCTACCCTAATGAGAGGTACAGACATGGCCTGATACTGACCTACCGTAATGAGAAGTACAGACGCACTCTAATACTGACCTACCCTAATGAGAAGTACAGACGCACTCTGATACTGACCTACCCTAATGAGAGGTACAGACGCACTCTAATACTGACCTACCGTAATGAGATGTACAGACTCACTCTAATGCTGACCTACCCTAATGAGAGGTACAGACTCACTCTGATACTGACCTACCCTAATGAGAGGTACAGACGCACTCTAATACTGACCTACCGTAATGAGATGTACAGACTCACTCTAATGCTGACCTACCCTAATGAGAGGTACAGACTCACTCTGATACTGACCTACCCTAATGAGACTCACACTGCCACATTGTAATGAGACGTATCAAGTCACCTTAATCAGAGGTACTACCTGTGTTACTGTCTCTCACTGACTCGCCATAAAGAGATGTACTGACTCACATTGTTTAATTAACTTTTGTTTTGTGCAAAAACAATTTCCCAATGACTAAATTGTAATGAGAGGTACTGACTTACTGTGACATATAGAGGTTAATTTCACCAGTCATGCAGGCCATTTTGGTGGGGGTTTCCCTTCAACATACAAATGAAATTGGTCCTAAAATTGAGCACACTGCGGTTTCTGTGTTGCACTCTGAACAAAGTGAGATGAGACTAAGTAGCTACGGAATATGCCACACTGCCAGTTTTAGCTAATGTTGCACATGAGCGCTGCCCTTGACGATGGCTTGCCGTGAGCCATATTCCCTGGCTAAATGCTGCAAAGTGCTGCTCCTTTTTGGGGTTTCTGACTCTGTGTGACTGGCGGCCGTCTCTGTTCCAGATGTACCAGCCAGTGGCATGTACTTCATGAGTTACGAGTGGCTGAAAAACATCCTCACTCCAGAGGGCCGCAGGTCAGTGTGTGTGTGGTTTTGTATGTGTGTGTGTGGGTTTTGCTTCCCCCCAGCTCAATGTTGAGTGTTCTGACAATAACACAATGTGCCTGCGTGTGCGCATGAACGTGTCAATTGCAGCCCCTCTGAGCTCAGTGTTCCTAGTATTCTGTTTGCTGGAGGAATGGCGGGAATCTTCAACTGGGCTGTGGCCATCCCCCCTGACGTGCTCAAGTCCCGCTTTCAAACAGGTATGTGTGCGTGTGGTCAGTGTATGTACTGTATATTTTGTTACATTAAAATTGCATAATTTTCTTATGTAATTATTTTTATTATGTAATTATATATATATATATATATATATATATATATATATATATATTTCTTAAATCGTTAAAGTAAACATTTGCAGTACTCAAGTTACTGAAGCTACAATTGCATGGCCTAAAAGAGTATGAGCAGACCCAGCAGTATGAGTAGGCTTTTACACTTCATGCAGGTTTATCACAGTGAGCAGGGTTATGATTGGGCTTTGTGATATGTATAGTGAGTAGTGGTACAATGAGATTTAGTGCAGCAGTGTAGTATAATGGTTAGGGGGAGCTGGGCTTGTAGCTTGAAGTTATTGGTTAGATTCCCAGGTCGGGACCCTGCTGTTGTACTTTTGAGCGAGGCAGGATCAGCAGTAGCAACAGGAGTAATGGTATGTGTTCACATAATATGTGTGTACTGTACACCGTATTTGCTAAACACTTGCTGTAAATGCGGTGTTGCTTTCTGGAATCCCCAGCACCTGAGGGGAAGTATCCCCATGGCTTCCGGGACGTTCTGCGGGAACTTCTGAGGGAAGAGGGTGTGGCCTCCCTGTACAAGGGCTTCACTGCTGTAATGCTGAGGGCATTCCCAGCCAACGCAGTTAGTACCTGCAACACTCTCTCTCTCGCACACACTAATCGTGCATTATTTACACACTGCCTAAAGACCACTCAGAAATTACTCATCAGCCTCACACAATCGTCACACACCTATCATAAACGGGGGAAAAAAAAACACCACACACAGTATTCGCCAGCACACACAAACCACACATCCCCCAGGCATTACTTGTGCACTGCTCACACACTGCTCACTCTTTCAGCACATACACTTCTCATGTATTACTCACACCATTCACACCACACGTACCTTTCTCACCCACCACTAGCACATCGATCACACTCTGCTCATTCCCTACCGTTTACACATGTACGCATTATTTATATACAGTAGACACAGGCACTTTTCCAAGTCAGTTAGGATTTAATTTGAGGTCCGGTGCTTTAGCAGGGAGCCCTGGAGACCATGCCCCTAAAGTTCCCTTTCTTTCCCTGCTCAGGCCTGCTTCCTAGGGTTTGAAGTTGCCATGAAGTTCCTCAACTGGGCCTTACCGAACCTGTGACCCAACATGCACCTCTCCGGAAGAGCTGGAAGCCGCACACATTTAGAAGTGACACCCAGTGCACACGTGCAGTACAGACACGCAATGCATACACACAGCATTGACACGCATGGTCCATGCATACATACATAACTGACACATGCAGTATACACATACAGAGCTGGCAGACAGTACCTGAATTCACAGTGATGGTGCACACATGCAGAACTAACAAGCATTCCCAACATTCACAGTGCCAGTACACACATACAACACTGACACATGCAGTAGTAGAGTAGCATACAATAAACACATCCGGTAATGACAAGCTGTTAACTTGAGCCAGTACTGACACACACAGTGTGCACAGACCACATTTCACAGCAAGCAGCAGAGATGTACTCCCAACTGCATTTCTACTCTGGAATGATCACTTTGTTTTGCATTTTATTTGAGAAGGAATTTGTTTAAAAGCCATAAAGAGAACTGCAACACGTGCCTTACTTTTCTGAATGTCAGTCAGTCTAAGTAGGGAGCCAGTACCTTTCTGCGTGTGCGTGCGTGTGCATGTGTGTGTGCGTATGTGTGTGCATAGGTGTGTGCGTACGTGTGTGTTTGTGTGTGTGTGTACGTGTGTGTGTGTGTGTGTGTGTGTGTGTGTAGTTATAGTTATCATCATTTACTGCAAATCTTCACTGACCAATTAAACAAGAACATAAATCTAAATTGCTGGGGGAAATCATGAGATTCAGTTGGTTCAGTAGAATTTTAACCCACATACCACCCAAAACTTGAAGTTTTGAGTAACAGCTGATTCTATGTTTAAATAATTTATAAATAAACAAGCTAATGTACATAAATATCTTCAATGGATTTGTGTTTTCTGTCTTCATTAAAGCTTGTTTTCAGGGCATCATTGGTAGGGAGGTGGAGCTCATCTGGCCTGACAAGGATTTAGTATTGGTTTGTTTAGAAGATTTATTTGACAATGATGAAAAGCTTCATCAGATTTTTGTTTAGCATAAAAAGTAATTAAATAATGGAAGGACATAAAAGTATAGGGTATCGCATCCTGCTTGAAGAGTGACAGAAGAGTGCAACATTATCTTTCTAGGAAACATGTGACAGTAACACAGTTGGGTAGTTGCATTTATTCCTGAGAATAAGCTGCGGCCAATATGGAACACACAAAAATGAGTTTTTTTTATACCAAACTTGCCTAATCTTTCTGTGTAATGCCGATTACTCATGACATAAATTTATACTTTTTGTCATTTAAAAATATATGGAATATTACAGTAATATGTTGTGTATTGTGTGCTAGTATCTGACCAAATGACGTGCTTTCAGTACAGTAGTGCTGACATGATATAGCCCTATTGCAGTTATTTATTGAGTGGTAGTTATGTCAATTTTACAGAATGATGATTGCAATAACTTGTATTTTGTATTCTGTAACGTGAACTTCGTAGGAGAAATGAACGAGTTTTCACTGAATGTTCTATGGCAGTTTTTTTTTTTGGTTAAAATATTTACAATCTGCTAAACAAGATATTCTTGGATTAAAAATTATATTTACAATCTGTTATAAGATGTTGATATTATTATCAGCAGCAAAACAACGAGAAGTGTAAAGGACCTAACCAGTCTCTTGTTCATCTTAATCAATGGATCATTGCCATCACCTGTTGAGGAAGGTACGAATGCATTGCGTTAAAATTATCACAATAATTTATCCAATTGGAAGACGCCAAATGGACGCCGGTCCCGGAACAAACTATAGCTATCCAATCAAGGTAAGCATTGTGGAGGGTCGCAGTGAAGCGGCCAATTGTTGCAGGGAAACTGGAATGATGCTGTAAGCTTCAATGGAGCATCTTGGGCGGGGTTTTCATAAGGAAGTTGATTCAGGAGGTTGTGTGCTATGTTGTCTAAAACACCGGTCATGTAAATGCGAGATATACGACCATCCCATTTCCATCGGCTGCATAACGTGCTAGATCGTAGGTTTGATTATTACGATGCTTTGTTTAAGTGTTTTATCCTTTTCCCTCCTGCTTGCTTTGATACCAAGCGGTAGCGACGCATTAAATCAGGCAGAATGTGAAGGTGAGTTTACCACTATATTTATTGGCAGAAAACCTGACTACTTAGTTACTGTACATCATTTTATTCACTCTTGGGTAATAGATAGGTAGCTATAGTAGGTATAGCTAGCAATCAAACTAGAATTGGCACGTGCTTGGCCATCTCACCGAAGCCCAGAGTTCAGGGAGCTAAATTATTGGCTATAGTTTTGCTTGGCCTTTCACAACCACATGCAAGGATATAGCAGCAGTTATGGCTCTGAAAACGATAGCAGAGGGGAGACAATATTGCTACGTATCAGATTCCTCATCCATGGATTAAAGACTTAAATAAGACACCCAGAATTGCTGGTTGGAATGCATTGGGTATTTTACTTTATTGGTTTCTAGGTATTAGCCAGCATGTGGTGGTGAAATAAGACTGGACAGAATGCTTGCACACTAACCAGTGCTTTTGTTGCTATTACAGTTTGTGTGAACTTCCTGGGGAGGTTTTATCAGTCTCTGAAAGACAGAAATGTGGAATTCAACAGTGCAGCTATTGAGAGGGAACTAGTGAAAATGTGCAAGGATGCCAAGGGGAAAGAAAACAGGCTGGTGAGTTTACTAAAATAAATTGTGTCAAATATTTTGGAGCCATTAAACTAATTTAGTAACTAACCCTTATCCAGAGCAACTTGTCAAAGAATATGAATTGATTTGCATAATAGTGGCAGAGATCTTACTAACAACAATCCCAGACCAGGGAGTATATAAGTAACATCACCAAAGCACTGATGGAACTATGGTAATCAAGAACCAAAATACACGTTTCTAATACATACCGATTACATTCATTGCACAAGCCTTAAGAAGAAAAATCTAAAACAATAAAGAATACCATAACCGTGAAGTCAGGCAAAGTGGGGAAAAATACGGTAACCAATGGAGCCAGGCAAATGTCATGCTGACAAATGTCTTTACAGTGTTACTACATGGGAGCAACTACTGATGCAGCCACCAAAATAATAAATGAAGTCTCCAAACCTTTGAGCTACCACGTGCCAGTGGAGAAGGTGTGCGAGAAGCTAAAGAAGAAGGACAGTCAGATCTGTGAGCTTAAATACGGTAAGCCAAATACTACTTGCCTTTTTAAGTGTTGACCCACTATCTGAGGTTTCATCAGTGTCTGAAAGTAGTTGTTGTATTCAGCAGTTGGTAGGATTGGACAGAAATATATGAATCAAACCATGTGTGGGCAGGGACTGAAATGCCCGTTTCTGCGAGGGATGAGAGAAGGATCCAGTGTTTGTCAATGCTGAACACAGGATACAAGTGACGAAGGATGAGGACGGTGCTGAGTGACTTAGCTCTTAGCTCTTGTGACTGTGAGAGCACAACATATGATAATACTATAAGATATCCTAATTGGTGGATTATAATATTACCATCCTTGGTAATATTAAAAAAAAACATAAAACGTAAATGTAAAAAAACATAACCTTTAAATTGGGAAGCAATTGTTAATTGTTAATATTGAAAGTTCTGTCTCCCTACCATTGAAGCTGAACCATTCCAATTGATACAATTATTGAAAATTCATTAAGGGACGTGACCTAGAATACCATGACAGTAGATGTTCTGTACTGTTGTAAAGCACTGGAAAATCGTTTTACCAAGCAGGAACTCCTGTAGGTAAGAAGTGTGGGAACAGTGGAGCAGTGGTGAGTCTTTGGATTAATTTATCTTGGATTTGTATCTCTCCAGACAAACAAGTGGACTTGAACACTGTGGACTTGAGGAAGCTGAAGGTGAAGGACTTGAAGAATATTCTGGAGGAGTGGGGGGAGGTGTGTAAAGGCTGTGCGGAGAAGTCAGACTTCATCCGCAAGATCAATGAGCTCATGCCCAAGTACACCCCCACTGCAGCCAAAACACACACAGAACTTTGACTTACATGGAGGATCTTTGGGGTCGTGGCTGTGGGGGTGTTTTTAGACTTTTGATGCCTTGTGGACAGCCGTTCTTTACTAATTGTGTAAACATTTTAAATGTGAAGAGAAGAGGGCATGTGAAGAAACTGGATATGTAAATACTACTTTCAATCAAATGTATCTACAATGTACAGTAAGACCTGTTGTGTACTGAGGGTGAGACTTATTTTCTTATTTTTAAAGAAGAGATGTCTTGGTGATGTGCCATAATAATTGTAATAATATGGAAAGACTTTTCTGTGACTGTCTTATAATGTTTTTCCAGTAATGTAATGTGTTGTCTCAGAATTTGATGTACCTGGTAATATAAAATGTGTATAAAAAGTGTGGTCACATGAATAATTTGACCTGCATAGTTTTACCTACCTATGCCATTGAAAGAAATATAATTAAAAACTAAATAAATAATGTATTTATATAATTCTATTTAATAACCTGGTTATTGGAAATGCATAAAATGTTTGGTTGTTCAATTCAGAATTTACTGTTTGGATGCTGTGTTGTCACAATTTGGATAAATGCAGATTATGTTTTAATTCTGTTGTGTTGATTAATGAAGGGTTTCGTTTATTTGTTTTGAATTTGAATTTAAGTATGTTGAACACATTAGCACAGATATATTAGACAAAGCTTCTGTTTGAATCTAATTGAGGAATACTGGCATATTGTCATTTTCCTCAGTAATATGTGTGGTTGACTAAAATGTTTGGTACAGTAAATGTTTTCTGACTGAAAATCTAATTTCATATACCTATTTTTTTAGCCTGTGTACAGTACAGAATTTCAAAATTAATTTCTCTTTGGATGCCGTGATGTATGAATTAAAAAAATTAGTTCAACACCGATGTCAAATTTACATGTCCTGTTCAATTGGATAAAATAAATATCATTAAGCCAAGAACAGATTAGGAAAAACGAACTGTTAAATTCTAAACGGTATTGGCTGTAAAATGCTAATATTTAAATTTCTCTTTGAAATGTTCTGTGACTGGTTGTTGAAAATGGTCTGACAGTAAAATTTGGAATCTTAGGAAACCAAAATGCACTTTCATTACATTGAAGTGTGTGTTTGAATTAGGCATAAATATACAATCTCTGTCCTTAATTTCTTCTTTGTGAGTACACAAAAAGGTCTAATATAATCATAGAGATATAGCTTACGAATCCTGAAATTCACCTTACATTAAACTAGTGCAGCCTGATAGCCCAGTTAATTATGCTGCATATGTTGGTCCAATCCTTTGTATAGAAGTGCAGTACATTTTCCCAGATGAAGCCAGCAAAGTACTAAAATGCTCACAGACATAAAGAAAACCATTTCAGCAGCTCTTATTTCATCATTGTTTTTTAGACCTTTTCATATTTATTTTGGTCTTGTGACTACCTTGAAATTTACATTTTATATTTTAAAAATTGCAGTTGTTTGTTTTCATTTTAATTTCATTATGGTTTAGCTGTATTTATGTTGGTTTCATCTTGTATTGTCATGTCATGGATTGATTCCGTTTTAACAATTAGTAATGCTGTACATAGTTATTGGCTATCTTTTTATTTGTGACCAATACGTATGCTGTGAATGCAACTGTGTTAAATAAAATTTTATCTGTGCCAAGATTAACAAGAGAGGTCATGGTTTCTTGAAGGATTAGTTAAGAGTCCATTTCTTTGTGTAACCCATATCATAGGTTGGCCCAGATAAAGTTGTGCGCACACTGTGCCAATTACATATTTTTACATTTTGAAAAGAGAAAAGGAGAATATTTGTTTTAGCTACGTTTTCCACTGCAAGGTGCTGACAGTACACAGTTTTAAAGTAGCCTACTTGCCAGGACTATACTGCAGCCCAAGAAAGCCAAGGTAGCTTATCCCAGAAGTGAAGCTAATTAATCTGAAACTAGGTTTCTTAAAAACATGGACAATCTGTTCCATTGAGCTATCGGCATTACACCCATATCAAACATATAATTTAAAAAAATTAAGTACATTTCAGTAAATATAGTTCTTGTCACATTGCGCATGACGTCACCAGTCTGAACACATTGACGCAAGCTCCTCCCACTGGAGGAGCGCGCACATTCCTATTGTCCAAGATGGCGGCCTAGATACAGGCTTGCTAGTGTTTATGCTATTGCATATTTTTCTCCCTTTACATTTTAATTTCAAAAACGTGTTGTGACCAACATGCATGCTTCAGTTTGATTCGAGTAATCGTTTATGTGAAACGGCGACGAAGAGGGACAGCAATTGCGAACAAAACGGACCCTTTTTGCAATCGCAAGCAAAAAAGTTTGAGCATCATTAAAAAAGAAATGAAGAGACAGGCCGAGCGGGACTCGAGTCCTGCAAGAGGAATTGCAAAACGGATAAGGGAGAGAGAACGAGACCGTGGTGGAAATCGTAGGGATGACGGTCCGCCTACACCACTGGCTGCACTGTTAGCCGACAGCCGAAATTATCACAAGCGCCAGGTGCGCAGCAGGAGTAGAGAACGCGAAAAGCCCTGGCCAAGGGAGGAGCGAGGCGCGGTTGGAGAGCTCCATCATCGCCAACACCATCACGACCTCGGTCTCATCGGACGCCCCTCACTGAGGACAACCGCAGTGCCCCCAAAAACAAGCAAAGCTGCAGCAGAACTCCTTAACACCCGCGGAGCCCGCGGTCTGGAGTACAAAACTTTAATCATTAGTAACCTAGGCTCGCAGCTGTCCGATGAGCATGTGGAAGACGGACTGTTTCACGAGTTTAAAAAGTTCGGAGATGTCAGCGTTAAGCTCTCCCACACTCCGGAGCTAGGTCGCGTTGCCTACGTGAATTTCAGACATGCCGACGACGCGAAAGAAGCCCGCCACTCCAAAGCCAGGTTAGTGCTGTACGACCGTCCTCTTAAAGTTGAACCCATGTACCTCAGACGCCGTAGCTGCACGCCACCCGATGTGGGATACGTGCCTGCACTAGGGGTTTACAACTACCGGCAAAGGTCCCTTTCTCCGGTGCCTGGAGCCAGCAACATCAGGGACGTTCGAACTAGGCATTATGCTGTTGAGGGACAAGGGGTGAGCCGGGAACGGGAGAGGGTTTTGGATTACTATAATTTGTTAGAAGAAAGGGGGCGGGGCCATACGTATCAACCAACGCCAGAAGATGAATTGAAGCCTGAGGACGACCAGAGGGCAACCAGGAACTTGTTTATTGGCAACCTTGATCACAGTGTGTCTGAGGTGGAGCTCAGGAGAAGCTTTGAGAAGTATGGGATCATCGATGAGGTAGTCATCAAGCGGCCGTCGCGGGGCCAGGGCGGGGCCTACGCTTTCCTCAAGTTTCAGAACCTGGACATGGCGCACAGGGCTAAAGTAGCCATGCAAGGTTGTGTCGTCGGTGGCAACCCGGTGAAGATCGGCTATGGCAAGGCAAACCCCACCACGCGGCTGTGGGTGGGAGGTCTGGGGCCCGGCACGTCTTTAGCTGTGCTCGCCCGGGAGTTTGACCGCTTTGGCAGCATCCGCACCGTGGACTACGCCAAGGGCGACTCTTGCGCCTACATCCAGTACGAGAGCCTGGACGCTGCCCAGGCCGCCTGCGCCCAGATGCGGGGCTTCCCCTTGGGGGGCCCGGAACGGCGTCTGCGTGTGGACTTCGCCAGGGCGGAGGAGGCGCGGGCCTACCCGCCGCAGCAGCAGCTCCAGCCCCCTGCCGGTCCGCCCCCGCCGCACTACGACCTGCTCCCCGA
This sequence comes from Anguilla rostrata, assembly GCF_018555375.3. NCBI lineage: Eukaryota > Metazoa > Chordata > Actinopteri > Anguilliformes > Anguillidae > Anguilla > Anguilla rostrata. The sequence continues at coordinate 21,014,186 of NC_057945.1, forward strand.
GGCCTACGGCCAGCGCCGCAGCCTGGAGAGGGAGCCCAGAGCCCCCCGCGAACGCAGCCCCGTCCGCGGCCTGTTTGCCGACCGCGACAGGGACAGGGAGAGGGAGCGGGACAGGGAGCGGGGTCTGGCGGACAGAGAGTGGACCAGCCCCTCTAAGAGCCTGGAGCGCCGGGGCAACCCAGAGCCGCTGGGCCGAGGGCGGGGCAGGAGCCGGAGCTCCAGCAGGGAACGCTGGGCCAAGGAGCGGGAGGAGAGGCGCAAGCGCAGGAGCCTGTCGGGCGAGCGGCAGCAGCCAGAGAGGGGCCGGGTCAGAGGGCGGGGGGCGGGGCCATCCTCACCCACGTCTTTGGACTGCAGCCCCAACAGGCCGCGAGGGAGAGCCGGTGAGCCGCCCGCTGAGCCCCCCAGTCAGCCTGCCCCCCCACCCTGCCCTGAGGAAGTGGAGCAGGAGCCCCGCCGCAACCATGGCGATCGTAAAACGGACGTGCAGGTGGTGGAGGAGGACAAGGGGGGGCAGGAGCATGGGGAGAAGCCCCCGGCCGACAACGGCGGGAAGCCAAGCACCCTGTTGGAGTACACGGAGACCCTGACGCGGGTGTGGCAGGGCCCGCTGGTGCTGAAGAACAGCTGGTTCCCCACCAACATGTACATGCTGGAGGGGGGCCCCGCCTTCCTGCGCTCCGTCATGAGGGAGAGCCACACCCAGGGGGGCGGGGTCAGCCAGCTGAAGATCGCCCAGCGCCTGCGGATGGACCAGCCCAGGCTGGACGAGGTGACCCGGCGGATTAAGCTGGGCGGGCCGGACGGCTACGCCGTGCTGCTGGCCGTGCAGGGTCCCGTCGACAGGGCCACGCCCCCTCCTGAACCAGGCCTGCAGAGGAGGCTCCTGCGGAACCTGGTCACCTACCTCAGGAACAAGCAGGCCGCCGGCGTGATCGGCCTGCCCCTAGGGGGCGCCAAAGAGCATGAGACGGGCGCCATGCTGTACGCCTTTCCGCCCGGCGAGTTCTCCCAGCTCTACTTGCAGGCGGTGCTCAGGACCCTGGGTAAACTGGAGGAGGAGCACCTGGTGATCATCATCGTGAAAGACTTGGTCTGAGGGTCTTAGCTTAGCCTTTCTGTTCTTGCTTTTCTGCTGATTGGTTGAGAGGAGCAGTCGGGTGTCGGGGTGAGGCGGTGGAGTGTACTGGGGTGAGGGAGTGCATATCTGGCAATTCGGTTAGAGGGGCAGGGTCCTGCAAGTGCTGCTAAATTTTGCATAACGAACATGAGTTAGGATTGCTATGGGAGAGCATTCCTAAAATCAAGCTTTAAGATATTGATCAGTTGTACTCAATAGAGCAAATACGGTTGTCTTTTGTACTTTTAAAATATATACATGTAACAGCACTACCAGAGTTAATGTTGTTTACACTTTGGAAGTCTTTTTTTCCCCCCAAACGTTTCAGGCAGGGAGAATCTTAACAGATTTTTCATCCCTCTTCCTAATGATCCAGTTTAATGGATGAAAATATCACTGATGTGCGAAGGTAAAGATTCTTTTTTTGTCTTCCTTCCTTCCTGTGTAATTTGCCTTACTGTTTGTCAGTTTCAGCGGCAGTTGTATGGATTTTAGACTAAATGGCGTTTGATTCCTTTTTTTTTTTTTAAGACAGATGGAATGTGTTTTAAAAAACTGCAGGTATGATGGGTCTTTGAAGCAGTGTTCAACAGACTTAATTTTATATTTTTGTATTTCTGTCTTATTTAAATGAGAGAAGTGTAGTATGAGGATAGGTTTGAATGGACATAACTACCTCAGCACTGATCACACCTACTAGAAATACTCTACATCGCCAGCATCAAGCAGTGTAATTGTTTGAGCCCCCCCCCCCCCAGCTCTATGCTAAGATATTTCCAAGGGGCACATATTCTTCTAAGCTGAAACATTTAGGAGTCCACTCGTGCATCCCAATTAGTAGATGTGCTTCTTGGTAATTAGTATTTTTCCAGTTAACAAACATTCATTTGGAGGCGCAAATGGTTCTAAAGTAGGAGCTCTGTAGAGCCCTGTTGAGGGTGAATTCTGTTATACAATGCATTTGGGGAACAGTAGACACTAAAAAAGGGAATAATGCTACATACATGGTACTATTACACTACAATCAATGTAGCATGTCAGTTTTGTACTTTGAATATTGTAAATTCTAGACGACTGTTGTTATGAATTTCTGTACAGTGAAAGGTGAATGAACACTAAGGTCTTGGGTTCTTTTGCGGACCATCTGTGTTTTTTCAACTTTTGTCATTCCTCTGCCCCTTAGCGATTGTGTGTGTGATGTAGCAAAGCAAATACTTTGAACTTTGAAACTGGGCGAAACCATTTCCTTACAGATGTTGTGACCATGGTAGAAAGAGGTCAGTTAGCTGTCAGAATTAATTACAAATGTTGGACTACCAATACAAGAAACAATATGTAAAATGTCCTTTGACTCTATTTGAAGCTGTTCATGTTTGCAAAGGGTTTTTTTAATGAGAACTAACACTTGTGCCCTTTGCTAATTGCACAAAAAATGGAAACCACTTCCTTGTTACATATCACATTAGAATTGTAATGTGACCAGAGAGAATGTCTCCTCTTTTACTCGTTTTTTAAATACTAAAACAAGCTTATACTTGTATTTTTTTTGTATTTTAACTATGTATGCTGTATCAGACCATCAGTAAAATAATTCATGTTTTGATTTTTATCTCTTGTTTTGTTTATTTTTTCTTGCATGCCTTTAGTATCAGTAGATAAATTACAGTACTTCACTTCAGGTATCACATTGATGTGATATTTTAAAAATCCTTGGATAGAGCTTTAACGAATTACTAATATCTACCGACATTAGTCTAGTCCTGTCTCCATAGATACCTGAGGATTCTGCTTTTGGAACAATGTGTAAAGGCGAAAATAGTAACCAGGCAACTAGACTTCGCAAGTGTTGGTATGGAAAGAAAACCGAAGAAATGTTGTTCTGTCTCTGTCTGGAGTACCAGATGCCACCACTAAGGGTCAGTATAGCCAAAGATTCCGAATAACCTTTAGGATATAACACACGGTAGCTGTTTATCCCTGCAGGATTCAATGGGAAGTGTCTAAGCAAAAGTGTCCAAGGCCTTATCTGAAGCTGCACACTGTGTGAATTAAACAGTGAACTCAATGGTTTGTATTTCATGTCCTGAGATTGATTTAGACAGGATGGACCTGAAAAGATTGAGGCACTGGCGGAGCCCATAATGCCCAGCCTAATTGACTGTGGGAAAGATTGTTGGCTACAAGGCTGGGCATTGTCCTGGTTGTGTTCACCGTTTGAAAGTGTTCACTCAAATAGTTATTTAGCAATTGCAGATATTTAATCACTTAAAGTTTAGCATTAGTCTCTTTCACATTGCTCAAATAGGCGGTTGTGAACAAAGATTTTAATCATTTTATTTCAAACAGGTGGTCTTGACGCATCTTCACTGCACACACCAGATCGGTTCGGTTTCCTTCACTGCAGGATTAAGCCATCCCTCTGCTTTCGTGACAGGTCGTCTCTCAGCGCTCGGAGTGGCAGGGCACTTAATTGATTTGGCTGTTTGTAAGGAGACAGCGAATCTGCGGGTGCTCGTCTTGTAGTGTTTATAAGGTTTTCGTGCTTCTGTCCTGGGGGGTTTTGTTCAATATATGCGCAGGGAGAGAGCCGTGGAAATGTGCATGCGTTTTCGGCGCGTGACATCAAAACATTAATTGAAACTTATGCACTCCCACACAGCATTGCCTCCTGGTGTACGTCTTCTCTAGCTTCATATCATCACGTGCTATTTCTTTGTGTGTTCAGTCTTTAAGCCGGTGACCTTGGAACGATATCCACAGTCGCACAGATTATCTCGATGTGCAAATCAAGCATTCTCCAAAAGTGTCGGAACTTAGTGTTGGTGAATGCTAATTGCTAAAATAATACGCATATGCAATTTATAGCTACCTCATATATTAAAACTAGACTATTTAAAAGTGTATTTTACTTCCAGATATGTAAAAATGTCTTGCGTTCTTGTGCAATGCGAAATGGAAGAAAAAACTACGGTTATCATGGCAACGTCTGTTTTTCTTTAAACGTCAGCAGCAGTAGCCCAACAGAACAGTGGGCAAATTGAATTAAAACTGCCGTTATTGGATAATGCCCATGTCAGCCCTCACTGTTTCATTCAGAATACTCACTTCTGTGTTTTATATTCAGTTATGATTCTATTGTTGCAACAACAGCAATAATGATGCTAATAATAATAATAATAATTATTATTATTATAAACTACAAAAACAACTACAACAACAAAACAACAACGATTATTATTATTAGCTATTATTAGGCATGGTAGGCCTAGTAGGTAGTATTTATAGTAGCCTAGCTCAAGAAAGACGTGCTGATGCTCATGGGTTGATTGTTCATCCTAATCGCGTACAGTTCATAATAATATAATGATGGGTGGGGCTAGTGGGTTTGTTGATAATGTTGGGCTCTGCCGCACGTTTACCGTGCTGGTTTATATATTGTGGCTCCGGCTTTGGCGTTTGCAAAGGGAATTTGTCATTTTCGTAGTCGCATCGCATTTTATGTGCTGTGCGGTGATAGGACACCAAAGACCATACTGGCGCATCTGCATGATAAAAACGTGCTTGATATTACGCTGTTATCCAAAGCAATGTACAAAAGTGCATATCAAGGTCATTGGAACAACTAAAAACACAGGTTCGATAAGGTTCAATATTAATTTTGTACAGTTATTCATAGCCAAGAACACAAAGTCTAGTTCACTCAGTGAACATTATTCTGACCTAACCTATACTAAATCAAACTAGGGTATGATATGAATGAATGAATGAATGATTACATTTATATTGCCTAGCACTTTTCCGAACGCTCAAAGTGCTTTACAGTGATGAGTGGTAACTCACCTCACCCACAAACAATGTGTAGCACCCACCTGGATTAAGAATGAGGGTGATCAGTGTTTGGATAGTAACTAACGATGTGTCATTTTATTAGCATATGTCGTCACATATCTTTAACATGTTAAGATATAAAATCACTTTAGGCCACATTATTGTATATCTTTTGTTAAATGTGTGTGTTGACCGTACGTTCCTCTTTTTTTTAAAAACTTAAAAAATTTTATATTCCGTTAGCCGGCAGACACTATACTGTAGCTACGTACTGTTTTTATTCATATAATAATCATGTGAGCTTTAAGTATAGTAAATGCGCCAAAAATATCAATTTTATCTTTTTTCATTAAAACTAGGCATGAACATTTAATTGGACATTTTTGTCAGGAATGATATTGGTGGGTCACAGCAAATAATCTGTGTACATTGCCAGAAGCACTTTAGCTTATTGCAAATGAATGAATGAATGAATAAATAAATAAATAAATTGTGTTCAAAAGTAATAAAACAGCAATTATAATGTTATCATTTCAGTTGGAAAGTAGATGTTTATATGACAGAGAAATACCTCTAAACCTGAATGACGGTTTGTAGTTCCCTCATTTCCAGCCTTTTGTGAATTTATCTCGCTTTTTTTTGGCACAAAATAGGAGCATAATATCCTACTTTTGAGAGACAAAATAGGCAAAATCATGTGAATGAAGTCCACCAGCAAACTAACAAAAAAGAACAACATATCAGCCTGTATGTTTGTAAACATGCAAATTATACCATTGTGCAAACAGTGTACATTATGTTGATCATTCCACAGAGCAGTTGTTTAGTTTTGGGCCCTATTGCAGAAATATTAAGTGATGTGGATTTCCTGGCTTTTTTTTGTTTGTTTTTTTTTTTTGCTTTCATTGCATGATTAATGAGGACGAAAGATGGTGCGTTGAGTGGAGTGAATGTAAGTGTGTCTCCAGGCCCTACTGATGCGGTTACTGGTAGCTACATCGACCCAAACCTACTAACTGTAAGCTAGCACCAGCTCTTAAAGCTCAGGAAATGGGAAAAAAAGTTATGAAATATTAATGCAGAATCATCAAGGCTCCAATAAAATCCATTAAAAGAAAAAATCAATAGAACCCTCTCCAGCCCCTCCCAGATCGACCCAGACAGTGCACCGGGACCCAGATTGCTAGTGTTCTGTTACACCACAGCACGGTGTTGCCAGAGTGGGGGTGAATGAAGCACAGAAAGTACACACACACAAATATCGCCCCACATGTAAGAGGCAGTAGTCTCTGAGAATGGAGACCTGCGGTGCTTCTCCCATGCAGAAAGGACTGAACGGAAACTTTAAGAAATGACTTTAAAATGACAAGAAAAAAGGGAAGGAAACAATGTCAGCACAAAGGCTTTTCTGGGCCTGTAAGCTTTGAGTTTGAGTTCCTGGGGAGCCGCTGTACAACCTGTGTGTTTGTGTGTAACATGCCGCCTTGCCTACCTTCAGCGTTGTAGCCTACAGGACTGTAGATGAGCCTCACAGCAAGCCTTTTCCCCCTCTCGCATTCCATTGTATATACCACCAGACTCTCCTCCTGATCTGTGCCGCCCCTTTAAACAATAGGAGTCTTTCTTCAAATGGCAGAGATTGTGGGGTGTATTTTTAAACCACGAAGAAGTGCATTGGTGCTGTCTGGAAGGTCTTGGAAGGCAGGTTTTTTTTTTGTGTTAAATAGATACCCATGGCATTGTAGATGGTTACTTTTTGTAGAATGTACCAATTCTCAATTTGTTTTTCACAGCCTTTCCAAATGACTTCAGTTCAAGATGAAAGGCTATAATATATGTTACTAAAAAAAAGTAATGCTCCAGGGGGGACAAACACCAAGTAAAGTTTCTTAAGGGCCTTGTCATTTGTATGCAATATCTTGCCTACTGTAGTTAAGTGAGAAAAAGTGTTTAGACTATTAAAAATCGATCACTGTTCAACCAAGGGGATCTGATTAGGTTGGTAAGGATAACCCCCAAACTATCTTATTATTTATTTATTTCTTTATTTTATTTTTTACTGCACTGTATAACTATGCAGTTGGTGTGATTGGGGCAGGCAGATTCCAAGAGCTTGACTGAGTGGTGGAGTCACAGATTTGTGATGTGCCAGAGAATGTCCTGCCCATTGAAACCCTCCCTCCCTTCCTGGGCAACAGCATCAGAGCCAGGTAGACCTCCACAGGACGCCCAGCTTCAGTCAGTGCCACTGTGATCTGTATGTAAGTGTCTGGCGGCAGGTTGCAGTGAGGAAAGAGATGAGGCTTGATAAAACAAAATGGTAGTTTGCCCATGTTTACGTTCCAAATCAAAATGCGGTCAATCGCAATACCCGGTCAATCAACTCCTCCTCCTTCCTGGTGCATATAATGCAATTGCCTTATATGCACCCTACATTGCTTTTAAAATAATGTCCAGTAGTGTGTAAGGAATTCAAAAAACACACAAGGGGTTTTTAAACCTTCGTTCGTGGTTAAGTGGAAATATGAATCCCTGTAAGTGCATTCTGGTCCGTGACACAGACTGGATTGGGACTGCAGTGGGGTACATCACTGCACAAACAAGCGCCTTAGCTGAGCCCAGGTGTGCTGTCTTCACTGCTGCTGTATGGTCCATGGTCCAGTCCTGAGAGGGGACCCAAGCCGTCTCGCCAAAAGGTGGCCGGACTGAATGCGGGAGTGAAAGGGTGGTATTTTAATATGCTGTTATTATCTGCAGGACACAGTCAGTATCCAAGTACACAGTTCAGCTGAGCTGGAATAACACACGGCTGCCTCGTCTACACGGAGAGCCGTTGGGTCAGTGTGCGCAGCTGCACATGTTGAACTTGCGAGACATAGCAAAGCCAGCCATAGCTTGGATAAAGCTTTGGCTTTGACTGACCACAGGATAGACGGCCACTGCACTTCTAATAAGAATGAGATGCGTCCTTATGCAAACGTGTACAGTAAGGTCAAACGTATTTTTTTCACTCTGCAGATGCTGATGAATTTCAGAAACACCCCTGCAGATCTTGAGATTTTTCAGTGAAATGCAATACTGAAATGTGACCCCAAATTCTACACCGACTGAGGAACTGAGGCAGGAGCGGGTTCATTTCCTCTGACATCAGACTTCTGAACCAACATCTGCCCCAGGATACCCAATCTCCCCTCAGGACTGAAAGGCTGAATGACTAACTGAATGACTGGCTGACCGAGTGGACTAATTACATCAACACACACATTTGTTCTTCTTCTTCTGCTTATGCTGCTTCTTCCCCATACATGTTTGTGGATGCTGGAGAAGTTATCCATGAACCCTGTAAATTTATGTGGTATGTATTTGTGAGGAGCTGTCCCAAAACAAATATCTGTCTCATCTGTTCACCTTCCTACCTGGCTCCATCTTGCTGTTTCTCTCCTGCTACTTTTGTTTTACTGGCAGCAGATGGTGGCTCCGGATGGAGACCCCCAGGGCCACGCAAGACCACTTCCTCCACCTTCTTTATCGCTCCTTTGATTGTTCCCTTTCTCCTCCCACCCCGCCCCCACCCCCACCTCCCCAACCCCCAACCCCACTCCCCAAACCCTGCAGCAACTGATCCCTTGGGAGTCTGAAATCTCACCAAGGCCTATGATATATAAGGCATAGCAGCAGGGATCAGAGAGGATTGGATTAAAGGAGGCATTCATATGGAAAGGTTGGATGTATGGTTACGGAAATGTCAGTCATTTCTATGACTGTATTCCCAGTAGAGCGCCGGCTGTACTCGAATGCAAGTAATACTAATGAAAAAGGGGGGGATGGTAACACCTTTATTTTATCCTAGTCACAATCTAGGCGAAATGCACATGGGTAATCAAAAATCCTGGAACATCTGTGCTGAATGTTAAAAACCATCGTCTTATAATTTCTTTATTTTGTCTAAGTCCCCCATCAGTTTTCCTCTTTTGACTGTATTACTTAGGAGACGTATTGATTAGGATTGCTCAACAATAGTTACTTCTCTTAGTTCAACATTGTTTAAAAAAACAAACAAAAAAAACAATCCATGATAGAAATGGCTTGCAGAGATTCACAAATGGTTAGCCAGTGTGTTGCCGTTTATCTCAAATATTTCATCTGAGGAGTTAAACTATTTAAAATATGTAGAAATTATTTGTTATCAGACAACCTGTGTAAAAATTGATCCGGGTATCGAGGGTAAGTGTTTGACAGTTTTTTCTTCTTCTCAGTTTGTATCTTCTCCTCAGTCCATCTGTTTCTGCCTTTCTCCAGCTCAGGTTTTGTTTGTGAACAATCACCAGAGATTGAAGAGCACAAGAGACTTAAGACACCAATGGATTAGCTGTCACTGTGTGAAAGTACAGGAAATAAAGAAATATTCCCCTGGGAATAGAACCCCCCTCCCTCCCCGCCACAATGATAACCTTAGAGTGAACTGAGCATACCCCTCCCCTGGACTCTATCTGAATGATGGGGCGACTGTAGGGTAGGTGTGGGCCATGTTCATTTTGGGACCGTGTGCAGAACATCTGTTCTGAATAATTTAATTAGACCAAATAATTCATATCATTTGACATTTAGCTACATTTCTTGATAAGCTTTATGAATGACAGCTAAATATGTTCTTATGTCCCTATATGGAAGTGTGACTGTGGTCTAATCTATGAGTGAACTAGCATTGGTGTATTAGCTAATTAACTATTTGAACCAGGGGTGATTGATGGAGGCAAAAGCCTGCACACACACACTAGCCCCCGAGGTATAGAATTACCTACCATTGCTGTAGGGCAGGGATCAGCAACTCACGGTCCTCGAGGGCCGAGAACTGCTGGTTTTCCACCCTCCCTTTGCCTGGGATTCAGGTGTGAAGACAGTCTTGCCAATCAGTAGCACTAATTACCCGGGAGAAAAGAAAACCAGGGCTGGATTTGGATTCAAGGGCCAGAGTTGATGATCCCTGCTGTAGGGGCTTGTGGTCAATGCAGAGTGGAATGCAACACGACTGTGGTCCACACTTAAAAGGACAGGAAATGAGAACCGCAGTCCTCATGAGGTCCTCATGCTGCAAGCCCTGCCTGGCACCGGTGCGCATGTGACTCAGCTGAATGCACTTACCATCTCTTGCACTGTAAGTTACTTTGGATAAGAGCCACCTGCTAAATTAATGTACTGCATGTGATGAAAGGCATCCACTAGCAGTGCATTTTAAACCTTCCGCTGCTCATGCAAACCTCACTAAGTGCATCAGTGTTTTCATTTAATCTTTGCTTTGCTCTACGTATTGAGACTGTAATATGAACGAGAGGCTTTTTAAAAGTTCGCTCAAAGAAATTGCATGTCTTTGTACGTTTTTGCACTCAAAGGGCATGTACATTTTCAGAAAAAAACAAATAATAAAAAAAATCATTGTCTGCTGCATTTAAGAAATATGCCAAATAATAATAAATAAATATGGCAATAAATCCAAAAATATGTTAATAACCTACATTTGTAATGCTGTCTTTACATGTGGACACGCCTTAGTATCAAAACAGTGATGGTTAATACAGTATAACTGGAAATGATTTTTTAAGTAATGAAATTAAAGCGCATTTATGCAATAATGGAAATAGAATACACTGCACAGCACATTACGGTGATTTCAAGATTGCTGTCCCAAACCCCTCAGAGAAAATTTAAAAAATATATATATATATTTCAAGTATATAGTAAATGTATGAACTAATATATACATATAAATATTTATTATATGTCACAGCAGTGTGGTAATCCATGTGTGAAGGAACTGCAATTAGGCCGTCTTCTTTACTGAGCCCCAGTAATGAACTCTGGAAAGGAAAATAGCGGCTTGTTCACTCAGACATTAAAGATGCCCAAAAAGTTCACAAAAAAACAAAATGTGCCATTTTTTTAACTCCTGAAATCTTGCGATTTTTTAAATAGTGAAAGCCTTTGATTGCTTTTTCTAAAAACAAATCTTAAGTAATAATTTGTATACTTGGCCACATATTATGTTGCAAAATCTTATTATAATTTTATTTCAATATATTTAAGTATGACCCATTATCATTAGGGAGCACTTCCACAGATAGAATGAATGTTTCTCTGTGTATGACTGTATATGACTTCCTGACTGTTGGCTTCCCCCACTTTTGAAGCTAGCTGCTTGCAAATTTTAGTAAAAACAGATCTTAGTCATGTGATTAACAGACCATTGATCCTTGCTGTTTAATTGATTTTCATATCCCTACTACATACTTCAAGTATTTTCATTAATTTTTGCAACGGAGAATGATAACAAGGCCCTGCTGAATAGGAAACACACACATTTACTCACTGTTAAATAGTGTTGCTGTCACCATGCATGTACTTACGAGTTATTTGTGGCGGCATTAGGCATACAGTTTCCTGCATAGGCATGCTATGGATGTCTCCACTTATACTCATCATGCTAAGTGGCAGGATGGTTGTATTACAACACTCAATTTAAAACAATGTCTGTTTTTTTCTGTTTTGAGTGTCGCTTTCATGTAGCTCAAGGATATCTGGATTGAGGACATGAGGCTGGATTGAAAAGGCTGTACCTTATTTTGGAGATCAGGCCTGTACAGATTCCATGTGGCAAAAATGAAAATATTTCTTGAAAAAAAAAAGCATGTGTATTTTTCTGAAATGGATAGAATTTTTTGTTTCCCACTGGTGGACTTGATTTATAGAGGGCAACACACCATACTCCACACTCTGAATTCATATATGATGCTTGGTTAACATTGGCTAGCTTGCATTTACTTAAGGTTTCCATCTAAATGAAATCCATGCAAATATGGAAATCCGTGAAGCTGTCTTCTCACATGTTTGGTTGAGCAACGCAATTTGTCTTGCTTTTATCCTCAATAGACTGGCCCCCTGCCCCCCACTCCCCGCGTTCCTCTCTAAACCCGGCCACACATTACCGAACAGCTGGAAATAGCGCTTTTCCTCTGCTGATATTCACTTGTAAGCCTCCTCGCAACTTTGATCTTTCATGCTCCCTCCATATCGTCTTTATGGATTCTTTTAATCTTGCGTTGAACTGCGATGCGCGCAGGCCCGCGTGTGCGCTGCGCCGCGGCGTGGCACGCGAGGAAGTGTGAGCGCGTGCTCCGACTTCAACGCCCGCTGCCGTCCGAAAGGCGGAATCTACCGCTATTATGAATTACAGCGACGGGATGGTGTTTATGTATCACAGTATCACATTTCATTGTGTTTGCTTGCTTTCCCTCTCGCGTTCTGTCTCTCCTCTTCTCTCGGCCGTTTTTATCTATCCCCCTCTTTGCAGGGTTCCTAACAACAAAGTGGTACATTGCCGCAGTAATTACTTCCTTCCTTTTCTGTCTCGTTTTGTGTCCAGATTGTCTTTAATTGTTGATAAATTGTAATTACTGTTCTAAACAGTGCCTGGAGAGGCGATCACTGGTGTAATTACTTGCTGCCTTTCATTTTTCCCCTCTCTCTCCCTCCCTCCCACTTCTTTGTCTCTGGATGTTCTTTAGATTGGAGCGGCGAGAGTGACAGTGATGTGGTGCCCGGCCTGCTCCTTCTCCGCACAGGAGGATGTGTGTTCCATATGCACTCTGTCTCAGGCCACCTGGCTGTCTGCCCTCTGTATATTTCCAGCAGAGGTAGAGTGTCATAGTTGCTATGGAACCCCACCAACACCCCCCCCCTCCCTCCCTCCCTCCCTCTTCCAAACACAATTGTGACGCCAAGAAGAATTTGTTTGTGTTTGGCCAGCTGCTGAAGAGTTAGCGTAATCATAGCTTGCTGTCATCTCCGTGTAGTAGTCTTTGTGTTTTGGTGGGCAATGGAAGCAGGCCAGTGGAAGGCGTACAGTCAAGTGGGGGGGGGGGGGGGTGTCTGCAATTACAGCCAGCAGGTGGGTGGATTTTTCTACCTGCCTCACCTGCCCCTCCCCCCAGTTTGCACATCATCACAGCTTCTCTCTGTTGTGACAGATAGTCAGCCAGGACTTTCTGCAGGGAATAGGCTTTCTCATGTTAGTCCTTCTGAAGGCAAGCACCTTTTTATGGCCTCAACTATGAATCAAACCCAATTAGAGATCATTAAACTTAAAAGCGGCCATAAATGCTGGAGCACTCCCTGAAAGGTGAAAAGCCAAATTGATGTATGACGGTATTAACATTAATGTCTACTCATTGACAAAGATCAGACACATTTGAGCACTGGTATCAGGTTAATACAGCATCATTTTTATTTGTTTGAATGGTATTAATGAATGAAAATAAATAAAAGGAATCACAAAGAATTGAAGTTAATGACACAAATGACATGAACCTCTGTGCACAAAAAAACTATGATTCTGGGGAAATAATTAATTATACTTCTTTCTTAAAATTCCTTTTTATTTTTAGCCTTTACTTAAAATCCCAATTTCAAGTGCAAAGCCATAAGTGTGGTTAAAAACATAGTGCTGTTTCATTTTTATGTGTACACTGGTGTCAAAAGTGAATGATTTTGAAAGTGAGGATTACTTTTATTTATCTTTTGGTTCACAAAAACAGGGAGCAGCACTGTCTATGCCAGAAATACAAATTTAACACTATTCCGAATAGCCCTTCCTCACCGGTTGACATCCCCGCCTACCGATGGTGCAGAACACAAAATACTTGGGCGGGCAATAGACAGATGCTTTGCATAGGCATTCAGTCTGGTCGTATACATGCAAATAAACCAAAGTCTGCAGAAAACGAGAACAGCCGCTCAAGGCCTTCGTACCCTGGATGAACGTGTGTCCTGATGAATCTGTGTTCACATTTGTGGCATCAGTCACTTGAAAAGATCTGGTTTTATAAAAATAATTGAGCTCATATAAAAACCTGAACAAAAGAAATCTACCATAGAATCTCCTGGTGATGATACTATATATTATAACCTACATCTACAACTATATATGTACTTATATATTGTATTTTTGCCTGAACTTCATCTCTGTGGTTTTTATGGTGTGGTCTTCACTCGACACTTTCACTTTAGTGTCCCTCTTCAGTAGCGAAGCGTGTTATTGTTTAGCCTGTCAGTACAGTGATCCCACTGCATGTATGTTGAGTTTGTGTGTATAGACAACATGCAGCATAAGTGTCTGCTACTAGACGGGCAGTTTCCATGCACTGCTATGGCAGGGGAAGGACATCGGCATGGAAACTGCTCCTCACTAACTCGGCTAGTTTCGTTTTCACATTATTACATGTAGTCCTGGCCCCCAGGTATTTTATTTTGAAATAAAAAAAAAGGACCTGGCTTTAGCGTGTTGTTTCAGCGCATTTAATAGCAATCACATTTCAGAAGTGGCAACACACTTTTCCTATTAAAAAAATTAAACAAAAAATGTATTTTGAACCTTTGCTCTGCTAGAATGAATCACGTATGTGGTCAATGCGAGGCAAAAGCCTTTCATTTTTGAGACAATTCAGCGCAGGACTAAAAATTATGTGAAATACCTGCCGCCATTTCAGAAAACAAACAATTAACCAATAAAAGAAATAAGTGATAATAAATAAAATAAATTAAACACATTTAAAGTAAAACGGACAAAAACACATAAAAACAGATTAAAATCTGCTGTTTGTTTAAAAACATTTGAATTTTTTCTTTATATCTTTCATATATTTAAAAAAGCCTTCTGGAAGTGGTGTACAGGAGAATACACAGATAGTATAAAAGCTGATACATAGAGTGGAGGTTCAGTCAGCAGTGCTTCATTTATAAACTCTTTGAGGGATTATTTTTGATAATATTGTCAATAAATAATCATGGACAGTAGACGGAAAGGTGGGTATATAGGGAGAAAGAGTCTGAAGGAACAGTCTATGGCTTAAAAGAGGCTATCTTGGCAAATAACATAAATATAACTATATAAGCCAACGTCCTGGTTTTCTTTGTGGCTAAAATGACAAAGCTACAGAAACAACAACAAAAAACAAAACGAAAGATGTGTACAGTCTCTTTACTATAACGGCTACATCGTCAGGCAAGAGGAGAGAGCAAGAGAAAGATGCCCCTCCCTGGTCTTGTCTCGGGTTTGGGGGTGGGCGGGCGGTGGGGGTGGACAGATGGAGGGAGCAGGGAGGTTGTTATTTTTTTTTGGGTCGTGGACGTGGGCGCGGAGCGTGGACGCGGGTGGGTGGTGGAGGGGGTCGGGGGACGGCATCAGTAGGGAGCAAACTTCTGTCTCTCGGGCTTCTTGATCCCGTTGGCGGAGGAGATTTTGGCGGTGTAGGAGGCCAGGGTTCCGTGGGTGGGGGCGGCGGCGGCAGCGGCGGCGACCGCGGCTGCTGCTGGGGCGGTGGGGGTGGAGAGTGCCAGGAAGGGGACGGATTTCATTCCCAGGAGGCTGGAGAGGGGGAGGGCATAGGGGGTGCCCAGCATGGGAGCGTGGGGCAGTCCCCCCATCGCTGCCAGGGCTGCGGCGGAGGACGAGGCGGGGGAGGCGGGCTGGGTGAAGCTCATGTTGAGGTCAACAGGGGTCGACATGGAGGAGGACTGGGCAGTGGATTTGGCGGTCTCTAAACTGTACAGGCGGAAGGGAGAGGGAGAGGGGAGGAGGGAGACGAGGAGGAGGAGGAGGAGGAGGAGGAGGAAGTGGAAGGACAGGAAGGGAGGGAGGGTGGGTGGAGGAAGAGGGAACGAAGGCGAGAGGAGGGAAAGAGGTCCGGATGGAAAAGGGTTAGAAGGTTAAATAAAAGACATGTTAAAGAAAAAAATTGAGAGAAATTAAATTAAAAAAACAAAAAATAAAAAGTAAATAAAAGTTTAAAAAAATCATAAGAGAGGTGTGTTTTGCTGGAGGTTGCAACAGATTATTTGAGGGGGGACCTTGGCACTCACGGGGGAGGTGCTGTTTAATTCGGGGAGATGGCTTGGGTAGGGGCTTAGGGAGAGGAAACAAAATCATTTTAAATTCATTAGGATTTTTAAATATTTACTTCTTTAAGCCCTGTTAAAGATCAAAGTACCTAAAATCACCGTAAAAACACCTTGCAAGCACACATGAACACATCGGTGTCCTCACATATTAGAGATGCTTGCGTGTTTGCAAAGTACTGGAAAGATCCCTACATCCCTACAGTCGTCTTCACGATGTTTGTGAATTGTCAGATTGTTTAATGTAGAATGGGGGTGGGGAACTCCTGTTCCTCATTGGCCTTACTGGTTTCTGTATTTCACGCCAACCTCTGCTCTTAATTATTTCATTAGACCCGATCATTTTTGTAATCTGACATTGAAGCTACGAGCTAGCTATTTACTGATAAGCTTATGAAAGCCAGCTGGAGACTCTCTTTGTGTCCCTATATGAAACACTCTAGGTCTAGGTCTAACCCAGGAGTGAGCTGGTGTTGGTGTGAGATTAAATAATTGGGTGGAAATTGGCATGAAATCCAGAAACAGACACGGCCCTTTGGGAACCGGGGCGTCCCACCCCTAGTGTGGAACTCTGGTGTGGCAGATAAGGCAGATCATTTCTATAAGAACAGTTTATAAATTAAGCTCCTTTCTGTTGAGCAGAACACTGATTTTGTTGAAATCCTGGTGGGGGGTGGAATCCCCAACAAAGGAGAGTTCATTAAAATCGCACTTTGATGAAGCACTCCTCTCAGCATTATGCAATCTGAAAAATTACACTTCTCTTATACTTTCTGGTTACCTTTTTAGTTACTTTCCACAAAATAGAGAGTATCTACAAAGCTAGTGTTTTATTCGTGCGTCAGGCTTTGAAAATAACAATCAAATAATGTAACTCTTGGCATGAACATAGTCAGAAACACACAGAGTAGTTTTGTATTTGGTAACATACTGAAGTGTGCATGTACCTGCCTGAGACACTGTGCTCAACAGAAAAAGTTGTGAATGCTCTTTTGTAACGTGTTCTGCCAACTGAAAGCACACCGGGGTAAAGAATGAGTAGAATGATACTCAACTGCGACTTGACAGCAAGATGCTCAACGCTTCGCATTCTCAGTGTCAACACAGCACACAGATCATCGGCAGTGGCGTAAGGATCAGCTCTGGCAACAGCACCTTCTAAGGCACTTATGTTGTGGCATCAATTATAGAATTCTGGAAACTGACAGATTTTCATTCCACCACTGTGAACCGGGGTATGAGCAGTGAAGTGAATGTCGCTGCAATAATTGCCTCTAATACTAATCTACGCCAATCCATTAGATTATTGTTTTTTTCTATACATTTCTAAGTGTGATGCTAAGTGCTGCACAGGGGTAATTGGACAGTAATTAATTATATCCACTTCAAAATGACAGCTTGTAATTGGCATCAAATTCGGCACAAGCTGTTTCAGGCCCTCTTTCTTTCTCGTGAGACGGGGGGGTAGGAAGCACACAGCAAATCCCACAAATGAAAATCCTGAGCCACTGGCTTCAGGAGGGGGGGTGGGGAGTGGGGTGCGGGGGGGGGTGTGGATGGGTTGCGGAGGAGACAATGTCACTGCTGCCCTTTTCTCTGGGAGAGGCACTTTATGCACCAGGCCTTTTAGGATTTCAGTTCACGTACGCTCCGTTTCTTTATTTATTAATTTTCTGTTGTCATCGTTATTAATCACCTCATTGATATTTCAACCGCCACGTCGTCTCAAAGAGGATTGCTACTCTCCCTCTGATTTGAAATGCCGATTCTGTTATTTCATCATAGTGGTCTCATGTTTTTTGATCTGTATCCTTTGTTGTGACTTTTTTCTTTCTATCTTTTTTTTTTACATGCTGCTCTGGCCGCGGAATGAAATATCGCTTTAATTTCAGTGCCGTGGTAACAGTCTGTATGGCCAAGAGAGCCACTGCCCATACAGCCTCATGAGGGCAGTGAATGGCACTGACTGGTTTTCAGAGGTTTCTCTCATCTCCATTAAACATTTGATAAGATTTCAATAAATGTTGATTGGAAACAATTAAAATTTTCTTACCAAATGTTTTTTGGGTGGGGGTTGGGGTGGTGGGACAAAGTTGTCCTGGTCTGGCTTTCTCCAGCTGCCGAACCTCTGCGTGTGGTGTCTTTAGCTATCTTTGCTAATGAGCTATTCGCTATCCACTCAGCTAATTATGGTCTCAACAGAAATAGTTCAGCCACTTCCCCTTCTCGAGCTGTTAAACCTTCTGGACAGAGGTCCCCTTGCATGGAAAGCTCTGGGAGCAAGATCACGTGACCTTGGGTGCTGGAGCTTACCAGGAAGTGATGAGGTACTGGGCGAGGTTGATGCTGATAGGAGAGCCGGTGATGGTGACGTGCCGGTCGCTGGTGCTGTCCAGCTGACTGCCGATCTTGATCTGTGCTCCCGAGACCTGGCGGATTTCGTTAATCTTGGTGCCCTGCCTGCCGATGATCGAACCAATGAGCTGTTTTAAATGACAAAAAAAGAAAAGGATGGGGGGAAAAAAACAATATGAGCTTGTGTAGATATATCACCAAAAGGGGACAGTACCAATGAATGGAGTTATTAATTACCAAAGGAAGAAAAACACGTGCTATTGCAGAACCTGAGCAGTTTATTAGTTGCACCAAGTCAAAAGGACCCTTACAGGGCTATACAGCAGAGGCACTGAAATGTGCACAACAGAAAAAAACACAAATATATAATTACCCTGATCAGTATAAACAGTACACACAACACAGTTTTACTGTACCACTGGTCTTCTGTCTGAAGACCTGCAACAGTGAAAACAGGTTGCTTTTTGTTTTCTGCAAAAACGCGTTCACACGTATTTTTCTCGTTTTGGATACTTGTTTTTAAAAAATTTTTTTTTTAGAAAATTGTGTATTGCACTACAACTCACCCAAAATGTGTTATTTATTCCCGATAATATGAAACCAGATCCAAGTAGATATTTCTACCATTAAGACAGACTGTGAGCAAACCAGGGTGAAATATATATATATATATATATATATATATATATTTGAGGTGCTTTAACTCTTTTTCAATGCTAGTAAATTTTGAAAACACTCATGCAGAGTCCCTGATATACAGACATATCAACAATGAATTTTTGTTCTGAATATTATTGAAAATAGACGTTTCTTTTTTTTAACTCTCAGTAATCTCAGGAATATTCTCAGGAATATTACCTCTAAAGCATTAAAACCATGTTGGATAATTATTTGAACCAGGTCTGAATGCCAAAGTAATACACATACACATTATTTATTTGTAGTGCAGGCGCAGATATTATTTATTGTTGATTGATGGCAAGACAATGCCTAAAGAGATGGCGTATCTGTTCTTTTCTGTGTGAGGGAAGGGTGTGGCCTCTGTGAGAGGGGGAGGGAGGGATAATTCCCCTCCCCTGTTTGTCTCCATTCTGCACAGCGCCGGCCAGTCCATCTATCAGGCCCAGCTAATACTCCTCTCCCAATCCCCTCGTCAATTTCAATCTCCTCAGCTTCAGTAAAATGAGACCAGCGTGCATTTGCTTTGCTTCAATCTGTGTGGCTAAGTGGCTATTGATTTTTCCCGGAGTCGGGCAAGTTCAGAAAAGTACCGTTTCCTGAACAACCATCTGGGAAACGCTTCTTTCTGCTGGTTAATGGAAAACACCACAGGGGAAAGAAATCTGCACAAAGGACACAGGCCATTCGTTTCGAGCCATTCTCTCTTTCTCTTTTTCCTTCCCTTTTTCCCCTTTTTTGTTTTCAAGTTTCAAATATGAAAATAACCTTTCACTGTATTTCTGCCAGTGGTGCAAGTTAGTGATTTTTGCTTTTCATTAAAATAGAAAAGGCTTTATTTTAAAGAGTCAAATTCTTTTTTAACCTGGAAAATTAATGAAATCTGAAAAAAATAAGGCAAATTTGATAGTGCCCAAAAGGGAGGATTTTTTTGACTACTGATGATGCTGCTGAAATCACCCACCCCAGCCGGGTTGCATGTAAATCACCCAAAATTTGGGGGTTGTGGTGGGGGGGGGGGGGGGTGTAGAGCAGACAGGTGATGAACTGTCTGTCTGCTGTTATCATTGTTTCGGCATCCCTGATGGGGACTGGCGTGGCTCAAGTCCTGATCTAGTAGGGATACATCCCCAAATATGGAGGGGAGGGGGTGTCTGTTTGTTGGGCTAAGCCTAATCCAGAGGATCAGCACAGGAGCCTGGAGTCAGGACCTTGAGGGCTGGGGTGCTGGTGTCAGGACCTTGATCCGCAGGGGCCCGTGCAGGCCTGGACAGTGACGCAGGGACACCAACGCGGACGTGTTGGCAGCCTGGCATGCGGCTGACGGACAGCTCCCTCTTTTGTTCCTCTAACCCCCCCCCGCCCCATGTTTTAACAGCGGAGAATTCCTTTCCTCAAAAGTCACCCGCCTGTGCAGCGCCTGATTCGTCACGGTGTGATACCCGCTCTGGTGTTGCAGGCTATTTGTGGCACAGTCAATTATTTAAGGACTAAGTGCCCTCAGACAAGTAACAGGCCAGGGAGTGGGGACAAACTGGGGGGGATGGGGGGATTGGGGAGCAGTTGGACTCGTGTCCTGCCCTTCCCAACTGCCCTCTTGCCCTTTATTGTATGGGTCACCTCCACAGTGCTTTCAATTTGCTTGCATCTCAGTCGCCATCATTAGCTCACTCAGGCTTTTATGATTGGCCAGTTTTATAAGGGCATGGACCAATTTTATGATTTATATCTTTGTTTTTTTTGTTTTTTGAAGTAACATATCTAGAAGCCCTGGATGGGGTTGTCTCACGGTCAGCCTTTTTCCCCCGCAGCAGCAAATAAAAAGAAAGGAAGCTGTGCTGTGCTGAATCGGTAACTGGGTCTATTTTTGGTGAATCCCTGCTGCAGTTGTAATTTGAAAAGGCTTGCGGTGCTGTGAACGTCACCGTTTTTCTCCCAGATATAGCTTCTCCGGGCACAAATGCTTGCTGACTCTCCGTCTGCCTTCTGTCCTGCTCTCTTCGCTTGGCCCTCCCGATCGTTCAGTTTGTCTTGGTTCATTACCCACAACCTCAATCTTTGTGTTCTGTGCTGCTTCAGAGAGGTGGGTAAAACAGGATGATGTTCTCCTCACAGAGAACGAGACTGGACCTCACACCTTTCTGGTGTCAGGAATGGGCATCTCATTTCATTGCTTTTAAAAATAAAAAAATCATATATATCAACACTCATTGTAACTTCCGCTATCAATTTGGAAGACCACAGACAAGCATGTGCTCTCATCCAAAACACGTGATGTCAGCCGTCACTTCTGATCACACTGCCGTTTGCACTGACATGAGGCAGAGGAATACACTTAGTTCACTTTCTGCAGTGTTTTGGTATTATTTCAGTTTTAGCACATTTTCGACAGGCAGAGACAGCTTATGCATATGATGAAGAATATTTTAGATGTATACAGTTTATGATTACCTGCTGGCTTTACAATGGCTGGTATGTATGTGATCGCTGGTTTATGGTTTAAAGCAAAATAAATAAATATGCACTTCATGTAACTCGCAGCTTGTAAAGTGACCTTAAGCACAGTTACCCAGAGGCTATACATACAGACAGATTAAATTTTATATAATTTATTCCCAATTATAAACATTAATAACTATTTAAATAATGTGCTGGTAGTTCTTTCCCTCCCAGTTCAAAAGCTGCACAAGCTCTTTGCTCCTAAGTCCGGAGAACCATGGCTTAGATGCAGCTGTTCTAGCTACAGGACAGCATACCACACTGCCTGTGTTTTTTAATCCATATTTTCTGTGGACAGATCTATTTAGCTTCAAAAATTGATTTTAGGATGAAGTTCCCCTTTAACAGCATAGTCATCAGCTGGGTTCCTCCTGAGATTTCTTCCCACTGGGGAGTTTTTTCTCGCTGCTGTTTGAGTGATTTTTCACTCTCAGCCCTTCCCAATTTTCAGATTTTCCTGTAAAGCGTCTTTGTGAGCATGTCCTTTCAAATAAAATTCAATTCAGTGGAACTGAATCGTTGGAACCGAGACAGAACTCGGCCCCTGACAATGTTTCTTGTGTTATCACATGGCCACGATCTCCCATTGCATCTCTGCAAACGACGCACGCTGTTTTTATATCAAGATTCGCCTGAAGAGAACCTTGAACTTCTGTGACACGAAGGCGGTTGGGTACTTTGCGATGGGGCGTATGCTTCATGTGGTAGTTATGTCTGATACAGACTCTTCGAGTGTCAGTCGGTAACATTTGCCAGAGGTACAGCAGAGAGCCTCCTGACATGCTGGGTAATGGGCCGGCCAGCTTGTTGCATGCACCACGCTGTTTGTGCTACAGTCGTTCCCTGAGCTGTCAGTTGTGCTGACGTCCCAGTAATTTGGGTAGAGTGTTGCTCATCCACCTACAAAATAACCACCCTTTGTTTATTTCTATCTTAAGGAGAACATCTCACAGTGTGTCAGGTTTAAATGCTCGCTCGCTGTGATTTTTTTAAAAAGATACGACTCTTAATTGTGGGTTTTTATGTTCAAATTTGTCAATCTTGTAGATTTACTCTAGAAGATTACAAAGGTACAATTAACTCCTTCTTATAAAAATCACATCTGTGTAATGTGATTTGAGTCTCTAAAAGTGTCTCATGAGCTTATCTTTTTACAAAGCATTGTTTTATTTTCTCTTTGGTTTGAGTGCACAGGTCACGATATCTACTTCTAATGGTTAGATGGTAGAGGCAATGATGAAAATCATCATGTGTGAGTAGCTATTTAATACATAAAGTAGCAAAGAAAGTGATATTATGATATTAAGCCTGTTTTAGTCAGCTGAAAACTGCAATTAGGTTATTTTTTTATCCTGGAAACAGTTCTTATGCTTCCAACAACAGGTGGGTTTGGTACTGATCTTTTGTAGACCATGTTCGAACAACATGTCATTTACATTTTAACCAATGAAGAGTTTTGTCTGTTTAGGTGGGACTCCAATCAGAAATGAACTTAAAGTGAATAACCAATCAGAATGGATATGCTGTGTCAGATATCCAGCTCTCTTGTTTAGAAATGACATACTTTATATTGATAATGAAATAAGATAAATTTCTACCATGATAGGTTTCGACTCTCCTAACTGGACAGAAAATATACAGAAGTAACACACATTGTCATATGACATACACAGTGTCACATGACACACATGCTGAATGGCTGAATATGGTGGCTGGGCTAAGAGCCAGCGGATAGTCCGTGCTATACCATGGGCGGTCTGTCTAGCTCCTCTTTAAAAGCGTGCATGGTACACTAAGCCAGCCCGCGAGTGTTGGGGTGTGGAGAGGCCTTATAGCCAGGCTCTTGCCCTGTTTATTTACTGCTATGTTTTGACAGCAGAGAAGCTTCAAGCATGCCAGACATCACAAAGGGATATTTTGTGCAGACTTGAACAAGCCCCTTTGAGACTGTAATATGTAGTAGAAAAGAGAGAGAGAGAGAGAGAAAGAGAGAGAGAGCAACAAAGACTGACAGAGTGAGAGAGATAGATATAGGAAAAGTGATCAGGAGAAATGCACAAAGAGAAGGAGAAAGTGAGAGAGATATGTACAGTGCAGTCTGTCATTATTTGGACAGTGATACAATTGTTGTCGCTATGGCTCTGTACTCCAGCACATTTGAAATGCAACAATGCATATGAGATTAAAGTGTAGACCGTCAGCTTTAATTTGAGGGTATGTACAAGCATAAAAGCAGCATGAGACTACTACCAAGAGAATACTATACCAGCATAACCTAAGAGGGTTCACTGAAAGATGCAAACCACTGCTAAGCCTTAAGAACAGAACAGCCAGGTTAGAGTTTGCTGAGAAGTACATAGAGTTCTAGAAGAAAGTTTTATGGACAGATGAGACGAGTACTAACCCACACCAAAGTTTTGAAAAGAGGAAAGTGTGGAGAAAGAAAAGAACCACTCATGATCCAAAGCATATTATCTCATCATTGAAAGATAGTGGAGGTAGTAGTGTTATGGCTTGGGCATGTATGACTAGCACTGGAACTGGCTCAGTTGTCATTGATTATGTGACTGTTGTCAGGAGCAGCAGGATGAATTTTGAAGTTTACAGAATCATCTTATCTCCTCAGATCCAACTTGGCCAAATCAATCACCCAACCTGAATCAAACTGAACTGAAGACAAGACTGTAGGTAAAAAGCCCCCAAAACAGAACAGGAACTGAAGATGGCTGCTGTACAGAGCACCACTATAGAAGATACTCAGTGTCTGTAGGCCCCAGACTTCAGGCAGTCATGACATGCAAAGGATTTGCAACAAAGTACTAAATAAGATTACTTTATTTAAGATTATGTTTATTTGACCTATTTCTTTTGGTTCCCTAAAATGGGGGTAGTATGTATTATATCAAATCCAATGTGTTGGAGTACAGAGCCAGAACAACTAAAACTGTGTCACCACCTTACTGTGTGTGTGTGTGTGTGTGTGTGTGTGTGTATGAGTGGGTGTCTATATTATACATATATGGGGTGGAGTGCAGGAAATGTGACCATACTTCCTAGTCTATATCTACTCTTGTGCCATTTAAAAAAATATTTTAGGTGGGAGATCTCGGAAAACACTTTTATCACAAGCTCTGTTTCGGCTTATTGCCGCCTCGCTCACTCCACCCAAGCCTTTGCACCCAACCCTGCAACCTGCCCCTCCCTCCCCCCGCACTGCTGCGTTCACAAAGGGAAGGCTTACGTCGTTTGGAATGAGGAGCTCCTGGGACGTGGTCTGGGTGTTGGTCTCTATTCCTGCTGAGAGAACAGAGGTACAGAAATAAGGGAGAACAGCTCCATCCTCACACACAATACAATGGAGGGGGCTGTCTTTATGGGATTTTATATGTGAGGTCTACAGACCCGCTGTGCTTTGTGAAGAGGAGGGAGACCTTCACACGCCACTTCCTGTCTGTAGTGCATGTGCAGCTAAATGACGCCTCACTGATGTCTGCTTCCCTTGCCCTAGTTTCTGCTCTGCTTCATTTTTCACTATGTCTGTCAGTGCCACCCGGATGGCGTCACCTGGTCTCCTAATGACAGTGGCGCCGATTCGATGGTTCTCTTGTTTCACACTTTCAGTCATATTAGTGGAGCCCGCTTGGGTGAAGATGGGCAGGGTTTTTTTATTTTAAAAAAAGGACAGAGACACAGCCATGCCTAACAAGCTTTTACCCAGAACATAATCTCATTCCTCATTCATATCGTGATGGATATGCCATCTCTGCTTGAGCTGCAGTTGGATCATTGTCCCGCTATTATGCCTTGGAATACTTAAACCCTTACAAAGTGTGTTCATTCACAGACCTATTTCAGATCAACTAGTAGTGCCACTGCTTCAACGACCAGTTTGCATCTATTCACAGTGAAGTGGACTTGAAACTTCCAGTCAAATGTATTTATTTCAAGTAAAAATTTGGAATTATGTGGAGCGCATGTAGAAACGTACTGAAATTATTATGGGACAAAATGACCATTAAATTATGACCATGAAAATTAACCATTCCCTCTTTGGCTTCCTATAAAGTTCTAAATTGAGGTTAAACGCCTTTCCTGCTTACTGTGAAATCCCTGCATAGGCTGGCCCCATTTCACTGAACTAATCTACCCACACCATATGCTCCTGTGAGGGCAGGTACACAACCCAGGCCTACAGCCACCAGTCTTAAATACATTAAATACTTATATGTGATATAAGGACTAATATAAGGACCCTCGTTCCGAAAGAAGTTTATGTGTCATGTGATCAGGTCAGTCTGGAAGCTTCTGTGGCTTTAAGATGGCCTTTAGTATCAAAAAGACTTGCTTTTGAAGTTTTTTGGGAGAGCTTACAGTTTCACTGGGGTTAAAAAAAACAAAACATAAAAAAATGAGTCTTAATAAAGTTATATCTGAGTAGGGCTGTAGATCATTGCCCAGACTCTCACTCACTCAGAGCTGCTTAAAGACAGCCTGTCACCTCTGCTCCCCACCCCCTGCCCCCCCAGATCCCAAATTTGTGGGTATATCTCCATCCCCTCCCTCCCTCCTGGGGGCCCTGTGTTCCCCCAGAGGCCTGGAGCCAGGTGGATCCCTACCAGGCAGGATGGGGGCTTGCTGGCCCATGGGAGTCAGGCCCTGCTGCATGGACAACTGGTGAAGCTTGGCCAACTATAAACCAGAAGGAGGGAGTTTGGGCGGTGGAACAGAAAACAACACAATAAGGAAAAAAGTACACTAAATTCAAACATGCTATTAAAAGGGGAATTTCAACCTAAAATAAAACTTTAATAGTAATAATCTATCCACAGATACGGTAAAAATGTGCTAATTTCAACATTGCAATCAACTTAACCTCCCTTACCTCTGAGTGTGGAATGCCATATTGGTTCTGTACAGTGTATGCCTGGAAGAAAAACAGACATGAATAAGCAATCACAGATACTATATCCACATCAAGTGAGGGACCTTATTTGTTCTCTGTATTTCTGTTTCCCCCCTTTTTTCTCAATTTGAAATTCCCAATTCACCAGCTGTGCTCATTGCTGCAATCTCCATTTCAAATATGAGAGGACAAGTTGCTGATTCTTTTCACAGTCCACAAGTTGAACTTGTACAGACATGAGTTGGAGGAAGACATCTAGGGTTCTATTTTTTGGCCAGCGCTTGGCATGTGGTGAGCCGTCGCACTGGCGAAGTGGCATTTTCATTATGAATTTTGATGTGCCTGAGCCCGTTTGGCAATTTGGTGACTCGCTGGGTGCTCTTGGGGATCTGTCAGCGCACGGCAATTTTGGTGTCAGCGTAGTCTGTGATTTGCAGCTTGTGCTGCCCGCCTGCTCAGACCAGGGGTGCATTACAACTGCTTATTTCCTGACCTCCTTGCTTCCTTTCCTTGTCTCCTTTCCCAGTACGGAAGGCCAAACGGGTCGAAAATATGTGGAAATTTACATCTGGACTCACACGTTGTCAACGTGGGTGCCTATTCATCCTTTGCTCCCAAGGTCCTTGAATGACCTGGAAATCGACCGAGGGGCACCATCCTTAAGGGCATTCCAACCCTCCTTCACGGAGCTTGGAGCTAGAAGGCTCCCAAAAAATTATTGAGCATCCTTTGTAGAAGTATTTTTTCGTAACACGTGATCGACCTGTAGATCCACCTCACCCCATCTGCCACGTCTCTAATTGATATGGCTTCAAACTGACGCTTAAAGGAGAAAGGACTTTCCAATTGCCTTATATACGTTTCCTCATTTCCTCCTTCTGCGAGGCCTTTACGTGCTACCTTTAGCACCGATAGGTGGAGCTAGGAACGTGGAAAGGAAGCAAGGAGATAAAATAAGTGAATGGAATGAGCCCACGTTGACAACACATGATTCCAGATGTCAATTTCACGTATTTTTGACCTGTTTGGCTTTCCGTACTGGGAAAGGATGCAAGGAAAGGAAGCAAGGTCTACAGCGCAAGTTGCAGCCCAGCATATGGTGAGCTGCTAATTTCAGGGCATTCCTAAACAATGTGTGAATGATAATAATGTATTCAAAAGCCAATCATCCATTTTTGTGGATCATATACTGTCCAATTTGACTTTGAAAGCAGGAACAATGCACACTTCGCATTTATTGTTCATTGTCTTTTTTATAATGTTAGTTCCTCTATTTATTACTGTTAATTGTTTATGGCTGTTCATATACTGCACTGTGGTCCCGGGAGTACTGTGTTCCATTCTTTTTCTTACACCTGTCTATAATGAAAAGAATGCAACTTCAAGTTGAAGAATTCAACTTAAATTTTAATTTTAATTATGTGACTGTGGTTAAAATGATAGCTACATCTAAGCTACCTGCACGAACAGCATTGGTTATTTTCTTCCAAGCTAACCGAACATAATCTGCTCTTGCCGGTTGTCTTGAGGTGCCATAGATTTTTGCTCCTCCCACACAAGAACGTTAATTTCCTCTTGGGAGAAACTTCTTCTGATAAGTATATTCTCGTCTTCCATTGCAGTGGTAGTTAATGGAAATTGGCGGTATGGCGGTGCGCAAAGCATATGGCTCTTAATGGGAATGAAAAAGAGGTCATTTGGTTGGCTATGACTGAACCCAGCTGCAACACGGCCACTGATAATATATTCATCCTAATCCAGCCCACCGTCCACCTGTGCCGCTGCGCTCCTTTTCTCTGGTTACGCAAATACCAAAATTCTGTAGCCTCGACCATGCGCCGTGCGCCATTGATTCCAGTAATAGAGCCCTGAATGTGCTGCTTCAGGAGGCAGGCTGTGGGTGCCTGACTAGCCTGTGGGGGTCACTGGTAAGTGATGAGACATGGTCATTCTGGTGGACTTAATCACTCCCACCCTGGGTTTGGCTGCTGGCTACAGTTGGTACGATGTCAGACTGTGGATCTACACTCTGGAACAGATTGTGGGTCCCATCCATAGACTGGAACAGAGCCTTAACAGGTAACAGACTGTGAGACCCATCCTCACACTTAAAACTGTGCCTTAACATATAGCCTACCAGGTTGTGGCACTCATCCACACAGTGGAACAGAGCCTTAACAGGTAACAGACTGTGCAACACATCCACAAGCTGGAACAATGGCCTTAACAGGATGAGACAAGCATCAACCCCTTTTTATTGTTTATTTTGACAACTTCGTCAAACATAATCTGTATATTAAACAAGCAGTTTCAGAGCCCATAGTCAAACCAGTCTGCTTAGACAGTAGAACAGCCTACAAGAAGTCTCCATGTAGTCAACACTCATTGTCACACATATTCGCAACAAATACATCCAAATCCCGTTGGATCACTGAAGGCAACTGGTCACATGATTCAGGAGGGACGTCTTACTGGTGTAAACCACTGCGGCAGCTCGTCCGTAGAGGTGGGCGGTGTTCTAGGACTGTTTGCTTGCTTGGTTGTGATCTGGTTTAGAGTTGCCCATTGTGGGTGCCTTTCACACCATCATCTACCGCGAAACGGGTGGCGGCTCCGTCACAATGGTTGGACTTTACTATTTTAATTTCCTTCCTCCCTCCTCCTATCCCGTCCGCCTGCAGCCTGGCATGCTCATAAATAATGTATAAAAGCATTAATCGCCTTGCACAACCACTTAACGCTGCGTAACCTGCCCCCCCCCACCCCCCACTCTCTCTCCCTCTCTCACACGGGGCCTTCATTAGCGAGCCATAGCGATGCTGACAGGCCCCAGGCCCCTGCCAGACAGCACTTATCTAAACTCAATTCTGAGGAAATGCTAGCCCGTGTGGCTGCCCCCACTGGCCCCGCCCAACATCACCACGAGCGGGCGGCCTCGGTCACATGCCTGCCCCATTTAGCTACCGCGGCGATAAGGCTGCCACGAAACCACTGAAGAGGTATGCACCCCAACATCAATCATTACCTTGTTGTCAGATTACTACACTACCAAGAGCAGGTCCTGTTTTTTTTAAGCTTTTTTTAACCCACTCCCCCACCCCAACCCCTGAACCCTTTTGCTTTTTTCGTCTGCCTCCCTACCCACCCTCTCAGGCCCAGCGCACTGTTGATAAAAGTGCTCTACAGCACAAAAATTGCAGACAAGGAAAGAGGCTGATTTTCTTTATTTTTGGTATCCATTTATCAGTAAGCATTAAGCTCTGTGCAGGCTGAATGGTGATGTGATAGCACAGTGGTGCTTGTGGTGTGTGTGTGTGTGTGTGTGTGTGTGTGTGTGTGTGCATGCGTGCGTGCATGTGTGTGTAAAACATACCCATGCACCAAGCAGCATTTCTACCTTTCTCCTGCCTGCATTACACCATATCTTTCCCTGTTGCACAAAAAAGACAAATACTCTCCTGTTTCTCACTGGCCCAGGGTGTCAGGATGCAACATGCGTATTTAAACAGAACTGCACAAAAATAAAATGAAACCTTTGTCTCCACATGCCCTTTGCTATAGGTAAAAGCTGAGGGATGCAGAGTTAAATTTGGAAGCCCCCGGAGGAACTCCTCTTCTAAAATGATACTCACTTGTTGCAGCTCCACACCTCCCTGAGCCAATGAGAAAAGAGGGTGTGACCCAAACTCAGAGGCTTCCAAAACCTTGAAATACACACAGGGAACAGAGACAAAACAGAACATGGCTTCATTTAATTATATATATATATATATATATATATATATATATATATATATAATTATCCTAAATCATTGTCATCACACTCTTTCGTGACAATTGCACATTTCTCTTCAATGAGTCTCAATGGAGCTTTCTGCCTATACCTGTAAATCAGAGGGCGATGTTCTCACTGTTTAAAATGGGATAATTTAGCTAATGAATGAGAACTGCGTCTCCCCCAGATGAACTCCAAGAGACAGAGTTCAATGTAAAACATTACCTCAGACATCCACCTGACTGTCTCTCTGTACCCCCCCCCTCTTTTCAATTAATCTCCTCCCTTGGAAATTACCGAAACCAATTTGAGGCGGATGAATATTCATGAGGGCGCCTGATCTGAGGGGCCTCGCCTTGTCAGCGTGCTTAACCCTGTTACTAATGAGCAGCTACGCCACCGTTAAAAGGACAGGGGGGACAGCCTCTCTGTGCTTCCCCTCCTCACGCAGACGAGCGTGCCGACCTGTAGCCGCACTGCATGCAGAACGCGCGACCTTGTGCCCCCGCCATTTTCCCACTCCCGCTGCCTCACCTGGTTCCCGGAGATCAGGACGGTCCCGGGGGACGGGCTGGGGCGATATGGAATAGTGGCCCCCTTCGGCGGGGACTGTGGAAGTCCAAGAAATAAAAAAAAATAAAAAAACACAATACAGAAAGAGAAACAGGGTGGGTCAGTGGCAGGCACACAGTGGAGAAGAAAAAATAGAGACTGCAGTTTCATGCAACAGAATTGCTGGGTACAAAAGGTGTAATACAAACACATTGGATACAAAAAGGTTTGATACAAAAGGTGTATCAAAAATGATAATAAAAGAGTACTGGGCATTTTTATGAGTTATTTCAAGTTACCCTGACACCAAACACCACTGACAATGCCAAGTAATCAATTTGACTTCTTCCTTGCTATGACTCTAACAGATAAATATGCAAGCACATACATTGACACACATATACATACGACACACACAAACATGCACACATGTGCACACATTGTAATGAAAAATAACCTTGCAGCAGGTGATGGAGACTAAATGCACTGATAAAATAATAACAAAATGGAAAAGGAGAGCACCCATATTGGTCTGCTTATTTATCAAGGTGTGTAGCTCCAATTGAGTTTCCCCAAATGAGGAGAATCTTTTAAAGCAGCTCCATTGTATTACTTTGCATAATCTGCATTCTCAAGTAGGTAGCCCCAGTGGTGAGGAATCCTAATGAAATCTTACAGCCTTTGTGGAAAGCCCTGGAACAGGGATCAGACTAGCAATTCAGACTAGCAATTCTGGAAACACAAATAGGACCTGGAATCATTTAGATCTTGAAACATCCTCCAGAAAATAATTTAAATGAAATGTAATTTTTTTCTTGATTTGGCTCTGTACTCCACAATTTTTGATTTGTAATCAATGTGGTATACGTTCTCAACCATTTTTATTCAATTGTATTTTATACACTTTCGTTTCACCATATAGAATTTACAGCACTTTTTATATACCCCCCCTTTTTAGGTCACCAGGTGCTGAGTGTCTTCTGTGGTGATGCTCTGCCAGGCCTGCACTGCAGCCATCTTCAGCTCCTGCTTGTTTTGGGAACTAATTGCCTCAGGTTTTCTCTTCAGCATATGAAATGCATGTGCAATTGGATTCAGATCGGACTTGGCCAGTCAAGATTCTTCCAATTTTTGGCTTTGAAAAACTTGCTTGGTGCTTTAGCTGTATGTTTGAGATGTCTGTATGCCTTGCTGTAGGACAAAGCAACATCCAGTGGGTTTGGAGGCATTTTGTTGATCTTGAGCAGATAAGATGCTTCTATACACTTCAGTATTCAACTAGCTGTTGCTATTAGCAGTTACATCATCAATGAAGACAAGCGAGCCAGCACCTGTGGCAGCCATGCCCAAACCATAACACCCCCACCACCGTGTTTCACGGATGCTTTGGAGGGTGCTTTGGATCCTGAGCAGTTTCTTTTGGCCTCCACAATTTACTCTTGCCATCAGTCCGTGTCACTCACGTGTTTGGGGTTTTTTTTCATTATGGTGTGAATTATTTTATCATCAACCGCCGGGGTCTTCCCTGGCCTACCAGGCCCCTTGTAATTATTGAGCTCACCAGTGCTCTCTTTCTTATGAATGATGTTCCAAACAGTTGATTTTGGCAGACCTAAGGTTTGGGCTATGCCCCTGACTGTTTTTTGTCTTATTTCTCAGCCTCATAATGGCTTCCTTGACTTTTATCGGCACAACTCTGTTGACAAATGGCAATAACAGACTCCAACATTATGGTTCTCTGAAATCAAGGGAGTTATTTATGCTGCAATTTGTGCTGTAATTTGTGCTGTAATTTTTACACGGTGAAACCAAAATATATAAAAATACCCTTTACGAAGTTAATTTATTTAAGTTAAATAAATATGTGTGTGTATGTGTGTGTGTGTATGTGTGCGGGGGATGTCAATTGGATATGTCAAGTTTAGGTTCAGATACAAAGCAACAATTTTCTTCCAGTGAAGATTTTGACTAAATTGTGTAGTGACAGTACAAATGTGTTGGCACAGCTTTGGCTGATGGGGATGTCTGTACCTCAAGGATCACTGTGCAGATAAGCTTGACACACTGGATTATGGCGTCTTGGGTCCCAGATATCGTCACTCCTCGCTCAGTAGAGTTGGGCAACAAGTCACCAGCCACCTGAACCTGTGCCCCTGTAGTCTGTTCAAGAGGTAAAGAGGCACACATTAGGACGGGCAGCAGTGTAGTATTACAGTTAAGGAACTGGCCTTATAACTCGGAGGGTGCAGGTTTGATTCCCTGGTGAAGCACTGCTATTGTACCCTTGAGCATGGGTACTTTAATTGCTTTAATAAATATCCACTTGTAGAACCGCATTGCATGTATGTATTGAAAAAGTGAGGTGGGTAAGTTGCACACCTGGGTAAGATAAGATCAGGTGGATAAGGTGTCCGCAAAAGGCCTAAATGTACAGTAATGTTAATTACCAATTCTTCACTTCACAAAACAAAAATGTATTCCAGGTGGTTAGAGCATTAGGTAATATAATACACATTCCTTTCTTAAATCCTACCTTTCACCGTCCTCCATTTTTAATATGGGAAACCTTATTCAATTGATATAGCATTAAACATTACTGGATAATTAACAAATGACCAAGCATGTGAAATAAACGACTATGAATGCAAACATAACATAGCCTGTAAACACTCGGCCTGTGTTAAAGAATATTTCAAAAATATTTTTAAAACACGATAAGCAGTTGTTTTAAAAAGGTCCCCAGGGTTAAAGATATGGTTAGGGTTAGTATTTCAAAGATGCATTTGATCCAAGTCTGCGAAACACTGGAATTGCTTTTCGGGCCGGTTGGTAAACCTCACCTCACGGATCTCCTTGATTTTGGAGCCCCCTTTGCCAATGAGGGATCCGCACTGGCTGGCAGGAATGACCAGCCGCAGGGTGACTGGTGGCTTACTGGTGACTGTCCCATTGGCTACCAGGGTTGTGAGATCCTGAGGGGGTCAAGGGGCCCAAGAAGGGAGCAGTAGAAACATGTTAGGGAGGACTTTAAGAAGAACACAACACTTGATTACTTTTGGGATACAGCATCACGTCACCCGTAGACGGACGCTCATCCATAGATGGACACACCCCCTCAGACGTATGTTCAGGCCTTTTCACAGGGAACTTCGATGAGAAACCAGCAAAAATATAGGTGCCCCGTATTTATGCTAATGAAACTATCTTAGTGTGAAATTTCATGTTGATCCAATCATATATGGGCATGTAAGGATGAGATTGATACTCTGTGTGTAAGCCAATTCAGCACTGGAATTACAGTAAATTGTTACGTTTGTATACTATGAGATATTTACTTTGATCTAATATTGGTGAGGAGACGAGCGGTAGTAGAGGTGAGGAGGGAAAAGTAATGGTATGCACCAAACATACCCCTTCTTTGGCCCCGTCCCAGCATGCTCTGCTTTGACAAAAAAAAAAAAGAAACCAAAAAAAAAACAACTTCCCCGAAATGAGATTGAGCCTGAAGGAAATGGAGGGGTCGTGCCCATTAGTCAGGTGAAGGCTGCAATTTCAGACAGGCTTTTTCTTTAATTAAGCCAAGTAATAAATATTGCTTTTAATCGTGCTTGGTGAGAGGTGCAATCAATTAGTGAAAGCCAGAATCAGGCAGTGTTTGAAATGTAAATAGCGTGCTCTGCCTGGCTGCCCATCAGCACAAATCACCATACGTGGGCTGAATCAGATTGTGTGATCCTGAGTAGGAATGCAGTACGTGCACGGTGCGCCCCAAACAAAATGGTTTTCCCCTCACTAAAGTTTTCAGTGTTATTTTCTTTCCTCCCAAACCCTCCCGAAAAGACATCCTGATCATCAGCTCTGCTGAAATCCCATTCTTTAGAACATTATTTTTTGCTTGAAACAAAGTTGAGATGGATATCCACATCTCTGCATGAATAATAAAATGGCTTCTTTTTTCTTTTGGGCTTTCTTTATCCTTGGTTGGATTTGCACTTTATGACTTTTCCGGGGAAGACCATCTTCCTTCATCAGGATCAGAGAGCTCTGAACGTCAGCTTCTAGATTTAATTTAAAAATATGCATTACGTCTTAATAGCTGTGAGGGCAGTAATCCTTTCTAGCCAATCCTCTGTAATTCTCATAGCAAATCTGTGGAAATACTTCCCAGGGTCCGTGAGCTTCGTTGCTACCAAGAGACATCTTCCTATTCTTTATCTATATTTGTCTTCTGCATAGGATCATAGAATGTCAATAGCAATCGACTTGCAACTAAAAATGAATTATGTCCTGGCTGGTGACCTGTAAACATAAACGCCTAAACGTTTATGTTTCTAATATTTCCAGAGATGAATAGGGTGACAGCACAGACATAATTGTGGATATAAATTTGGAATTGACACTGGTAGGAGTTAACTGTTATTGGCTTAGGATCCCCCCCTTCTCCTAATTAGAGTGCGCATACAATAATAACCAAACCAGGCCCTGGTTGAGCTGAGCCCATGATTTATTTGTACAGTAGGGTTTTGTTTATGTTTTCTCTCTACTACCCACCAATCCTGAAAGGATGGAGAATTGCTTAAGTACACCTGGCCTAGACCTGACTAGGCCTCCTTATTAATTTGAGCAGTAAGACACGAGCCAGTGCTGGGTTCAAGCTGCAGGGTACCCCAGGGGTTACTATGACAACACACTTCATGGTTAAAAAAGAAAAGAGTAGCGGTTTGGAGGGTCGAAGGGGAGTGAGTTTGGGGTTTGGGTGGCTGTGGAGGCCAGAGAATTCAACAGATGTTTAATGAATACCATTCTGGGTGCTCGGGCTGCCAGAAACAAACAACAACAGCAATGCAAGAGCTTTCTCTGCCGTGAGCAAAAGGCCTTTAATGAAATGGCAAAGCTGATTGCTGGCACAAGCCTCGCTTACAGCAGACGAGGCTACATTATTAATCCCATGTGGACTGACACCTATGTCTTTGATATATGCAATAAAAAAGCTCTCACTTGAAGGACACAGATGAAGTATGTCAGTTTGACAGAGTGACTTGGTGTTCCTGAATGTGCATGTGTGAGTATGTGTGTGTGTGTGTGTGTGCATGTGTAATGTTATTCAGTAGGAATCTGTGATGTCATTATACTTCACAACTTAACACCTTAACAGTATAACATCAAAATATATTAATAACTGAAAAGCCTTTAAATGTCAATAATTTATGGAATATAATCTCTTCTTTAAACAAGCCTTTGTTAAGTCTTTGTTAAGAGCAATAGAGCAGTTACATTATCCTATGGCAGATTGTGGAGGGTCCCTATTCTGAGAGAGAGATGGGAAAAAACATTTTGTCAGAACAATTATGTTAAATCATTGGGATACATGTCTATGTAAGTCCTGTTCTAACATTTTGGGAAACATGGTTCCCATTTGACCACTAGTCATAGTCCCCACAAGTAACATATGTGTGTCCGTGTGTGTGTGTGTAGTGTGTGTATATTCTCCTCTCCTACCTCTTCCAGTTTTAACGTGATCATGGTGAAAGCTCGGAAGACGCAGTCTGTGGGCCCAGTGATGGTAATTATTCTCTCAGGGCAGGACCCTTCTGAGATGTTGATGCGTGCGCTGCTCTGTAGGTGTGAAAGGAGAGAGAGAGAGAGAGAGAGAGAGAGATTACTTCTGGAGTCACTTCCGTTTGCCTCAGCACCCAACGCACCTCTGTGGCTGGGCAGAGTGAAACGAGAGTGGCAGCGCTAACCTTTCCACAGGCCGGCCATGCCAATCAACATCCCATCTTCTCATTTCTTTTTCTGAACAGGGCGAGATGCACCCTTTAAACACTGCAAATACGTGTGTGTGCGTGTATATGTGTGTGTGTGTGTGTGTGTGTGTGTGTGTGCATGTGTATGTGTGTGTGTGTGTGTGTGTGTGTGTGTGTGTGTGTGTGTGTGCATGTGTATGTGTGTGTGTGTGTGTGTGTGTGTGCGTGTTTCCGTGTGTGTGTGTGTGTGTGTGTGAAGGAGCCGCTGTGGACTGAGTCATTCAGCACGGCACTGATGAGTAAAGCGGACAGAGCGCGTGTGTGCACAGAGAGGAACTGAGGCTGGACAGCCTGTCTGATTCATTGTCCTGCAGGGCTCTTCCTGTCTGCATTGCTTACATGTGATCTCTCTATCACTCAGTACCCAGCCTCTTTCCATCAGGGATATTTCTGGGATGTATTTGCGCTAGTCACAGCTGCAACAAATTATTGCTAATTATTTTGTTACCCTTACTTTTTTTCATTTATGTGTATTGTTTTATAATGGGGGATGATGGAGCGCCGTATTTTGTATTGCTCCTTTGATTCACCCCTGACAGACAAACACTAAAGGAAGAGAGATTTCATTACACGTTCCATTTTGGCTGCGTGTGAGAGCCGATGAGCAGGAGAGCGCTCTCAGTATCTGGATGATGAGGAGGAGGAGGAGGATGAGGACACACACAGCGCACGGCCGCGGCTCCGCTCGCCACTTTGTTGTCGCGGGTGGCCCCTGTGTGACCCCGCATCAGCTCATGCTGACAAATTAACAGGTCGTGCTCAAGGCCCTGACGTGAATTCCAAACCCAGCCCTCTCCCATCTTAATGAGAAAAATAGAGGCTATTTTTGGACATCGTGGAGGAAGAAGATGACAAAATTGTTCATTACCAGTCATACGAAGGGAGAAATACAGCATGTCTATCAAATTTCCGGAGTCATTGAGATGAAGGCCATCAGAGGAGCAGTGGCATCTGATTTTATGTACAGCTAAAGGCCTCAAATCAACACCTTTACACACCAAATAAAAAACATTTTTCATCTCTCCTTCGCCACCATTGTCCACGTCCTTCTGAAATCCTTCAAGCCACCAATGCTTCTTAACACTGTTCTTCAATGGCCTTGAAGACCAAGGGTCTTGGTCTGTGCCTGTGCATGTGTGTGCGCAAGTGTGTGTGTGTGTTTTTGTGTGTGCGTGTGTGTGTGCGTGTGTACATGTGCGTGTGTGTGTGCATGTAAAGTGTTTTGCCCTTGAGGTGGAAAAATATTCATTTAAATATTCATGTATCCTTCTTTTGAAGCCCTCTCACCAATGTGAGGAGCTGTCTTTTTTATATATAGCGAGCGGAAGAATAGTCATTTGTTTCCAATATGACTTATTTGGGATGACAGTGTGAGCATCTACAGGCATGACAATAGCTTCACTGTCATCCATCCATGCTCTAAAATTCAGGGGAGTGGGTTGGGTGGGTAAAACCCTGAATTGATATTAATTTGTCTCTCGCTGTAAAAAACCAGCCTTACGAAGCTTAACAATTTGTAGGTAGTCAGATCCATACATCTTAACTCCGCATGGCAGATGCTCTGCTCTGTATGCAAAGCAGGCTGTGCATAGAGTGTACACAAAGCGAGGGAGGTGATAGGTAACAGTAGGAGGTGTGCTTACCTCTTCTCGTATTCTCTTCACTGTTTCTCCTTTCTGGGGGTGGAGGGGGAACAAAAGAAGAAGAAGATGTCAAAGGCTGTGTTTTGCAGCTCTTGTTTACAAAGAAGAAGGCTTTTAACATGTCCCTTCACCTTGTAATTAAACTGGCTTGACTTGGCTCTAACATGCCAAAAATGAGCATCAGTTCAGCCCCACTAAACAGCAATGAGGCTTCTGCATGGATGCGCTCCCCAGAAACCAGATTTGGGATGGCAAGGGACTCAACTGCCCTTCAATCACTAGAACATCTAGGCCAAGTTCTGATGCCAGGCACTTGCATATCTGCACTTTTGCATGAAAAAAGCAGTGTGTCAGGCCTGGCTGTGTTTCGAGTGGCTGGTCTATCTGTATGGGACTGTTTCATCACATTGTGTCAGTGAATAAAACAACAAAAAATAAATAAAAGAAAAAATCTATATATTTTTTGTAAAAAATAAAATAAAAGCCAAACTTGTTTAAGTAGCTTTGTCAGGCCAACTTTTCAGTCATGTTCCCGTTCCTTTCATGCCCCCCACTCTATTCTCTCTCTCTCTCTCTCTCTCTCTTTCTCTTTCTCTCTCCCTCTCTCCTAGTTTGTCTCTTTGCTGTTTCTCTCTCTGTCTCACTCAGTGACAGGTATTAAAAGTGGAGGCTGAGGTGGGTGTTAGGGGACAGTATACTGCAGAGCTGTATCTGTAACATTACCCTTCTGCTTTCTTCAGCTGAGGTCGAACCAAGGGGAGGGAGTGGGAAGAACACAAGGATAAACTGGCACGCGGAGGGAGAGCAGTCCCTGGTGCTTCATCATTCGGATGTCAAAATGTTCCGATTCTCAATCATCTGATCTCATGTCTCTAGAGAACAGCTGATGTAATCAATCGGCAGAGGGGGCAGGGGTGGCAAGGGGAACAAGGGGGGGGGGGGGTTTCGGAAGGGGGCGCTACAATTTTTTGTAGCTTAAGAATTCTTTTTTCATAAATAACTGTATCCCAAAAGGTTGCCAGTTTGACTCCCAGGCGATGAGGCTTCTGCCTTGCCCTTGAGCAAGGTACATAATCTGATCCGCTTCAGTAAATATCCAACAGTATACATGGCTAATGAGCTATTTAAGTCCTTCTGAATAGGAGAATCTGCTTAGAAATGTCTGCTGTTCTGCAATATCAATCCAGTCCAACTGTGAGAAAGTGATTAGCTAAACCTAGCTTATGTAAGATTCTGAGTAAAATACTGCCTTCTGTTTCACCATTCTTTACAGATTGTTGAATATGCTGCAGATGTTGTGCAACATGTATTGTGTGTCGTCATTTATAATAAAATAAGAGCACAACATGCAATTATTGGTAAGATTTATTGAAAAACCTTCAAAGTATTCTATAATATTCCACCATGGCTCTAATTATAAATTTGAAAACCTTTCTTCTCATTAATATTTATATTGCTTAGCAGAAAGCACTCATCCATAGCAAATAACATTTGAAATGTCATTCATATACACACGTCCGGTTGTTTGTTTACAGAAACAATTCAGGTTAAAAACCTTGGCCTAGATTCAATTAACAACTGTCATTAATTGAGTTAAAATGAAATTAAAGTGCTTCCTTTTTTCTTTAGACTCTTTATCGAGGTCATTTTTGTGGTTGAAGAACTTGCTAAACTGATTTATGTGAAGACACTCATGAATGCATGCATTTCATTGTAGTCAAGGTGTTTAGGACAAATATTGACTGAATACAGGCTTAATGTGTGGCAACTGTAACAGTGCAACATGTTGGAATAGGGGAGCTTGTAGGGTCTATTATGATATAGTAGAGTCATACAGTGAACTGCCATTTTACCCTTGAATGAAGTACTTACACTGAATTTCTGTAGTAATTATGCAGATATAAAAATTATGTATGCTCTGTACGTCACGCTAGATAAGGGCCTCTTCCAGTGTTATCAATAATAAATAATAACTGGGAGAGTAACAGCTCAATTAAAGAACTCCCGGTCATATTTCCAGACTGGCTGAAGAGAGTATCAGAGAATGTCCTTATAAGAGAACGACCTTGCATATAACAGCGGTGTTCTCTCATAAGAGAACATCCCTACAACATGCTTATATGAGAAAGACCTTGTGTATAGCAGCCCTGCCACGCCCACATGCACCCCCCTTAAGCCCGGTCCCCTGATCCCCAGCGGTGGGCCTGCACTGCGCAGCGTAGACGGCGGTGGGCTGGGCGTCTGAGTGCTCTTGTGGCCAGATGAAATGGAGAGGCTGGCAGTGACCCAGGGCCTTATTAGCTGGATTTCCCCAGGGGGAGAGGAGCCTGGGCATGGGCAATGCCTCAGGTCCTGCAAGGCAACGTTTACTGCTCTGCTGTAAGGCCGAGGTGGACCAGAGAGAGCTGCATGCAGAACCCACGCCTTGTCTACCGTTAGCTGACGGCTGCAGTTAGCCCCACCCTGCTCGGCTAAATCTGTTACTCTCTTTCTCTGACTGCCCATGTCGGGTTTTTTGATGTTCCTCTTTGCCCATTCCCCTGTCAGCGCTGAAACAGTGACAAACTCAAGATTAAGGGCTGATGTGGTGCTTTGGAATAGTTTCTTAAATCACATTTGTCATTGCATTACATCTCATGTATTGTTTGTTGGAATACATGCAAAAGGCTGTGCAGAAAGAGTCCATTTTGTAATTATATCAGTTAAACCAATCTGAATGCAGTTAGTTTCACTCTTCTCCATTTGAACCTGAACAAAGTTATGCCACAGTACCTGCACATGCTAAATACAAACCAGATGTTATATTGATGTTCTACAATGCCAGATTACACATAAAGAGCATTGTGTAGTTTGTGGTACTACATTACAAGAAAGATATATATAAGCTCTAGAAAATTTTCAAAGAAGGGCAACCAAATTGGTCCCTCAGATGAAATATAATAGTTATGGAAAAGAAGTAAGACTTGAAAATAAAGAAAAATACTCAATCTGTTCCAGTACATTGAAAGAAGACTAAGGGAGTATTTTATATAAGTTTTTAAATTCATAAAGGGGGTCACAATAGATTTTTTAGTTTGATTTCTGTCAGTAGAGCAAGGGGAACATAAGTGTTTAACGACAGGTAAATTCTGCGCAAATATCAGGCAGTATTTCTTTACACAGAGAGTTGTCAATGCATGGAACAGCTTGCCAAATCCTGTAGCGGAGGCAGAGACTCTAGGGGTTTTTTCAGTCTTTGTGCAGTGCTAGACACTCTCTAATTTGTGGGAAAATGGGGAGTGCTAGAAACTCTCTAGCTGTAGACAGGTTGCGAGCTCGAGATATTCTTAAGTTTGTAGGTAAATGGCAAGTGCAAGATACTCTAGTTTGTCCATAAATGTCGGACAGAGATGGTCTGATTGGCCTGTTCTAGTCGCTATGCGTTCTTAGAAAAAACAAGGATCATAATAGAATCCTTCTCCAAAAAAAAAAAAAGATGAAGTGCTCACCTTCCCGATGATGCTGCCGACCTCCTGTAACAGAACAGAGGAAATGGTATTGATCCCAGCTCTTCCCACACATTCCCTGTGCATTTGAATACAGCTGGGATGCTTTGTGAAACCAGCTCCTACCAGCTGCGAGAGTGTCCACTAATTGCACATAACCAACTGCAAACTGGAGCTTTAGTGTTAGTATTGACTCAGAAACAGATGTTTCTAATGTAAGAGAACAAACTCAAAAAGATAACTCTTTATGACAGAAGGAGTTATATTAAATGTAACAGGCAGCATGACAGACCCACCTTTCCGTGCATGAGCAGCCTGAGGGTGAGCGTCACGTTCATGCCCCCTTCTCCAAAGTCCTGCTCACAGTTCATTCTGATGTGGGAGTCTGGCGCAGGGAGACGCATGAAAGAGGCTCGTCAGCAGGTGCAACTGCGCAATGAGGCTCTTTACCGGAATTTCACAGCTCTGTGGGGAGAGAGAGAGCGCACGGTCACACAGGGTAAACCAGTACCACCAGCAATATTAGACCCCATGGTCATATGGTGTAAACCTGGACCACCAGCAATACTTGACCACGTGGTCATATGGTGTAAACCAGTACCACTAGCAATATTAGACCACATGGGTCATACAGGGTGAACCAGTACCACCAACAATATTGGACCACATGGTCCTACGGTGCAAACCTGTACCACCAGCAATATTAGACCACATGGTCATACGGTGCAAACCTGTACCACCAGCAAACCAGGATCACAAGCACAATAAGACCACACTGTCATTTTGCAGGGCACCACTGTGTTAAAGCCATACACTCCCACTGGACTTCACAATGTGAAACCATACCGTCTCATGGAACAGTACGTACAAAATCAAGCCCTACAGCACAGTTTGTTCTGATTCCATCTTTTTTGCAGCCAGGTAACTACACACATTTTGACACGGAATAATGCAGCTGTTGGCACTGCCACCATGAATAGAGCAACAGAAACTGTCATGGCAGCTTCCTGAGCCGGCTAACTTTGATGTTGCAAGTGCTGTCATTCTAAACTAGAAATAGCATCACTGGGGGATAGGCACAAAATTTAAGGAATCGCTTTCTGGCTTTTCTCCAGTGCCAAAAGCCACTATAGTTACTGCGCGTGCGCATGCGCTGTTGATTGTGTCAAACACACCTGCAGCAAGTAGCTACGTTTTTTTGGGACTGCCACTCAGAGCTTTGATTCCTTGCTTGAACTAGAGGGAACCTGGTAGTTTGTCACAGAAAACAGTCGTGATTCGATACTTGGGGAGTGTATGCATTTACCACGTGTGTCATAAAAGGCATTGAAATACATGTTAGTGAAAACATGTTTATTGATTCACTGATTTATTGTGACATTATGCTAAGTACATGGGAAAATATTGGCCCGTGCATATTAATGCAATTTGCAGGCGTCAAGAGTTTGCACAACAAGGCTGTGTGATATTTAAAAAATTAATTGGCAAGTCAGTTAAAAGCTTAAGGGTGAATTAAATAAGCTTTCGGTACGACTGTGGCACTCGTGCGGAATACTTAAAAATCCAGCAGGCATCACGCAGTAGGCTTTCAAATAAATAAATATATTAAGGAATAAATAAAGAAATAAAATGAAGATATTCGCTCAACCTGCCTCGCAAGTAACTGCAGGCAAACGTTTAGACATCTGTCTTGGAGTAACGCGACCCAAATACCAACGCATTAGCTGCGCTGGTAGGCCTACTGAAACCGTTGACAGATTAATTAAGAATCCGATTTTCACGCCTGCGTAATTTCAGGTGTGGGCGTATGTTTCCTGCGAATCAGCAGCCGGCTGATATCCACTTCTGTGGCAGACTAACAAGACTTCCGGACAAAAGGGAGGCTGCAAATCTGACTCGGCATGTAAAATAAATCCGTGTCACAAGATCCACATTTGTAATGCTCCCTCTTTTTTTGCTAATGTTTTGGGATTTTTTTCATTCTGGAATAACGTCACAGTTCGCACTGGGATGTAGGAGGACTATGCCATCAGAACTGGGCCAATGTGCCCGTCTTCCCTTGCTGCCACCGCCTGATAATTTGCAGGGGAACACTCAGCTGGTGTCCTAACCTGGGCAGCACGGGCACACGCTCAGACCAACCGCATGGTATTTTGGCCTTTCGCTAATTGATGGCGACTGCTCCCCGCCCCGCAACAAATAAAACATCCTCGCTAATGAAGAACAATTGGCGGAGGGAAATTCCTTTGCTGTGGCCTGTGGTGACAGAGTGTGCACGCTGTCAGCCTCGGTGTAATGGATGACAGCACCGCTCCCAGGGAGTCCTTCAGTTACACAGGGGGAAAAGGCAGGGAGACAGTCTGCTGCTCCTGAGCCATTCACTGACAGGATCCCTGTCAGGGCAGAACCGGGCCAGAAAAAGCAGCTCCGCATGGGGCCTATGCGTATCTTCTGCGAGAAAAACAACGCATGAAAACAAAACACTGAACCCTCTGCGACTTCCTATTGCGAAACGATAAAAACAGACAAACTTCTGATCGTGGGGACTTGCAGAAGTAGGATACAATATTGGAAAGTACACATCTAAACTTATAAATTCAGTGAGTTGCCTATGTGTCTGGATGCAAATGTTTTTCAAGAGAACATAGTAGGCCTACAAGTAAGTGGGATGTACTTGTGTAAATGTTGCTCACCAAACTTTCAGTGCCCACCACTAACCAAATAGAAAAATGAATTTATTATTATCCTACCACTACCATTGAAATTTGCCCTGACATATACTGAAACATAATATTAATATTGCATGTAGGCTACACTGGAACTGAAGTGCACCACACTGCAGCAATATTTAATTTAAACTGATATGAACGTCAATAGAAAGTGTGAAATATTGAAAAAAGTATACAAATGTCACTCTGAAACCCATCACAACCGCTCCCACGAAGTGCAGTTTGGGGGCTGTTGATGTGGGGAGGCGGGTGCAGTAAGCGCAGTTTGGGGGCTGTTGATGTGGGGAGGCGGGTGCAGTAAGCGCAGTTTGGGGGCTGTTGATGTGGGGAGGCGGGTGCAGTAAGCGCATGCTGAGCACGTGCAGAGCGCTCCACGCAGACGCGGGTGATGGGACCGGAGGGCCGTGTTCTCTGGCAGCGCAGCACGGGGAGCGCCGTGCGCTTCTCGCATGCTTCTGGCGCATGAACACCGCCGCGGTGCCTCGCGGCTCCTCGCGGCTGCTCCCGGCGATCTGCATGCTCGCCGCGCACAAG
Organism: Anguilla rostrata; assembly: GCF_018555375.3. Lineage (NCBI taxonomy): Eukaryota > Metazoa > Chordata > Actinopteri > Anguilliformes > Anguillidae > Anguilla > Anguilla rostrata. The sequence goes on from NC_057945.1 coordinate 21,059,041, forward strand.
GCCGGTGGCACCGCGCCCTCGCCGCTCGGGCTGCGCTTTAACGCCCCCCCTCCGAGGCGCGGCTCGCATAGCAAGCCCCGTCTGTCAAGGCCACCCAAATCTAACATGGCAGGCCTCGGCGTGTCCAGGAGCCAAAGCTCCCCCCCCCCCCAGCCCTCCTCGCCCCAACCCTCCCCCGCGGTCCATGAAGGCAGCAACGCGGGGAGAAAGCGGATATCCGGGAACAGGTGCACTGGCAAGGGGTATTACCAATCACTCTGCTTTATTTCCTGCGCCAGAGCAGGGGGGTATGAGGTAATGCGGACGGGGGCCTTCGCAGTTGTTTGCTGTGCAGCGTGTGGCGACCGGACGCGAGAGCTGCTGCAGGAGAGCGATTGGAATGTTTGTCGTCTTCCTCCAGGCTTGCTTTTCGCGGCGGGTGGGTGGAATGGGATTAATTTTTTTTTGGGTCGGGGATCGAGGCGAGGGGAGGTGAGGCCACTGTCCGCCCCACCCAACACGCGTCCTTCAGCGGCGCACCCTGGCGTTTTATCACCCCGCAGTACTTCGCCGCCGCCCAGGAAATGAATAATTGAAGCGCTCGTGAAAACAGCCTTCCTGGACGGGGTTAAAGTGTGTCTCACCCCCTCCCCCCTTCCCGCCCCCCTCTCCCCAGTCTTCCCGGGGCTCTTTGGAAGCACTGACCCCACGCATGACTGATTCGTTCCGAATCTCTGGGGTCTGCCTCCCAGTGAACACGACGACGCAGGCGGCCTGTAACCCACGGCGCCAGGGAAGCAGCTGATTACCCCACTCCCCCCACGATAAAAGGGCCCGTGTCCCATTAATGCAGAAATAATGTTGCTCTTAATAACGCCCCCAATATATAATTCATATTTGCATTTCTGAATGCAGGTAATCGTGAACCATTTTAACCCAAATTATGAATCAGGGCTCATGCGAACTGTTTCAAGATGGAGGCTACGATAGCAACAACAAAAAATTAACTGTCTCAGCAACTATAAGCCTAATACATAATGAAATAACATAAAATTACAATATACATTCTATAACAATAGCATATAAAATAACAGATGCCACACACAACCATAATAGTTTCAAATGGTTCCTGGTTGTTGTGACTTTGGTCAGAAATTATACTGAATACTTTAACTCTTTAAATGCCAGTAACACTTGACACACTGCTGCAAAATCCTGAGAGCTGAAAATAGACCATTTCGGGTGATGCGGATAACTGTTCTGAATGCTGTGGAAAACTGACGTGTCTTTTTAAGTCTGCGGGAGGTTTGCTGGTGTGCGACAGGCATGTGGTGAAGGCAGGCAGAGGGGCACACAGGGATCTCAGCCTTCACTGTGTCACCTGACTTCACTCATCCCACTGCACAGGAAATATTACAGCATTCATGTACCGGTGGAGGACAATCCTGCAGAAAAGCTGATGGAAAGGCACAAACCTTTCTGCCACTGGGGGCCATGTCCTTCCCAGGACCTTCTGATATATTCTTCATTGCACTTTACTTGTATTTATATTTCATTTTATTTATCATACATTCATCCACCCTGGCCACATGTTGTTGGGGTCTAAGGAGTTAAATTATTTTACATCCATATTTTGACCCAGGTGTAATTCAGTGGTTTAGAAAAGAAGGGGGGAAGGGGGTGCGGTGTTGATGGAAATATTTTATAAGCACTACGCACCGCTCAGTGAGCTCGGCCCAAGTGCATCCTGGGATATGGAAAAAGCCTGAGTGATGTCACTCAGTCATGCATCCACCCGGGAACCAGAGGAGGGCACGTGTCCGTCCGCAGGAGAAAGCCCCCCCCCTCCCCCCTGCATTTAAATGTGCCACAGCTGAGCGGAAGCGTGCTCATGCTCTGACACAGCCCTGACAAACGGCATGGTTTCAGGGCAGTGCAGCCTTCCCTGCCTGACTCATAATGACAGTGAAGATGATCACTATAATTATGTTGATTGTAATAGTAGTATGCTGTAGTAGACATCGAATGTCTCTATATATAAAACAGGGTGTCCTTGCCGAAGCTTATAGAGAAACAGAGGAGTTAGAGGCTCCCTCCAGAAAGGAAGAGGATGCAGGCAACTTGACAGAGATCACGACCGCTCGCTAGGCCTTTCAAGCCCGTCACTGTTTTAGAAATTCAGTTTCGTGTCACAGTCTGAGTGCGGTATTATCATTTTCTGTTTGGGTTCTGTGAGAGCTTGTGTCTTGTAGCCCCTAAAATTAATCAAACTGCCAGATGTAGCAAACATGTATTTTTCTCACTCCTCAATACTGTCGTATTAAAATAACTGTCAGTGCCGCACTTCCAATATTACCCTAGCTTTTTGGACTAAGGCCTCACACAACACGAAAGGGTAGCAGTAACACAAGAGTGCAAATTGCTAAAAAAAGAGAAAACATATCACAACTGAGCAATACAGTGTAGAAAAACATTTAATAGTAAATTTAATTAAAAGGGACAAATTTAAATTAATTATAGTGATTTAATTATTTTTTTTACAGCCAACGCTGTTGTCAGGGTAAAAACAACTGTGTGTTCACACCTTGCTCTCAAGGTGATGACACCTTGGCCTCTATGCCATGTGTGTGTGAATGCCAGAGGTGGGGTACAGGGCCTCATTACCAGAGTGTGTTTCACTCCCAGGTCCTGCAGATAAGCCACAGGCTGGACATAGACCCCCAGACCACAGCTGCCTACCACTACAAACGTGAAACTCATGTTCCAATAAACCTACAAACCAATATCATATTGTACAGCAATAAATGGGGGTGGCATTCCCAAACTGCTGGTTTATTTGTTTATTCCGGGGATATGATGAAATCTTCTATTATTCTTTTATGTCTCTGTCAGAGCAATACGCAGTTACTTTGATCAGGGTTGAAACAACAAAAAATAGAAAGAATGGCTATTTTCTCCCTTCAACTGAAAGCATGGGGCTATTCAGGCCTCGACAGAGTGATCCAGGTCTCAGAAATCATTTCTACACAGCACTTAGGAAATATTTGAATATGTGAATGTCTGTTTATTAAAAATTACAAACCTCCTTTGTTTATTCAACAACATTAACAGCATGGACAAAGGTTGAATGTAAACTTGCTAATGCAGTTGTCTTCTGATATTCTTGTCTTAAACCTGTACTCTGAAATATGGCGGGGAGTGCATTAACTACACTGCAATTCTTCCAGTTATTATTTATTATGGATAGTACTAAAAGATGACCTTATCTAGGGTGACTAGCATACCAAACATAATTTATACAACTGAATTTGTACTGCAGGAATTCAAGTTAAAGAGACAGGGGCTTTTAAAATGATATTGCATTATGTTTTTGATCAGACCAGAAGGATATTTCAGATATTTACATACAGTATCTTCCTCCTTTGTTATAGCCAATATTTTGTTCATTCACAGCAGTCAAACTCAAAATGTTCTACACTTCAGGCCTGATTCAATAAACAATAAACACTCAAGTTAAAATTTTTATTCCTCATAAACACAGTTTGCCAAGTAAATTTGGGTGATTGCTGAATTACCAACATCGAGTCAAAGTTAAGGACTAATGTTGTTTGAATCTATGTCTGAGTCCTTGTTGCAGTTATTTTTTTATGCAGTTATGAATCGTGAGCTGCACATCTGTCCACTAAGCACTGTCCATATTCATGATGTTAGATGAACGAAGGAAGACCAAGACTATGCCAAAAACCTAGATTGGACCAGAAAATGGTCATGATGACTTAAAATGTTCACTATCGCCAACTGAAAACGGCATTGAGAATCTACAATGCTGGAATTCCACAGTAATGGGGCGAGTGAGCTGAGGGTCACCAGTGCACAGTGATTCACATTTATTAACTGCAAGGTTTTCTTGCCCATCCCAACATGTTTCAGTGATTCATCAGAGAGCCTTCTAGATCTCTCCCAGCCAGAATGGAAGGCACGAGAAGCGCTTACATGAACAGAGATGCTCTTTGTCGCTCCAGTGCTTAAATTAGCATTCAGACCACAGGCTTAGGACTTACAGGGCTACTAGTGACCTGGTTCAAGCTGTGACTCAATCAGCTTAGACAGGGATTAGTGAGGAGAGTGAAAAGGAGGTAAAGGTAGACTGTGTCTGCTCTTTGTTTGCCTCCTTCAACACAGATATGCAATAGCTGTCTTTTTGATGAACATTAATAAATAAATAAATAAATAAATAAATAAATAAATAAATAAAAACACACACATGCCCGCACGTACACACTCCTGGGATTTGTAGACTTCTAAAACCTTATTTCCTGCAGTTCCTAATAAGCGCTCCCATAAACTTTACATCTTTATCTATAGAAAAAACAGTGTGATTCCACCTTCGTTTAAAATGATTAAACCTGTATAAAATAAATTCAAATAATGCAAATAACATGCAAATCAGCAGAAAATGACAGAGTATAATATTTACAACATGCAAATATAGATGTAAATAACCACACACGTACACATTTACATGTGAGCCTTAAAAGGTCTTCTGAGGCTGATTAGAGCTTGGAACGCTTTCTGAATGGAATACTCTATGTTGTCTGATATGAGATTCATACATGGGGGCTGAGTGGCTATTAACAGAAAGGAAGTAATAACCTGGAGCTGGCCCTTTAATTTAATTAGAAGCTCCACACAAAAAAACCCCAGTGTGATTATTATACTTCCTGGGCCCTGGCAATGCAGCAGGAAACTCGATTTTCACTCCCTCCTGTTCCAGGCTCTTACGTCCACGCAGCAGAAACCACACTTCCCAAACTGCGGGGCAAGAAGGTTGTCCTGTGGAGAGGTGGAGGAGAGGACAACCCTCCCGAATTTACCACGATTGCCAGAGCTGCCTCGTTCTGCATGTTTGCCCCTCGGCCTCCTGGCTCCCCTCCCTGGACCAATTCTTTATGCCAATGTTTTAAAAAAATAATAAAACAATGCAAACTTCAGCTATATGCATTTCTCCTTTTAAATTTGATTAGTGATTCATTTGATAGGTCAGTGGATGTTGTGCAGCACTGCACAGTATCCACAAAGCTTATTCAGCACACTGAAATAGGCTTTGCTGTTTCATATTAGCCAAGAGCTAGCCCCTGTTACATACACTTCAGTGGCGTTCCTAAGGCCTTGTAAGATACGGCTGAATATACTCAGTATGGTCTTTATAATCTGAATGAGGCCAAGTGTTACAAACAGTGCTGTATCAGACCTGCCGTGGCTCCATGTTTTGCATGCTGAATTCAGTCTTCCATGACACAAAGGTACAGGGGAAACTTAAATATGATTGGCTAAGCACTGAATGATATGGTGCGGAATGACCCAAATACATATATCTACACCAAAAAAATGCTTTCTTCTTTTAAATTAGAGGGGTGGGGGTGGAGCTTTGATGTTTCACTTGTGAAAATTTAATTCAGAGGCAGAAAGAGCCTTAGATAGCCAGAGTTAAGGAGCTGCGGTGTTTTCTGGAAGATTCATGTGCGGCCCAGTCCGGCTCCTGATGAAAATATCCAGGCATGCTCAGATCCGGGTGCTTGAATGCCCTGTGTCCAGCAGTCTGTGTCGCTAAGGCAACGGCACATGCCACCCACCTCAAAGGGGGAGCCTGGATTCTGCTGCGGAAGGGCTTAGGGAGAGCTGAGATAGGGTTTGGGGTCTGCTGCAGAGAGGGGCGTGGGGAGGCTGGGACTGGGACGTCAGCTGTAATAGCACGGGGGGGGGGGGGGGCGTACGCCTCAGAACTCTGGGAAGTCCTCAGCTGTTGGAGGGGACAGCTGGACTGACGGATGAGGGAGGTGGGGAGGGAGGGAGGATGCTTCAGATCCACAAAGCCTATTTGTAGTCTGCGGCACAAAAGCATTCCATGCCTTTCTGTCCTTTTTCATTTTTTTAATTTCGTTTCGAGTGCATGTGTGCATCTGTGTGTGTGTGCGTGTGTGCGCGTGAGCGTCTGTGTGTGTGTGTGTGCGTGTGTGCATCTGTGTGTGTGTGCGCGTGTGCGCGTGAGCGTCTGTGTGTGTGTGTGTGTGTGTGTGTATTAAAGGGCACCTTTTCAGAAACATGACATAGCATGGATTATGTAAGCTTGTTATTCACATATCAAACTCAAAAATGGGAGCAAGAGAGATATGGGTTTTCATGCTGCTGACGACAAATATACATACAGAAAGCCATGTACATGTACAGTGGTAACAGTTTTCCAGGTCAAACTACATCAACCAGCAGTGGTCAGGCACACACGGAGTCCCCTTACAGACCGTTAATGAGGCCTACAGGGAACGTCACAGACATTTTATGACCTTATACACTGTAAAAGGCCTGACCTCTTGCTCCTTACAATGTGCCGAAAAATGGCCAATTAAAGAGCCAAAGGAAAAAAAATTAGGAATAGCTACACATCAAGGACAACTGGAATCAGGGTTAATCGCACAATATTTTAAATTCACCTGGGGGGTGTGTGTGGGGAGGGGGGTCCCGGAAAACGACAAGTGTAAGTGGTTACAAGTGGTGACGAGCGAACCCCGACTGAGAAAATGGCATCCATATGGGCTACAGCAATACATCGCAAAGTTCATTTTATTATTATTGGTAATTAACTGTTCTATGAGATGTGCCTCTGTTGTCTTGGCAGGGCATGCTACTTCATGCCTCCATGTGATTTACTGGCTTTTATTGGGCTCCCATATAAAAACATGAGAGAAGAATTAATCCTGAGACTCAGGTTTGATGTGGCCACTGAGACACAACCCCTCTCACCATAAACACCTGAGCCCCCTAAAAATATGCTCTACAAGGAAACGTGTTTTTCAGCACATTGGTGCTGTGTGTGCGCATGTGTGAGTGAGAGAGAGTCTGAGTGTGTGTGTGTGTGCGTGCATGTGTGTGTGTGAGAGTGTGAGTGTGTGTGTGTGTGAGTGAGAGAGCATGTGAGTGGGTGTGTGTGAGTGAGAGAGCATGTCAGTGTGTGTGTGTGAGTGTGAGTATGTGTGTGCATGCATGTGTATATGTGAATGTGAGTGAATGAGCGTGAGTATGAGTGTGTGAGTGTGAGTGTGTGTGAGTATGTGCATATATGCGTGCTCAGGTGTGCAAGTGCGTGAGAACACGGGCATGTGAGCACACACACGGCCGCCCTGGTAGGCAATGGTGAAATGCAGGTAATTAACTTAAGGTGACCTCTTGATTTATTTACAATATGGAATAAGCAGCCGTACAACATACTACAATCAGTCTTGCCAGGTAATCCAATTCAGGAAACAAGGGCTACATCACTCATGTAAATGATATTATGAGGAAAAACCATGGCTCTTTTCTGTGCTCCTGCATTATCCTGCAATTCATTGAGCTGTGTTTACTGCTATAGCAGCCAGGCAAAGCAATGGCCAAGGGGAACTGGATTGGAAACAAATCAGTTCTCTCTCCCGCCCCCTCCCCCGCTCATTTGTGTCTCTCCACAAATGATTAAAATAGTTCTGACATCTCTTTCCTATTAAAAACAAGAGAGCAGCAAGAACGGATCAATAGCAAAGGAATGAAATAAGAAGCAAACAGGGCCATGACAATCGAGTAAATGACGTATCTAGGAGGGATGTTATGCTACGGCGATTTGGATTCTAGCTGTTATTGGTACACTGTCAGTGGCTTGGAATAAAGTGGTGAAGCAAAAAGACATGCTGAGCACTAAACAGGATCTCAGTAACGATGATTTGACACTGCTGAACAGTCACTGTGTGTACGGGAGGATTCTGCACTGTCCCAATCGAGTCGGGGGAGGGGGGCATGGGGGGAGCCCTTCATCCTTAAAACCTGCGGCTTGACAATTAGTGCCATCTGGATATGACCATCCGCCAATGGCATGGGGGAGGAGCGGCCTGGCTCGAAATCCACTGACCCAATGAGATTTCCTCACCTGAGACTGTGGACTGGGGGGGGGGAGGGGGGGGCGTGGTTGGGGGCAGAGGATGAGTGGAAAGGAATGAGATCCCCTCTTAACTATGAAGCTCAGGGCAAGGGGGGATGTGCGGCGACTGCCCATTGTCATCTCACAGTCTTTGTCATCCCATTGTTGTCAAATCGGGTGTAGGGTACAGCGCTCCAGACTGGGGGTGAAGGGCTGTCTCCCCATGTTGCCGCTGGCGACCGTGCGGCGTTAAGTCAGACGGAATCCACCCACACTCCGCACATCCCCCAGGGAGTCCCTGCCCCCCCCCCCCCCCAGGCCTGAAGGCCGTGGCCCGCTCTGTCGGTCGCGCTCGTACCGCCAGCTTACCGCCGCAGTAAATTCCCCAGCCCAGCTGCCCTGCCCTGCCCCACCCCCCCCCTCCCGTCCCCCCCAGCCCCTGCACTCTATTCATCTCCCCATTAACCCTCTCAGCGCTTATTGATTTCCTTGTTTGGCTCTAAGCGTCTTATGTGTTGTACAACAGCATGAGTTAATTCCCCATGACTGCGAGCCCGATAAAAAAAACCTGCACTTCCTGTTCCTCGCCCCCGTCGCAACCTGAAACCTGAGCCTGTCATCAGACCCGGGCAGACTTCAGCTTTTCATGGGTGGCGTGACACCTCAAAATCTGCTGCTGTCCAAAAAAAAAAACCAAAAAAAAAACTGCTGGGATGAAACACTATTCCAGACACACAAAAAATGCCCGGAGTTATCTTTAACAATACTCTGATATGGTAATATTCAAACTACAGCAGAGACTTAAGGCTCACCATACATATTTTCATTTCATTTCCCAATTATAATCACATCAAACTAAACTCCCCATGTAACAACAGCAATTTATCAGAAAAACTGGCGGAAAACAGTGATTCAAGTGGAGCAATAAAAATAATATGAAAGAAACATGAGAGGAGTCATTCAGAGGATACCACCATGGTTTACAATGAACTGATAAAGATACTGAAATATGCAACTGAGGGAGCTATTAAAATTAGACTGGGCGGATTTCAGAGCCACTCGTCTGAGAAGAGTGCAAGCATGCTGAACAACAGTGGTTCCTCTGTAAAGACAGACCGGAGTTACAGAATGTTAAAAACTGTGCTTACCGTGAGACCATGCAGCCAGGGCTATTCAACTGATGGCCCTCTATTGATGCACTCAGGGCATGTTGATCTTTTTTGAGATTTACTAAATAATATAAACAATACTGAATATTACATGAATGCATTGTGAAATTACAAGTGTGTTCAGTTCTGTACGTGCTCAGTGTCTGCATACGTTCCAGTCACAATGGAATAATAAGTAAGAGCTGCACTTTAAGAAGTATAACCACTATTTTAAAAAGAAACCTATCCTGGACCAGTTTTCCAGAAAGGAGTGCCCTTCCACTGGGCCCATACAAGGGGAACCAGTCCTGTCTTCTGGCTTAGCTGCAACATAATTTTTTCATATGAATTTTGAACCTAATTCTGAGCACAAATTGTGGGAGAAAAGCAGGGATTCTCTCAGGCAGAGGAAAGCACCGATCGGATGGAGGGAGACACCGCACTAACACACACAGGTAAGACTGCGACCCAGCTACAGACTCCAACTGAGATAAGAACTCCCAAGGATAATTCTCCCTTGTCTCTGCTCCTTGTCCCTAAACACTTGGCCATCTCCTCTCCACCCCCCCCCACCCCCCCCCCCCCACCAGCAGGATGCTCAGAACGTCTGCTGTCCGCACTCACAATTAAGGAGAGGGACATCTGCCTGACGTTCAGTTCTAATCTTTCCCCCCCTTTATTTGAAAACCCTGTGGGCCATAAATGGATTCTGCTGCACTAGTGGTGTGCTCCGAGGTCAATTAAACACATTCTAAAAGGCAGGTGTGGGCTGTTTCAGTGATTACTGTCTACAATGCTTCTTTTTCTGTTAGTCTGACACAAATGGAGAGCTGACATCTCACAGGGTCGACAACTATTTTAATTATTTTCCATTTTTTTACGCGTTTTTAATATAAAAGTAGACAGACTGGCTTTAGACCCACCCATACATAGCCTGGAAGTAACCTTCAATTGGCTGTGTAATATACTAAATTGTAGACAAAGTATTTTTTTTAAACATGAAAAACCATGAAATATTGATTGTGCTTTCATCAAAAGCATTTTACATAGGAGCCATTTCCCAGCCAGAAATGGATGAAAGTGGGGACTTGGCATCCATATGGTTCGGCAAAAAAACGACAACAAAAAAACCAAGCAGAGAAGGCGAGGGGGTTTGCAGTGACTTGGCACCCGCTTACACTTTGCTAAGAAGTTCTCAGAGACGTGATGGGGAGAAATGCGCATTCAGCAACAGGATTAAGAAGCTTTAAAGCCACACCCCACCCACCTGACCTGTCCCGGCTGGGCAATGGGGTAGGAGGCAACACAAACCACCCTCACAGGATTGCTCCAAGCGCAGTAAGAAGGGGCTCCACCCCTTCTCTGGGATTAAGCGATTAAGCGATAAAAGCTTGTACCCTTGAGAGTCTGGTGCTCTGCTGTAGTTGGACCAACAATGGCACTTAGTCTAAACCCATACAACCCCCAACTTAGAAATGCCACTCCCACTTTGTAATAGGGAAGCCAACAACCTTTTCAACAGATGCTCACACTCCTGGTGGCACAGCTCTTTTTAATGACAACAACCTGGAGATGTGCACATGTAGGTGTCTGCATGAGTGCTTGTCTGCATGCGTGCTTGTATGCATGTGTGTGTGTGTGTGTTTACGGCTCTCTGAACAGGCTGTTATGTACCTCTGACCTCTGGGTGAAGGTCACTCCTCTCTGTCTGCTCTATTATCCCTCCATCACCCCATAGCCCGTTCAGCTCCCCCCCTCCCTTTTTTCCACTGAACAATCAGTCAGAGAACCTGAGATCCCACCAGAGAGACCCAAGAGGGGAGGGTGATCGATAGCTCTTAACAGCAAAGAAACCTGGGATAGGATGTGCTGTGCTCTGACTCCACTTACAGGAACCGTTCCTCAAGCATAAACAGGCAAGCACATTTCAACACTGCTCACGCCGTACTCGCACATGTACGGGCTTATTAGCGTCATCGCAAAACACATTTGGATACTCTACGGCAGGGAACAATACATCAAATCTTTAAAAATGTTTCTGGTCCTACAAACTGGTTGCTACACTATTCTAATTCTAGGTGTAACAGTGCTGTTACCACAAAAATGTCTCAAGCAGCATTTGATAAAACATTTTATTTTCACGAACAGAACAATGTTGTACAAAAGGTACTATATATATACACACACACAGTATATGCATTATCTGTGTTGGTAGCAAAATTTCTGCCCCGTTCTTCAAACTGCGACCAAACAGGGCACACCTAATCCAACTTTTCTCCATTTTTTTATTTGTGGCTCCGTACAGCAGAGGTGATTTTAACATGTGGACAAAGATGCCATTTTACGATTTAATAAAATAAAAAATAAAAAATCCACAAAAAGCACTAAATCTCTTCCAAAAAACATACAAACATATTTTTGTTTTTTTGATGTGGTGGTATATCTGTATTTCCAGCAGTGTTCCATTGCATGCATTATAATACTTTATAATACATGAAATGGAACAAGTAGCTTCCTATTCTTAAAAAAAGCTTCCCAGTACAAACCATTGGGGTTTGGGTTGGGTTTGCATTGCATTTTGTCCGATGAAAAGTGTACTTTTGCAAATGGACAACCTCATTGGGATTTGAGTGTAGTATTTGAGGGGGTGGACAGAAAGTTACTTTACATGCATTATATTTATGATAAGCAGACCACAGGTTTCTGCTGAAATGTTCTAATCTGTCTGGTGTGCAAGCAACTTTACAACAGCAGAGAGGGGCCTTTTTGGCATATCCGTTTTACTCACAATGCCAATGTGAATGTGTGGGGATTTATAATTTAATGTCTGACTAACAGAAGACCTCCAGCAGGTTGATTGATCTCACATGAAGGAAGCAGACCCACTTCTGGCACCAGAGTGCAGATTAAAAATTCAGAGGAGATGCAAAAACCATGTAGCACAGCCTCCAGACCTGTCATTATGGAAGCAAGAGAAAGGTGGGTAGGAACCCGATTCATCATAAGATTGGCACATCTTGGTGAACTCACTATAGGCAATGACCACATAATCCCACATTTCTTCAGAAAAATTATCATCTTTCCAATTTTAATTTGGCTGAAAACTTATTGACTAGGTCCTTCTTTTTTTCTTTTGCATAATGCAGTATTTATGGGTGAGTAAGGACAGTATCTCTGATAAATCAACAAGGGCAATCTGGTGCCTCTAATGTGAATACACAGCATGCTGGCTAATGCTGGAATTAGAAGTGCACAACACTGCTTAGCACAAGAGGTACCTAGCCTGGAATGCTTCACTTACTAAGCGGCTCTAAAAACGGGCCCGATGATTTGTAAGTCACTTTGTATTGGGTGTGTGTGTGTGTGTGTGTGTGTGTGTGTGTGTGTGTGGGGGGGGGGGTCCACCAAGTAAGTAGAAAAAATAATTTAAGTAAGTCTTTCAATCATGTCAGTGTAAGTGTGTGTGTGTGACCTTCACAACTGTCCCATGTGTGGTAAAAATCTATTCTGTTCTGCATCTACTGTCAATAGGCCTAATGCTTTCCTTTGGAAAAAAACAGCAATTTATTAAACTTATTAATTCAAAGCAAACAGAGGGTGACCAAGAAATATCCTACTATGGAGGTCTATGTGCCCAGGATAGATCCATGCACTTAGAAATAGCATGATTACAACTCCAAACAGCAGCTCACATGCACGCATATTCGGCCACTTACACCAAGTTTTCTTGGCGTAAACAAAACAGCAATCAATTCCCGGTGCACAGAAACAATGCAGGTTGGCCTCGGTTTTATTTTTCACCCAAATTCTTCTGTAATAATCTGGGACATTAAAGCGATGTGTAATCCAGATCACGTCTAGACCACATCTATGAAGAACATATACGGCTGTTAGTCCTGACAGTGTGTGCATGTGACTCCAACTGCCCACAAAACAGCTCAGACAGGCCTGCCACCACACAAAATAAATAAGCCAGTGGTGGAAGATGCTGATCAATAACAAAGGGTCTCTCGAGCCTCTTATGGGGGACTGGCTGCGCAGAAATTCACAAATACTGAGCTATATTTTGTATATGTCGCAGTGTCAAGGCAAGAACGTCTAGGAAATTCAGGGACCAGCGTATATTTAGCAACCGGCGAGGCTTGTACATGAGCGGATCAAACAAAAAAAGTGATTGATATCGATCAAACTAAAGCCCCCTATGCACATTTGCGGGCAAGCCGATGTTTTTGGCGATTTCCATTTGTGTTATTTCCGGGAAAGGTGTTTCGGAGGGCAGGCATGTGCGCACGCCTCTTCTGCTTCGGCTTGTTTAAACAGGGATGTATCTGGGAAAACATTGAATATCAGTCTAGGCTTTCCTGTTCCAGGACTCAGCTGTCTGTCATTCTGACGGACAGGTGGACAGCAGGACGAGAGAGAGAGAGATCTGCGATGCAACGAAACTGATTAACATGCACGCCAGTGGGGCTGGGTGCCTGTCTGTGGACAGAACGTGCGAAGAGCCGGAGTAGACTATTTGCATACATCTTCGAATCCCCTGGCCTGTGATAAAAAATACAATCAGTTGAACTATGATGAATACCTTCATTGTGCATGGCTGTGATACCAAGAACTATTGCATCATAAGATGGGGAGAGAAAAAAAAAAAGAAACAGCGCACAGATCCAAAAATAGCGCAAGCCTTGTTAAATATTTTAGGCACTCGGCAGCAGAAGGGAGAGAGAGACTTCCCTAACCACAAACAAAAACAGACTGATGCAGAACGCTTCCAGCCAACCTGCATTTAGTGCAGAAATAGGCTACATTTACTGTCCTTGTTGACGCCTCCTGAGAAGGGCTCGGCTTTTCGACCCTGTGACAAACAGCCCTGCCCGCACTCGCTTCCTAAGCTTGTGGTCAAGCCATGCCGTAACGGATCAAGCAAAGATTTATTTAGGCGCTGGCTTCGTTGGAGCTAAATTCAGGGATAAAATGCGAGGAAAGCGGTCTGGTTTTAGAACGGCGAAACTGTCCCGTGTCCTGCCAGAAGTGTTTCGTCATAAGTGGGCTAGGCTACGGGTGTGGTACTGGTCTGGAACAAGAGGGCACCAAACCTCTTCTGCACTATGAAGCCTATGCTAAAATATGCATGTAGCCTACACCAGGACAAACGGGTAAAATTACGCCTGGATAGTCTTCCTTCAACAGCGTCGGATTATGGCTGCGAAATGCTGTTAGCATTGCACGGTCTGAGTCAAAACAATAGTCTCAAAAATAATTAGTTACTGTTACGAGCCAGTAAAAGAACAATGCCCCTAAAAGTTTTAACGGTGTTCCGGCACGATTGTGTGAACATAAAACAAGTAGCCTAATAAGAGATAGGCTGTGGCAAACCATATTTGTTATGATTGTCGAAACATCTTGGTTTAACTTGAAACTTTGTCTCCTTTCATTTTCCCGCCCACTTTCTATAAATTGCCTGCACCCCACGTCAATCAAAAATGACAACTTTTCGATCGAACTTCACAATCAACAAATCAGCTGTGGAGGCAGCGGCGTCGTGTGCAAGCCTGCTTCCACAGAACCATGTTTCTACTCATTAAGGAGGTAAGCTTTTACATCAAGTTTAATCCATAACATGCAACTCACCAGGGTGTGCGAGGTTGCACTGTTCACAGTTTGTAAGCTCTCTTTAGTTCGCTAGCTGGCCCTTGTCCGAAAAGTTTAGCTTTGTGTCGTATCATACACGGTAACAATCGCTCAGACCTGATTGAGCACGCTATGAAACGGACACAGTATTTATCTGCTTAAATAGCACAGTTACTATGCCTGTTATTGCCTCGACCCTACTATGCCTGTTTCTCATAACCTACTGTACCTACCATGCTGGTCACAAGTAGATTACGGCCAGGTGTGGCGGACCATTTGGGGAATTGACGCCAGTCAATGCTTTTGGAAATATTACAATGCTACTGTTGATTTAATGTGATGGTTCACTTTCTGAGCTTTTTGTTTATTTAAAAAAAATCAGTTTCAGTGTTTTTTTTTATTATTATTGTTTTGATTGGCCCAGTTTTAGGTGCAGTAAATATTACATGAGGTAGAGCTTTCAGCTTTGCACACCCAAACCTTAAAATTCTATAGGTAATATAGGTATGAGGACTTGGTAAATTAACCTTTGTAACAAAGTGCATGATAGCAGTATATTCATAAACTGCATTGCTATCATAAGCATTAAAGCAAAAAGAAAAAGGTGGCTACCATGTCAGCTTTCTTGTGTAACACATTGTGAAAGGAAAACTTGAGAACTCTATAAGCCTTTATTTGTCCTGCTGCTTTGGTGTCTGCCAGCATATATTTCTCCTTCTGTTCAAATTCAGCTTTTTAGCCCACACCCTTTTGTTATAACCCAGACAAATGAATAAACAGACACATGCACACACGTAGGCACACACACGCTCAGACAAACTCATGGGCACAAGTGTACGCACACATACACACACACACACACACACACTTACCCTCATGTGCTCTCAGGCATTAACACTCAATCGTGCATATACGCACATACGGATGCACACAGTCAGACATAAGCACACACTCCTGCATGCACACCCAGATGCATACACTCGCACGGGCACATGTAAACACACGCAGTGACATACACAAATTTATATTAGTATTCACACACGATCCGTTTATTTATTTGTTTGTTTGATTTGGCCTGTTTTCCAGATTTGTCTGTGATGAGGACAGACAGGGAGGGGATTTTGTTCTATTGGTAAAGGGATACAGAGCTGCCTATTGGGTGACTCCAGATAAACCCGGAGGAGGAATGCTCTGACCAGCACACCTCCCACACCGTCTCATGCATTTGTAAAAAGAGATCCAGCAGCATGCGAGACCCAGGCCCCATGGGCTTCTGTCGTTCAGTGAGATTTATTTCGCTAAGCTGTGGATGGGAAGACCAGGCGAGTCTGTGCAGCTGAAGAGCGGCATAACTAGTGGATCTGTGGGAGGTCCAGCAACATCTGTCCACTGACAGCTTGTTGTGCACGTATGTGCGGGTACAGGATGACATTGTGTGTGCGGGTGGTGTGTGTACAGTATGTGTGTGATCAAAACTAGGTCAGTTTAATTATTTTCAGAGACCCTATGATCTGTTAATAGACTCATTTTGATTAAAAAAGGAAGGATAGAAAAAAGAAAGGGAAAAAGGCAAGACGGAAGCACTGAGAGGGAAACATGATCGTATCTTCACATGGAAGATGTCAGGTGGAAGTCTCCGGCTTTTCCCTGATTAACACTGACGCAATGTCCTCATCGCTCGGTAACAAAGAGATCAAACGCCTGCGATCGTGTTATGGACGTGCCAGCGACTGTACAAAAAAAAAAAAAAACCCACGATGCTCTTCCTGTGCAGCACAAGCCAAGTGGCTCAGCGGTCTGTCGGCACAGAGATTTTCTTTTGACTAAAGCCTTTTGCCTTGGCTGCCACACCAGGCATCTATGCACAATGCATAAGGGGGGGGGGGGGAGTGGTGGTTACTGGCATCTCTTGCTGGCTATGGTGACGTGAGTGTCAGTCTTTCAGTAATTTATGAGAAACTTCATCTTCTCTCTCCCCTCCCATCCCCCCGCCCTGTCTCCAGCTGGCGGAGATGCAGGCTAGTTTTCATTATGGAAGGGCCTCTTCTCCCTCCGCTCTTATTAGATCTGTGATTCCAGGAGTGCATTAGGAAATTAAATACGGGCACGTTGAGTCACTGTGGCCCTGTCTCAGCAGTCGCTGCACTGCACGCCCCCCCCCCCCACCACTCTCTTCCTCTCTGCCTCCCCCTTTCTCCCCTGTTTCTCTTCTCCTCTCTTTTCTCACTTGCTCTGTCTTTCCCCTTTCTTCCCCCCTCTTTTCTCACTGTCCCCCTCCCCCTTTCTTTCTCTTGAGTGTAAATACGGGAATTGTGGTGCATTGTGTGGAACTGGTTTTATTGTATCTCATAATGCATCAAAGGTCTCTCTCACTCCCTTCTCAGACTCTTCCGATCCTCTGGAGGGCAAAGGCACTGAAGAGCTGACATTTCCCCTAAACCCCCCCCCCCCCCATCCCCACTCTCTCCCTCCCTCCCTCCCCCCTGGCCCAGCCCACACTGCGTGTCACTTGCTTTTGTCCGCCGTGCCCCTGGCCTGAGCAGAGGCACAAAGCTGGCCCTTGTGATCCGGGGAGGGGACCGTTAAGGCCGGCAACAGTAACGCTCTTGTACGCGCCAGCATTCCGCAAACGCGCTAATGAATAAACATGCGCGAAGGCGCCCACGAATAACCCCTCGTATGATCGCTGCCCGGCCCTGGGAACATTCTTCATTTTCGAGGCACATAAGGAACTTTTGTTTGTTATTTTACATGTAGCTGCTGTTTGCAGGGTCTTTGTACTTATTGGCACTCCCTCCCAGCCTTTGGTAGGCCGTGGAATATTTCGAAAACAAGATGAAAGACACAACGTCATTTCTTTTCCTGTCATGTGATCATATTAGAAGATATTCCTCAAAACATGACACACATAATCCATAAATTACCTAAACTTACATTAAAATTACCTCGTATTAAATTAATTGAAGACTCAATTAATATGCCAGCAGTTAACCTTGGGAAGGCCCATTTACAGGGAAATGGATCTACTGCAATTAGGAGAAAGTTGGGAAAGCCTTGAGTAAGAAACGGCGCATGAGGATGTGAGCTGAAGGCACTGAAGGCGTGAGCTGCAGAGAAGCTGTGCGGCAGGAGAGCAGGGATGCCGTGTAAATACAGAGTTATTAGAGCAGTGCTTCTGACAGCGAGGGCGCCGCTGCTGTACCCTTGAGTAAGGCGTTTGTAATGAACGCCTTCATTAAAGCTCCAGCTGTGTAAATGGTGTATATCTAACATGCGAGCGCTGACAGCCACCCTGAGTAATTACATCATAATAATCATAGTGATAATGAAACAATGTCTTAGGAGACAACGCAAAGTATGACTCTCGTTCCTTCCAACCACGGGAAAGAGCAAATGGTATACAAGGAAAGAGAATCGCAGGGATTTAAAAATGGAGAATGCAAACAGTAGGAAATGTATGCATGCGAAGTCTCTGGCTGTATAGACTGTAGAGGAGCATAAGGGCAAGAGTTTTGAATTGAATTCAGCTTGAAACATTTGTAGAATTCAAGATTTGTGAAAAATCCAGGACAGTTGTTGACAATCTGTATGCTTTTATGACCCCTTGCCTCATACCCCGGTGGTGTTGTGGTTCTCCTACCAGTGTATCAGCCGCGCCTTTAATTAATAGAGGGACTCAGTGAATATGTATACCCCCCCTTGCCCCCACAGACACCGTAACTGGGGTTGTGGACAAGGTGGGGGCACCTCATTTGCAGTGGTGTCACCCTCCTTGACACCGGACATAAATCTGCCTCACCTCCACTCCTGAGACCAGTGAGGGAGGGGGGAGATGAACTGGTGATTCTGCAGCCATGTATCACCTGTACGTTCCCCAGTGTGCTCTTTAAACCAAAAAAAAAAACCTACTTCATTGGTCTGACCCCCAATCTGGCTCCTCCATGTCAAGAGCTCAGGCCTGTCTTGCCGGGCCTCGCCACCCCACACACGTACACACGCCGCCCTTCCCAGAAACACAAAGCTAAACACTGGGGGGTGTGGCGGATATGGCGAAACCAAATTTCATGAGACCTGTCACATTGTACCCGTGCTCATGACCCGTACTGCTGTTTGTTGGGGGGTGGGGAGGGGAACTGGGGAGGGCGGACAGCAGCACTTCCCCCGATCCGTCATGGCCGCACTTGAGGTAATTGTGCAGCCGTGCCTGAATGGGGCAAACTGGACCCTGGGACAAACTCGCCTTTGTTCTTAGTCAGCCACTAACCCACTTTTTTTTTTGTGTGGGCCCAACGATGACGCCTTTTTCCCACTTAATGAGACAAGCCATTTGACCCAGATCCTCCCGTGAAGTGGCGTGCTGGAGACGAGAGAACCCTGCTCGCGTTAAACCTGATTACGCGCTTGAGCGGAGGCCTACGGCTTTGGGGGCTGAAACACAGCACTTAGGGGCGGCCATATTTTATTTTTTCATGTTTTGTTTCTTCATTTGCTCTTTCCCTCCATAAAATGAGTGGCACGATGCATCTTTCAGAGCCCTCCCATCAGCAAAAACAAATACCTTCTTACGCCGAACACGGTGTTTATTTAGGCTATCGCCGGTTGGTTATTTAACTCGCTGCATTGTGAGTTAATTATTGATGTCAATTTCTATTGATGTAGAAGCTGAATTGAAAACTACTATTCTATATTAAATGCGTGAATTTGCATTAGATTCTTCATCACTGTTTATAAACAGCATTTGTCATATGTGTTTTCAAGAATACATTTTGCATTCTGACATTTTCATTACTACGAGCCATTGAACTTTGTTGCATTTGATAACTACTGAAGTTCACTGAGGCGTTAAAAAATAGGATGAGAATTGTTTTCAATTGAAATTCTGAATGATAATATTTTCTTTGAGTGCAAATAAAATCAAATCTTTGGAAAAATGACTAATTCAAAATGACGGATTAAAAAAAACGATTACATACAGTTTTCAACCTTCAAGAAGGGCCTACTTAACAAAGCTCGAAATATAGATTTAATTGTAGTGCCATGACATGTACAGGCACCTGTTTCACAGACAGATTGCTTGACATTTCCAGTTGTATGTGGTTATTCTGAATGTGGAAATATTACTTTTACCTTGGATTATTTATATAACTGAAATATCTCACATGCTGTGTCAGTCTTCAAAGACAAGCTGTCTTCAAAATGTCAGCACTGAGTGACATCATTCCTCCCATATGAATAGTGGGCTACCAGGACAGTGTGGTGCGGCCTTGGGATGAATTGAGAAAAACTGTCCTCCACCCACACTATTTTTAATCTTTATTTTACGGGTTTTATTTACGCGGGCCTGTAAAAAGATAGAGAAGGAACGATCGCTTCTGCTGTCATTTCTCCAGCACGCTCTGGGACACGGAGGGTGACGTACAGTTTGAGAATGAGCTCCTTCGGTATTGGCGTCCATATTAGTGGGACAGAGTAAGTGAGGGGAGACCCTTGGGCACTGCTGAATTGGACGAGTGTTGGTAGTTTTAAAAAGGAAAGGAGTACACTCATTTCAGAGTGCTCAGAACGCCCTGAGGAATAACGTGCCGCTGTGAGAGAGGGCTGGAAATCCACTTGCTGGATTGGAAGGTTACAGGTTAATAACTTACTTCTGGGAAGGGGGGGGGGGGAACATCCCATGGTCACAGTAGCACTTTGAGTGTTTTCACGTGAAATTTGAGGAAAGCTAACTGTGAAGAGCATCTTCGGGGTGTGCTACAGGCTGCTTATTTTCTCAGATGGAGAGCTAGACAGTCTCTCTCGAGTAAAACTGTGACATCAGAGGTGAATCTATGGCGCATTAACGCTGCGAGTTGCCTAATGATCATATTTGCAGTCGGGCCTGGATTTCCGCGGAGCCGCGGCACGGTTAATAAAAAATGGCGGCTGCTATTAATTTAGCGACTTGCAAGAAGAAAAAAAAAATCTCTTTCTCTAATTAACAGGTGTCTGCATTTCAATTAAGCATGGCCTACATCTCTCATGCAGCATGGCAATGTGATGTGTCTAGCTGCCATTTTCCTTTCCTGGTTTCTCCTCTTCCAACAAAACTGAGCTGCAGTTAATGCACACGACTTATGCTCACTGCTACAGCTTTGAAACCGAAACCCAGATACATATCTTATTTTCCTTTATGTCGTAACAGCATTCCACAATCCCTTTTAAACGAACAATAATGCCGTTTATAATGCTGTACACTCTTCACTTACAGGACACCTTTCATACGAGGAAATAAGTGCTTCACAATATAGTGAAAAGATAATGCATTAAAAATAAGAGTAAAGTTATTTCTTCATCTCACAAGTAAGTTCCATGTTTTCACGCCTCACAATTAAGGCACTTCATACACATAGGGTACAGTTCACACTTCCGACTGAAAAGCAGTCTTTCAAAGCGACCTCCCTTGGTGACTGACATAAGAGAAGACGAGGTAAAACAGAGAGGGGGGAAGTTATGAGGGTGCGACGCAGAACCACGCTGGAAAACAAAGGTTTTTATGTGCAGAGATAAAAATCCGAACCTGGAAAACAACAGCGAAAACAGCTTCCAGAACATTTCACAGAACTTCAGACGCATCAGAAGTAATGGTGACATGGCTGACAGCAGGCAGGAGCAAAGCGGGAGGGCGGAGTGTGACAATGACGGGTAAAGAATTCCTACTGAAGTAAAAATGGCCAAGCAAACGGATATCAGCTCTATGTTTAGACCATGATCAAGCGTTTTAGAAAGAAGCCCGCGTGCACTCTGCTTTAGTCTTCTTTTTTCACGGTGCTATGAATAAAATCCCTCCGAAATCAACAAAATGTTCAAGATGAGCACCTCACTGCTGCTCACATTTGGATAATAAAAAATGTGCAGAAATTCATTTTGGATAGTGTGATCAAAACAAGTGTAACAGCTGTAAGAGTGGACGTAAACCTTTAACTGTATGCGCGCGCCAATGGGATGATCAGAGCACAACTGCTGCTATCTCTGCTCCTGCTTGTTTGCTGTTGACGTAACGTGTAATAGCTCCCATTCTGGGGAACAGTTAGCCATGCAGCTATGGGCAGGCCAGTTTTTGTTCAAGGGTGATTTTTTAGCATTTAAATTCATGAAAATAAACTTTGTTTAGAGTAGGCCACAATAGGCAACCAGCTGGATTCCCCATTGTGTTGGGTTACAGCAGTTTTTCGCACGCAGTCTACCTTGACTGATACATAAACAAATAGAATCTTCTGTGGAATTGAGGAGAAAACTGCCTGTAATAAAGGGGGTTGTTCAATGGGAAAGTTAAACCCTGGGAACATGTTTAATCCAGCATACCAAGCTGTTATAAATCTTGCCTTGTAATGGCTGTTTATTAGTTGTGCATACAGTAAACTGTATATTTTCCTAGTACTCATTTCAAATACCTCTGACTTTTTCCGTAACTTATGAAATGATAAACAAAAACATTTAGAAGTCCCATCAAGCAAATCCATTTAAAAAGTATTTCTATTTCTGGGTGTGGAAGGAATCTGTTTGTGTTTACCAACCTCTGTGTATGAACAAGAGACTTTTATCAAAAGGGGGACTTAAGGGGGGATTTATTTTCGAAGTAGCTAAAAAATTGTAGGTCTACAGAATTCTGTGCTAAGAGCATCATCACGCAATTGCAGACCAAAATCATAATTCAACAGCAAAATACTCCTTAATAATTGATGGTAGCTAAATTATTATTAGATATTATCACATAAACACCAAATGGCTCTCAACTAGAAGATACACTTAAGGCCCGAGGCCATGTTTTCTGGTACCACAGTAGAAGAAAATGATAAATATCTCTTTCGAAACCTTTTATTGCACACAGCCTTCTGATGATCAGTTTCGCTGCTACAGTCAATTGCCGGAGGGGTGGTGGGGCACTGCTGTATTGCCTTTGAACTACAAAATGGTATTTTAAAATAAAAAAAACAGAACCAACAAAAATTTGCATTAATCACATGCATTTATGTCATGCACATAAACTTAAAACACAGCCTCACTCTCTGGCAAGCAGAGGCTGCATCCTAATCAGAGCGAGTCTAGCATTCCTCAGAGCTGACTGCCACCCAGCAGCATTCGCTGTGTGCTGTTCTGTTCAGCTAAAAATAGATGGCACTACTTTGAAATGTAAGTATGTTCAAAACAAACAAACAAACAAAAACAAATTAAACTTTCATCTTAATCCCTGCTCTGACATTGTGAGTGTAGGCTGTCTGTTTGATGCTTTTGTCGGGTAGGTGGGACATACATTTCTACAAAAAATAAAAAATAATAATTGGAACAATTGAATACTCTTAGGTAAACATTTTGCTCCGCTGTGTTTTTTTTTAGTACTGGCACATTGCAATTCTTTATAGTGTTAACCTATATGCTTTTTTCTGTTTATCTCAAACACACCGACACAAGCAAGAACACAAACATGCGCGCGTGTGTGCACATATACATATATATATATATATATATATGTGTGTGTGTGTGTGTATATATCTATATATATATATATATATATATATATATATATAGTACTGGCAGAACTTGTGGAAATGCTGCGCTCAAGAAGAAGTCTAGTACTCTTAGAACATTTTTCTGTGCCTATTCTTCTGTTGTTTCTTGGAGATATTTTCATCAGTAAAAATGTATTCAAAACAATTATCTTCTTGACCATGAGTGGTATTGACATTGTGACCATCTGTAATTTGAAAGAAAGTATACAAGCCAAATGAAACAAAAGAAATTAAATATATATATATATTTTTTTTTCTTTGCATGAATATTATCATTTTATGTAAAACAATACTGGACAAAGAAATGCATGTTAAAGTTGATATAAAATTACCAACAGTAAATACATTAGACTGATCAACTGTGTAGGTATGAACTAATACAGCTTAACTTAGATGTAAAAATTTTTGTCAACTAACATTCATTAGTTCAGAACTTAGATTTCATTCACTTTAAACTCAGTCTTTCTAACAGTTAAATCTAAAGTTTTCTGAACAACACAACTAATGAATTTTAGTTAAGCTCAAAACTAAAAAATTGAGTGAAGTAGGTTTTTTTAATATATATATATATATATATATATATATATATACACACACACACACACACACACACAAACGCAGTTATATATTTATAGGTTTAGTTTGTGTGTTTTTTGAATGCATTTAGAAAGAACTTAAGTTTCACAGAACTTGATTCAAAAGGAAGCTTTGAAACACTTTGCTGCTTTAGTTTAGCCTGAGCTCATTAGACAACATGCTGATTAGATATGATTAGACATTATGTAAAGATGTGTATTGTTGAGACTGTTGTAATGGTTAATTCCAAGTTGTTGTTGTACCAATTTTGAAATCATTTTCACATTGCAAAAACTCAATCATTCCTTGTTTGATATTATGGAAGATGCAGTCAGGTTGCCATCTACTCTGTAACAACAAACTCGAGCCCAAGAGTGCCTCTGTTGTCATTTCTTTGTAACCCTTCATCCAGCACTGCTCTGACACCGTTTGCATTACCGAAACCCTTTTCGCTTCAGTGGAAACCATATAGTGGCTCCCCACATTTTGAGATTTCCGCATTTCACCACCGTTGAATAGTTTATTCTCTTGTAGGCCTATATGACCCATAAGAAGCGAATGTTTAAGTATGTATTGGAAAACTTTCCTCCACACAATGTACGTTCAGGTGAACAATAGGAAGCGTCATAATTTAAAGTAGGGTTGGTCCAGGGTTTGGTAGTACACATTATTAAGTCTAACAGAACGCAGACTGCGCACTTATCAATTAATTTATACGCCAGTCATTATTGTGACACAGTCCTTCACCTAACACCCATCCAATTGTCTGCCAGCTAGGTTACCAGACCGACAGAACATGGAAATAATTATTTTGAGTCCAATTTGGTAAGAGAACCAACATTTTATTGGGCTATGAAAATCATGTTGGAAACCAATGATAACGCAAAGCTATTCGCTATAATTATTTGTCTTTGTGCTTTCAGGAGTTCACGCAATGGTCAAAATAATCTGTCATGGATTTTGGTCAGCGAAATGCAATTAAATGTTCGTGAATAAGGCGTCTGTCACAGTTGTGCGCTGGGCGCTCACACAACTTCCTTTGTATGCATACGATTCAATGACCCGTCGGCGCATCTGGTTTTTCTTTTGTAGTCACTAACAACCTCAAAACAATAGATAATGTCCATGTTTAAAACCAGTAAACTGTTTTTGTTCTCAAAGTACATCTGTCGAGGTCATGCCATATGCTAACTAAACCCAAGGACGTGAATCGCAGCACGGCTTAACTCCGACGTTGACTACTTTTGCATAAGCTTAACAAATTCTTATGACGGAAGTAGCCTGGCTAATGCACGTAGCTACAGTAGGCGGTCATAGTCTCTGTAAAATTCTGTTATAAAACAAATACAGCCACACTGACTTCCAGAATAATAAATGGCATGTGATAACATCTCGCCCACTCCACATAAGCAACTATCCCAGTTGCCGTTGGCCGACGATTTCAGCATTGCACGAAAGAAAAACTAAAATACATTATCTACTTCAGATCATACAGATACCAGACCATGCCTAGTTCTTAAAAGTTCAGTGGTAATACCTCTACTGGACACCCGCTAATGGCATTTGGGGGAGCCGAGAGTGTTTCGTAAAGTGCGATGACAGCAAGGCATTGTTTTATGTGGCCGGCAATCCCCATGACCCTCTTGAATACACGATAATGTTTCCAAGAGTTGCAGAATAAGCAAAGCAAAATTAGAACACCAGCGTTAACGCCAGCAACATTTTCAAGAAGAATAATGAAGAAATGGTCGATTCTTACCTGTTTTCATATGCGGTTGAAAAGGTTGAAGAGCTTGAAAATATATATTATATATCCCCAGCTGACGTCCACATTGTCAGTAAGAAGCTTTAACTGTAGCAAATAATCCTGATGTCACCGTGTAACAATAAACCAGAGAGGGAGAGAGAGAGAGAGGGGGAGAGAGAGAGAGAGAGATGCAGCCAGCGGCCGTGGGACTACCCTATCCAATTACAACAGACAAATGAGAAGCTAAAAGAAAACAATGCACTCTGGGTAAGACCATCTGCCGAAGTACCATGTTAGCCACTGCACTCCTGCATTATCCGACAGTACCCTATCATCCCATAGGATGTAAGACGAGTCTAAAAGGAAATAAAAAGGGACCGTATCTTATAACGATGTGAGATTGAGTATCGGAGAAGCATCTGACCTCCAAGAAGCCCCCCTCCTTCACTACTGCGATTAAGAAATGTTTGCACTCGAAACGCAAATGCTGTTTGAAGGAGCTCACTTCGTCCCGCAAATGAAAGGCATCTTATTTTTTTGTGTGCTGTGACTCGAAAACTAAAAAAAAAAAAATTCTCTTTTCAAGATTAAAGCCTTAGTTTCGGTTTATGCATGGAGCTGAGCCGCGGTTAAAGAGCTGTCATAGCTATTTTTCAATTGACGCAGATAGCCTGGCGTATGCAACCTATGGTCAATCAACACAATCCAGATAGCCTACTCATAATTTGTATTTTACAATAGTTTAAAAACTGATAATATAGCGTACTCCGGAAAGAAAAATTACACACTCCTCACAGAATATGCTCCAGCCTCGTGTGTATCTGAGGAAAATGGAGTTAGAGCAGCACTGAACTGATAATCAGTGGCAATCAAAACAGACGATACAGGACGGTCTACGTACGTTGCGGTAGGCTACATCGCGCCACAAGACACATTTTCATCAGTTTTTAGTGTTAAAGATTGGAAACACGCATGCCACACAAGTACATTTTTTGCACGTGTAAATTGTACTCAAAAAGTTGAAAATGGCCTGATGTGTGTGACTCTAATACATGATGTAGCACAATGAGCTTGCCTCGCACCGGCTCTGACGCTGTCGAATTACAGAACGCATTTTATTCGCTGTCGCCGAAGGTAGAAAGATCCTGTCTTATCAGATGCAATAAAGATGGCAAGTGGAAGTCTGGACAGCATGACACGGCAACCTCTCCCTGTGGGTGAGGAGCTTACTACGTGCGCAGCCTTAAACCACAAGTATAATACCGGTTCCGATGGATTTATTGTTCCTTATGCCGGTGGAATCCGCACCTCAGAACACCCGCGCGCCCTGGGAGTGCGGGAGTATGGCGAGAATTTAAATTCCGTATTTCGAGACGTCGTCCAACACAATCCGCAACCATATACTGCCATCTAGTGAAAACGGATAGTAATCAAACTACGTCAAACTAAGTCCGTGAACGTGACGGTTCAAAAACAAATTCAAAAACATTTACAAATAAGTAAATGAAGAAACAGTTGCTAATCTGACCTGTTTGCGGAATGTAATCAATAACAATAATCGAAAATTCACTGTATTCGAATGGTAGCTATATGAACTGGATCATACATTTACCTTGGAATATTTATTGTGACATACAGACATTAAAATGAAGATTGGTACTTGAATGCTTTTTAGGGTTGTTTTGTTTGAGGATTATTATAATTGCTGTGATTGTCATCATCATCATCATCATTATCATCATCATCACAAAAAAGTCAGGCTGTTACAAGGAGGTTTTGTGCTTTTAAAAACACCCAAAAGAACACAACAGGATCTTTTTGCAATCAATGTTTTCTGTAATTGTCTGGCTCTGGTAGTTTTAATTTTACTGTCTCCGGGCCTAAAGCTTTTGGAGGGGTGTACGTTGGACGCAGTTCAGTCCAATTGCCTAGCATCTTGACAGGGCAAGTGGGGGTTGAGCTAGGCAGCAAGACCGATCATGACAGCCAGTGAAAGATTAACTGGGCAGAGGAGTTTGCCTCCTACTGCCCAGTAATTATCTATACAGCTACTGTGCAGGTAGTCAGCAACCCACTGACTACCTTCTTAATAGAATCTTTGTCCTGCAGCACAGCCTAACCGTGGTATGTCATTCACAAAGTGAGCCTAATGGCAGACAGGACAGGAAAATGGTCTTATTTTTCAGTGAGTGTCTGCGTGTGTGTGTGTGTGTGTGTGTGCATGCGTGTGTGTGCGCGTGTATTTCTGCGAGTGTGTATTTGTGTGAGTGTGTACGTGCAGTGTAGTGCAGTGCAACTGGGCCAGATACTGTATCTTCGATGACCTCTGAATCACATGTTTCAATACAGCAGTCAACCTGTCAGACTATTGGAAGATTGGTATATGATTTCTCTGCACTGCTGTGTGGGAATTATCAGGAAAACAAGACCAGGTCAAAACCTAGTATATGGCTGGACCGGCCGACCAATGGTGTAACTTCATAACTCGGCCGACCAACGGTGTAACTTCATCACTCACTCAGTCACTCAGTCACAGACATTCGCGTTTATAGGGCTGGCCCCGCTGTTGCGGTCCAGCCAAAAACCTGAAAGTTTCTACCAGTCATCAATGCCGTTTGGTCTATTGGTTGTTACCAACATACTTCAGGATTGGTGGAGCTCCTTTCTGTTTTCAAAGTGAGCAAGATGATGTCACACAACTGTCTTTTCCTTATTTATTTTTTTGCCTTCCATAAACCGGACTGGAGATTGGGTTGAATCGATGCAGCCAGTAGTTAAATAAAGTACAGTAGGCTTGTTCCAGCCACAGTGCTGTCCGTCTCTGGGGCTGGAATGGGGCTTATGCTGCTCTTGTGAGACCACAGGAGTGGGCGGCAGCAATGACAGACTGACCAACAGCTGTCCTGTGTGAGGACAGCCCCCCTCGGCCAACACAAAGTAGCATTTCATCCCTGGGGAGGGATTATCAGTTAAGAATGTGCAAAGGAACCTCAATAACAGCCCATCACCCCCCACACCCCCTCACCCTCGTCCCCATTCGCATCCCCTCTGTCATTTCAGCAATCCTCTACAAGCGTAATGGCGTAAGAAGTGGTGTAACTACAACTGAGAGATCTTGACAAGGTGACTGAGAAGCCTGAAAACAGGTGTCACAACATGGCATGATGAAAGAGCATTGCACACATAGATATATGGTGTAGGTATACCTTCTTTCACAGATTGAAATAACAGTAATTATGGTCAGAATAACAGCTGTGGAGGAACGTTTCACAGTGCACATACTTTTGCCAGTGGCATGCAAACACAGAGTTTTTTTCCCGTTTTAAAATGCTTCCCCCTACTGGACTGGAGTGGTAGCTTGTGCCCAGGAGTTCTAGGATGTGGAGGCGGACCCAAGAAGCCGTAAAGCACTGGGTGGAAAAAATGGCAGACTCTCCATTTAGTTTAATTCACATGCTTATCAGACCGTGTCTTTGCTACCGATATGATATTACTCACATTGCCAACTGAAATTACTTAAAATCACCGGTCTCTTCATCATTTTCTTTAGGAATGCATTCATTTACATGATTATTTGAATTGATCTACTGTACGTGGATTTGTGAATTTAACTCACTTGTCATACATAGGTCTAGTGTGTAATTGCATCCTTACATTCAAGATGATATTGATAGCTATTAACACACTGTGGTGGGGATACCAGAGATCATGAATTCCAGTATGAGGCTATAAAATGATTCTTTAAGTTCCATAATTTAGCAACATCATAGGGGTTAGAGTCTATCTTTAAATACGTATGAATTATAGAAATTCACGGGATGTGGCACCATGACGAAATTTGGCCCTACAGCCGCATGTCATGGTCGGGTAAAGGGCTCCAAGGGGAGGCTATAGATCACTTACTGAGTCGAGAACCACTGGTAGGACTTGCACACAGGTGGAGAGTCCAGAGCCGCAAATATCTGAGGCCAACTTAACCAGGGGTTAATCAACGGAATCAATCAGTTCTATTCCATAGCATTCAAAAGGCTCCAGGGCACAAAATAACTGCAGAATGAACATACTGACCAATGTAGAAAAATAATATTCTATAAAATGGTCAACTAATATTCAAAAATTAACTAGCGTATAAAGGTGTAAATGTATTTTGTTGCCAGAATTGTTCACAATGAGCACAATTTAGAGACAGTGGGTAGACACCTCCTCTTCACCATCACAATGATCCACTTGTTAATAATACCGGAAAATAATAATCTTGCAGTTATATGTGTGGAGGGAGGTGAGAGAGGCTTGTTCTGTATGTCTCATTATCTTTGGGCGATATTTCAAATGTCTCAGTTATAATTGCTTTGACATTTAGACTTTTTTTATTGCCTGTATTGCCCAGAAAAACCTCCACTATTTAGTTTCCATAGAGAAAACTCTGGAGAAGAGTGGAGGAAGTTGAGCTCTTGGCTTGTCTTTAGATCAACACTGGTTACAGTGGGTAACCAGATTGAACCAATGGTTATCTCTACATGAAAACAATCGACCCAACCCATCCAGCAAAAATACAGCACCCAGGAGCTGCACGCTAAGGGCTCGCCATTGGGCAGCTGCTATTCCACAGACATTTTGCAGATCGGCTCATCAGTGGTACGCTAGGATGCAGCTTAACAAGATAGCTAAGAATGTGAAATAGTTGGTGAATGTTGGTTTCCATTTGAAATTGTGGTGGGCCAGCAACAGTGGTTTGGTTGGTAATTTCTTGGTGAAAAATGGCCAGGCCAGGCTTGCTTTGAGGCTTGTAGAGCCCAGCATTGCACAGGAGAATTTCTTGGGTGCCAAGGCATGCCAAAGAGCAGCTTAGCCTGAGCACAGACAGGAAACTGAATAATTCAGTGGCAGCTGAGTGGCAGCCCGAGCTCAGACAAGCTCTGGGGGTAAACGGCAGGGGGCGGGTTCTAGGAAGCAATGCAGCAATTTTTGAGGGAATGGAAACCTGCATTATTGATGCGGTGCACCTTCCGTGGCTAACATTTTACACATGCCCCATTTACACAGCAGAAATTCGAACTAAGCATCTCGCTTCGGGGCACGTGAGGGAGCGACATGGGAGCAGAGTGCCGAACACAATCCATCTCCGTCCGTCCGTCCGTCCCACCCCCCCCCCCAATCCCCCCTTCCCACTCCTTTCCCACTGAGTCAGCAGCTCTGGAAGAAACAAGAATCAACTTCAGGGAAGTGCAAGGCTCCAAGGCTCCAAGCCCGCTAACACTACAGTACGCCCCCTTAGCAGTGCTGTCCCTGCAGGTCGAGCTCTTTACCCACACCCAGCGGAGACCTCGCTCACGTTCACAGAAAAGCACGCGGGTGGAAACGCGCGCTTTCACACCGACAGAGTGTTTTTCACAGAGAGAACAAGTTAACTGATTGTGGTTGGGCCTAGTCAGTAACAAGCTGATCAAACGAGCCCGAGCAGCAGATGTGCAAATGAAAGGGCTCTCACTGGGAAGGGGAAAGCTAGGTGGGCACACTGCAGTGTACGTCAGCGAGCTCATCCGGCAGAGATACTGCCGCACGCTCCTGCTCACGGGTGCTAGCAGCACCTACTGAGAACTAGAACCTCAGCTGCATTGTACAGGAATATACAAGCCCCGATACAGGGACTGATGGTGCTGCTTAATTGATAATTGATGATGATGAGTAATGGTGATGATTTATCATAATGATTGATGATTGATGATGGTGGTAATGATTAATGGTGATGATTTATTGTGAGCGGGATGCTGATTGATGATCGACGGTGATTATGGTCGATTATGAGCATGCTAATAATTAATGGTGATGATGTATGATAATAGCGATGACGAATTGACGATGGAGTTGATAAATGATGATGATTTATGGTGGTGATGGTTATTGATGATGATAATAATAATGATGGATTGATAATGGTGATGACAGAATATCACATGGTACTGCAGTTCTGGGAATAGCCTACATGTATTTAAATGTATATTTGCACATACAGTGAACTCCATAATGTTTAGGACCAAAACCCTTTTTTTCCTTCTTAATTTGGCTCTGTACTCCACAATTTTAGATTTGTAGTCAGGCAATTCACATGTGGTTAAATAGCACGTTCTCAGCATTTGTTAAAAGGTATTATACATTTGATTATAGTAGATGGGGGGGGGGGAGTATTGGTTTCACCCAGTAGAAATGAAAGCACTTTTTATACACAGTCTCACCATTTCAGGGCACTGTTTGGCTTCACAGGTGTTTCTGATTAGTCAGGTGTGTAAAAGTATCACCTTAGTGCAGATATAAAAGAGTTTTCAGTATCTAGTCTCGATTCTAGTCTTTTGATTGCCTTTGGAGTATGTTATTGTTGTTTGTCAACATGAGGACCGTAGTTGATGAAAGTCAAGGAAGCCATCATGAGGCTGAGCAATAAGAAAAAGAAAAAAAAACAGCTAGAGACATAGGCTAAACCTTGCAAAAATCAACTATTCTGAACATAATTAACAAAAAAGAGAGCACTGGTCAGCTCAGTAATCACAAAGGGCCTGGTAGGCTAAGGAATGCTTCTTAATAATTGATGACCAAAAATTTTCACCACAGTGAAGAAAAACCTATGTGACAGATCAGAAACACTCTTCAGGAGGCAGCCTTTATATCTGAATTCAACTGGGAGTTATTTTTATTCACATTCTTGGAATTTGTAGTTTGTAACATGGTAATGTGAACAAGATGCATGCTATTGCCCATTCCTGCCGCTAGCATGCTGTTCTGCCTGCTACCACTGGGGGCATCACAACCTCTATTATCCGGTACAGAAACCAAATTTAACTAAACACTGCATGTTTTCTAAACCAAGAAATCTGATTTAATCTGGCCAACAACACACTATCTCACTTATTAGTATTAATTACACCTAGGCCCATATAATATTTGTGTGTATGCATGTGCATGCGTTTCTGTGTTCGTGCATGCGTGTGTATGTGTGTGTGTATGAGTGTGTAAAACCAACAAATGGCAGTAACCTTTTCTTGATGATAACGGTGATTATGATGGACTGAAACAATAAAGGTTTGTGAATGTTGAAATATTTACGAATTCATTTCCACACTGTTCTGGCCCATGTCTTTTGTAAACATCATATTGATTAAGTCTGTTGGAGCATTATTTCTACTTTTCCAGCTTAACTAACCAGCTCAAAATGTCCTAATGACTGGAAATGATGTGCAATAGCTGTTGGACAACTTCAGTCAATTTAGAGGATGAAATAATCTGAAATCATTTTGCTTCATGTCATTTTAGAAAGACTATGGAGTGGTGTCACATAATGCAAGATAAGCTGGCAATAATAAGACGTGCTAATTGAAGTCTGGTTTTATGCCAAATGCATTTTCTTTACATGCATTTTGAGGAAGCAGAGAGGATGGTGAAGCACAGCATCAGAACATGTGTGTTTTCAGTCTGCAGCAGAAGATGGGCAGAGACTCTGCTGTCCCCATTGTAGGGACCACATTCCACCACAACACGACCGCACTAGGTTTTAAAATCCAGCACTTGTGGGGGAAATAATTCACACTCACACGCCCTTCCTTTCTCTTCTCCTTGCTTCGTGTGTCATGTGATGTTGCCCTGGCCATGGAATCTGTGGCTTTGGGGAAGTGGAGAACTGGGGAAGAAACTGACTATAAGAGATCTGAAGTCATGGTGCTGCTGGGTGGCTCATCTTATTCAGCCGTGGTTCCAGTTTACGGATGGGCCCCACAGTCTGGTATGGAATCCAGACCATGCCAGTGCTGACTGTGGCCAACAGTTCGACAAAATGATGCACAATCGGCACTTATGTCACCCAGGGAAGGGAAGGATTCAATTGAGCGGGATGACAGCATCTCACCATTCACCAGTGACCCCAACTGGTCGATCTGGTGCCCCTGAGTTCGCCTGTTAAGCGGCACACGAAGGGTTTTTCTTCGACTCGTGTGCATGAGTCAGACTTACGAACTGTGGTGTTATAAGAAAAGGCAGCTGACATCATGTGCTTCGGAGGATAGCACATGCTTGTCTGCGCTGTCCTGAATCGATAGCAGAGCGCTGTTAAAAATACAACTGGACATTCTAAATTGGGGAGTGGGGGGGAGTGGAAAAGCACAAAAAGAATATTGGAAATGCGCTGACGGGCTCTCCCTCTCGGAACGGCATGTTCACTCTGGCGTCTCTGTAAGACCAGCATTCAGTCTGATGAACAAACTTGTCACAGGAGAGTCAGACCTCCTGATAAACCTCCCAAAGCCAGAGATGCAATTTGCTGTCAGTCAGCCAGTTTCACCAACCAATAAAAATGCTTTTCTCTCAATAGCAAGAGATTGTGATTGGTTCAAATGTGGCATGTTCCATTTTGAGTGTACAGGGCTGTCTGATCATATTTTGTTCAATTTGGCTTAGTGTTTATGTACAGTTTTTTTTTCTTTTAACTGTTATTCTTATTCATATTTGGATATGTTATATCCTATGCCTTGCTACATGTTTTTCTTGCGCTCTTATGTGTGGTCATATTTCAAAAGTGGATTCACACGTGCATTAATCTTAGATTAAGTATCAGATACACTACTGAATCTTCTATAAACAATAAATATAAACATTTAAATAAATACAATAGAACCTTGATGACACAGTAAGTAAAGTACTTTGAAAAGAAAAATGTGCATCCGTGCGCACGGGCATTTTTGCATATGTGTAATCTCTTAATATATCCATTACACAAATTCATATTCAGGCATTAGGCAGAAGTTTTTTTTTTCCCTCTGTCTGCATAAAGAAGTTTGAAGTATGAAGTTTTAGACAAAGAACAGAGATGATACATCGGTCATCAGTGTCACAACAGACAGTAATGGCTTTTAGCCCAGACCTAAACCTCTTTGCCCCTATTGGTGAACCATGGGGTTGCGAGCACCGCAATTAATTAAAATGGAGGCTTACACAGTACCACTGATGTACTGACATATAATGAACAGCAGGTGGAGCCCTTGGTTTATTAAAGACAGTGCCGACTAGTACAGATAACTGAGATTATGTCGCATTAGCAAACACTGTGCTACCAGTAGGAGTTTCTGTGTGCATGTGCATCAGAATCCGACAAGAGGGAGTAATCAGGTAATGTAGTAATAGCATTCTAGTAACAGTGTTCTCTTAAATTTTAATTTACTCTGTAAACCTAATAAACTGTCGTAACCACAAATGATGTAAACCAACAAGAGCCAAAACGAATCATGGCTTTTAAAAAAGGTTATTTTAGGAGGTTTGTGGATTTAAAAACTGATTTGATGGGAATGTGCAGTGCTCTGAAGTATTTGAGTCTGAATTCATTTTAGATAAATACATTAGTGGAATGTAAAAGTTTCTCTGTTACTTTGTTGTACGTCGCTCTGGATAAGAGCGTCTGCCAAATGCCTGTAATGTAATAAGTTACTCAGTTATTGAGGCATTATTGTTGAACTGTGCTGAAATAAATAAGGAAATGTTTACATGTAGTTATGATAAAAGGTGAGACACATCACTATTAGGAGCACTGCTCTACTGTAGAATTTCTCCTTTCCACATTTTTTTAAGGAGCATGCTTTATTCTGACAGGGAGAAAGCAGAGAGTGTAACAGACAGCTCAGAAGGTGCCATAGCGGGGATTCCCATATGGATTAAGAGCCCGCTGCCCCACGTACTGCACCACACATCTTACCGCCAGTCAGTACATGTGAAGAGGTTTGCCCAAAACCAGATTCATCTTGGGTTTAAGTAACTGGGTACTTTAGACCTGGGCCCATATTCATAAAGTATCTCAGGGAAGGAGTGCTGATCCGTAGCATAACCTCCATTATGAGCTAAAAGCCCAAACTGATTCTGTATCAGCTCTCCCGCTCTCAGATGCTTTATAAACACAGACTCGGGACTGGGCCAAACGCTAACGTGTGTGGAACAGTGACCGAGCTGTGCCTCTGCATTTTACTGCACATCTAGTGCTGCACAAAAATACGACACCGCAAAATCAACAACGATAACCACAAAGTGTTGATTACACATCAGGCTTGTTTGGAAAGGATGCTTTTGTCATTCTTTTTTTAAAACTGGGAAGAGTGGTTAAAGTTCACTTGGGTGAATACTTTAGACAGTTAAGAGATGTGAACAGGTTTGCATTTACCAGCAGGGTGCCGTTTAGAGCTCTACCATCGCTGATATCATATTAAACCTGTCCTTGGCAGCCCTTCTGAACCCTCCCCCCCGCCTCCAACAGGAGAGGGAACAGGAGCGGGAACGGGAACAGGAGCGGGAACGGGAGAGGGAACATGAGCGGGAACAGGAGCGCGAACGCGAGAGGGAATAGGAGAGGGAACAGGAGCGGGAACAGGAGAGGGAACAGGAGCGCGAACGGGAGATGGAACAGGAGCTGGAACAGTTTCACTTCATCCTTATAGGCCTGGGTTCCCCCGTAACTCTACTCCTCTGGGTTATAGGTATGAGGCCAGGACAGGGTACAATTCCAACAAGATTCCCTTTGCAGTAGTAATGTTATAGGTTTAACTGTGTAGTCATGTATTTTTTTCAAAGTTTTTGTTTACAGCACTAATTGCTGGTGGTTGTTGTATAATAGTCAATGTGCCTTTTTGGTGACATTGCACTTTTGTACTCCAGAGAGTAACGATTATCTGCAGTTTTGGAAGTCGGTCTGGATAAGAGCATGAGCTGAGTGAATATAATGTAATGCCTTGACTTTATGTAAGCTGGATTACAGCTGCAAACAAGTCACTTAAAATGTATTTCCAGCCAAGTTACATTTACATTACATTTGGCCAGTTGGCAGTCACTGTTATTGAGAACAGCATACATAAGTATGTACAGAATGGTTCTGGCAAAGAGCTCATGGAAAGACATCACTAGAATCCATAGTAAGATTTGATGCATAATTATAATTGCTGTAGTTGTAGTTTAGAAAGTTCCAATTTGAACTGAATAAATCAAATTAACTTTATAATAAAAATAACTAAGAAACATTCATAGAGCACATTTTATACGAGGAAACAAGCAGCTCATTGTGCTTCACAATGCACCAATTTGTAAAAATAAACTAAGCTAGGATGGGCTCCTCAAGGGTCAGCTAACTTGTATTGAAAATACTTTAGCATTTTCATTAGCTTAAATATTTTCGAATTTTTTCTTACTTAATGCATGTACTGTGCTATACATGTACAGATGATTTAGAGCCAAAATGTCTTCCACTACTCATGCATGATCTGAGCTGTAATTTCTGCCATTTGTCCTGTGTGCTTTCAGAGCTGTAATGGCTAACATTAGTCCTGTATCCTCTCAGAACCATAATGTCTGCTGTTGCTCCTGTAAGCTTTCAAAGTGAAAGTCATAACTGTGTTAATGTAATTAACTGGGTATTATCAGCTTGTTTATGTCAGTTTGAATAAAAGCTGACACCAGACAAAGGTTCAGCAGCAGTGCACCATATCACTCACATCAGACAAATAAAAGCATGATTTAACTGCCCCTTCTCTGCTTTTTATTTTTAATTTTTTTAATGATCACCAAGGTGCAATTGTGGTGCAATGAGACATGAACATGTTTCTTCGGGGTGGGCAGAGGCAGAGTCATCCTCAGGGTAGGCATTCATCCTCAGGGTAGGCAGTCATCCTCAGGGTAGGCAGACATCCGCAGGGTAGGCAGTCATCCTCAGGGTATGCAGTCATCCTCAGGGTATGCAATCATGCTCAGGGTAGGCAGTCATCCTCAGGGTATGCAGTCACCCTCAGGGTAGGCAGTCATCCTCAGGGTATGCAGTCATCCTCAGGGTAGGCCGTCATCCTCAGGGTAGGCATTCATCCCAGGGCAGGCAGTGCTGGGACCTTCCAGGTAGAGGAAACACGGTATTGCTTCCCCAGGCTAGGCAGTCACTCAGATCACATCCTCAGTATCTTCTCCTCAGGCTAAGACAGCATCCTCAGGTGGCTCTCCAGGTGAAACAGTAGGTGGCGAGCAGGGGGAAACAAGGACGGGGGGAACTTTTTACTATTTCTGCTATGCAGATCATCATTGTCCTAACAACATGGAATGAATGGTTTTAACCCGTGTGAATCGACAACCGCAAGGCCGGACCCGTGTGACAGTCGGGGCTGCACGTGTTGTGTTGACAAAGGCAAGAAAGTTTGTTCAAGATCGTTAATGTTTTACTGCAGTGGATATGTAGAACAGATGGTTAGCTCATAAGTGTATTCCTCAGATGGAATCGTGGGATAATCTTGATTTGGATGAGTTACAGGATAGGAGCCTGTTCCATTACAATTCAGTCAACTCAGGAAGTGAACAAGAAATTGAATAACTGTAATTCATTGAAAACGTCCGTAATTTGCAATTAGGTTTTTTTCAGTTAATTAATTAAGGTAATTGAAGTGTAGATTGTCTGACAAACTTCAGTAGAAACGGATGGAGAAATTAAGAGATAGACATGCAGGTAATCAGAAAATGCTGGGTGCCCCCCCAAAAAAAACGTTTAAAGATGAGATTGAGGAAACATTTTTCTTTAGATTATTTAGAATTACATTACTTGAACTGATAATGTACGGAGGCTGATAATTACAAATTCACAAGCCATAGTAACGATACAAGGAGAACAAAGTTTAAAAAATCATTTTAAAAGGTCACCTCAAGTCTGTTAGATTAGATAAAGATATGGAAGACATAGCTTAGAAAGCTAGCTATACATTATGCGACTTAATAGTTAAAAATGCAATAAGGATTTCATTAAAGGGGATGGAGAGGTTTGAAATTATTTTGAGGTACAATATGAAATGAACCCATAAAATGTTTTAAAGTTCATGTAAATAAAATTTCTACAGATCCAAAACTCCCTGCATGTCCCTGTGAAACCCAGACATTTTGATGTTATGAGTAATAGTGGTTACAGTTTTCTGTGCAGGGATGCATCTGACCCAAGTGTCTTTTAAAATCACCTCCTCCCCTGATGACGACCGTCAATGACAAACTGTTGTCCTGCAGTCTGCTGCAATCCCTGCCATTTGGGAATCACTTGTGTTTAGGGGGACAGGGGGACCACAGTCCAAAAATCGTGGGGACAGAATATCATCTCACTAACGCAGCGAGAGCACTGACTGGGCCTTTATCGTTCCTGTCCAAACCTTCCCCTAGTGTCCTGCGGGAGAGTGGGGGTTTCTGGGTATTCGCATGTAACAGCAGAACCGGGCAGAGGGAACAATGCCACGGGCAGACGTGCGATTAGCACAAAGAACAACAGTATTCCCAAAAAGAGCGGCTGATTTGTTCAACTCAGTTTCTGTTTCCTTTTATTTCTCATTCTTCTTCTTTTTCGTCTTTTTTCGGAGCCTTAGAAGGGATTTTAGAACGAAGGATTATTTGCTGTAGTTATTTGTCTCAAAGGTAAATTTCAGCGTTTTATGTTATTAAAGCTTCATGAGGAAGGCAAGGTGTGCTTATCGCTGATAAATCCCTTTCTGTGTACCAACAACTCCCAGTAAACCTCTCCTGTTTTGATTACCAACGGCGCCTGTCTCTCCTCTTACAGCAAATTGCTCAAACTGGCTCGAAGCCCGTGTGTTTCCCATCCCCTTTGAATGGCAGGGGGTGCAAACCGTGTTTATTTGATATATGAGTGGCCTGCTTTTGTTTAAACCTGCATGCAGGTCACTCTAATATCAAGGGACCAAGCAGAATTACATATTTCCATTATATGTAATCTGTCCTAATGCATATAATGTGCCACTTTTTTTAGGGGTTGTCTGTGTGGAAAGTGTTCCGATGTGTCACCCAGCGTTTTATGAATTAATATGAATATTTATCATTCGATAAAACCTGCTTTCTCTCACTGAATTCTACCTGCTCTCACAAACTTCCATTCAACTGCCAAAGCACCAAAATGGGTTTTCAGTTTTACCTTTTTTTTATTAACCTTTTTCTGAATTACGAGATGTGTTAGTATATGAAGCTGGCTGATCTTTTTCCTAAAGTGATCTGAAATTGCTGCTGCAGACTTTGCGGCAGAATATGAAGGCTCAAAGCTAATGAGCATGACCTCAATGTCTGTACTGGCTGGCTGGAGGCATCTGTCAGCAGTAAGAAAGAATGTGTGGTGAACCAATCATTTTGGTCTTTTTTTTTGCAATGAGGTGGGACCAATGTTAAATAAATGAATTTATTTGGTGCTGCAACTGTCGGTCATAAGGTGGCATTT
Organism: Anguilla rostrata; assembly: GCF_018555375.3. Taxonomy (NCBI): domain Eukaryota; kingdom Metazoa; phylum Chordata; class Actinopteri; order Anguilliformes; family Anguillidae; genus Anguilla; species Anguilla rostrata. The sequence continues at coordinate 21,098,867 of NC_057945.1, forward strand.
TTTAGAATTCAGTGTAGTGATTTCCAATGGGAAGTATTTCTGCACCATGATTTCTTAAAACAATATTGGATTAATGCAACTCCCAGCTAATTCTTTTCTACTAATTAGTACATTGGAATGCGAATTTTAACTGACTATTTTAAAAGTGTGAATGAGCATAGTATAACAGAGTGACCTCCCTTAGTACTTTGGTCTTGGCATCTGACACCACAAATCATCTGTAATATCCTGCGCAAAACCGTTCATAGCAGCATAGCCTTGGCCAGGATCACTCAGAACGAGCGGGGCAGCCCCTGTAGCCATGGCTAACTGCGCTGGAACTTGGTCAGATCCGCTCAAGTGATAACTTCATATTCACTATGAATCAGATGAGATGAGGCCACTGTCAAAACAGCCAGTTATCATTCTTTATACATGACAGGTCACAGTAATAGCATAGCCTCATTACCACCAGATATTACATCATGTTTTTCTAAGTGACTCATATTCAGCTAACTAATTAGATGCGCTCATTGCAATTTACAAAATGACTTTTCCTGTGTTGCCCCTTACAGAACTGAAATACTCTACACTATATTCAAATTGAACATATTGCAACACTACAAAATATGAGCAAATACAAAAACACGTTACTCTAAGATATATTTAAAATGCTATGAAATACATGATTCATTGTATTTTCTGAAAGTCCACACATGTACATTACATTACATTGCTTTTTTGTAAAGTATGTAATACAGCATTCCCAGCTAGCATATTTCACTATAATCCATGTGTGCTGCAGCGTAATTCAATCTTCATCTTTGTCTTGGTTAAGAGCTATTTTTCTGGGTCTGCTTAAAATCTAATATAAACTTGCTTTCTCCCCATAAAGATTTTTTCCTTTTCCATTTATTACACTGACAAATAAAATAATGAGGTCAATTCAGGTGGAGCAAACTGCTGCAGAGAGACAGCTGTGATATATCATTAGCATCATGCTAATTCCACACCATCAGAGAGACACCTGATTGAAAGAGATACAAATGCAATTAATCTCTACAGTGGGGCTGGAACGAGTGGGTTTAAATTAACATTGAGGTTGCATTGAATTAATTAAACACTTATCTGGACGTATGAGAGTATATGCTCATTTCTTGATGAGAGCCACTGTAGCCAGTTTGAACAGCTATTAGGTGAGCTATATTCGTTTTGATAATGAACTATTTATAATTTAGTTACCTAGGTTCCATGTGGTCTGCTCTTGCTGATTATCCTCATAAACAGGCAAACGAATGGAGTTACATCACAGGTGTCGAGACTAGTGTGGCTCGTCTACAGAAATGGAAACTTTCCTTCACAGGCAAAAAGGACAAAATGCAAATCTCGTAAGCAGTTCCTTCCACGTTGATTTTGTAACGGCTCAGCCCCTTTGTGGTTTTGAATCAAAGAGTATTTCAAATGTAGTTATAGAGATCATTTCTGTCATCAAAGGTCTCCCCAATGTACATAATAGTTTAATAATGAATACTGGCAGGATATTTAGGCTTATCATTTGTCTATAGGCTGGGGCGTATAGAGCACTGTGTCAAGCATAGTGTGTGGACTTGTCAGAAAGCTTAGACTGTACTGAACATCCTGAGGGTCTATGGCTATATTACATGGCCTAGCAAGCCATTCTGCTCGCTGATAACAAAATGAAAACTACTTTCTGATTTCTGTGGGGAATTTATCTTGAACTAATTTCCACCTCTGTCCCCTTGTTTTACTGTACACAGCCTTTAAAAGGGAACAAGTTTAATCTCGATCGATGGCTGCACATGGTCTGGCCCAGTGGACTTGATAACTTGAGCTGTTGCCTGGAGCATATAAAGTCTAATCATGAGAATAAATTATGCCTGAGAGTGCTGTTTTAGCATCATCCACCGTATGTCCCATTTACTGCATGTGGCTGCATCCAGTTCATTTGGAGTCATGCCCATTTGCCACATCTCTGTCAGATATCAAATATCTCTCTCTCACCCTGTTTGCACAGCGATATGTGTCATTCACAGCTTTAAAAGCTTTGCACAATTAATATATAAACACACACACACTCTCTCACTGACACACACACACACACACACACACACACACACACACACAAGCACAAGCAGAAACTGCTTGTCTGAAGTTTTGGTTTGTATTCTTATCACAGAAACTGTGCGCTACAGCACTTCCCTCTTGAAAATGTTTAATTGGTGGAGGAATTAAAGACTGTTAACAGTCACCTTGTCTGCACCAATCAGAATGTTCAAATGGCGTTTCATTTTAATACATTTATGATAATGCATGATTGTAAGGTTAATTTTCAGGGTTAGTGAAGTCCCACCTGCTGTCCACCCCTGAATTTGAGACAGGTGGTATCTCTTTGTTTATGCCGGGAATGGCTAGAGTTTTGATCTCACTTTCTGCCTTCTGTTCTCCCTGGCTCCTCTCCTTCAGTGGGGTAATTATATAAGTACTGCCCCAGTTAGTGCGATCCGGTTCCTCCCCAGGCACTGTACCCATCACATCCTTTTCTGCACAAGGAGGAAGGTCACTTACCATCCTGGGAGCAGAGATGCACAATGAAGGAAATGGAGCCCTCTTGCATATTACAAAACTATTTTATTTTTTGTTCAGGTTCTGTCCACAGATTAAGGTGAACAATGGCTAAAGGAAAATTCCACAGCTGTATTCAGACAGAGTTGTCAATGTGTGGAACAGCTTGCTGGGGCATGTAGTACATATAGAGACCTTAGGGTTGTTTAAGTCAGGTTTGATGCAATGATGGATACTATCTAGACAATAGGTAATCTAGGTAATCAATGAGCTCAGAAGGGCTGAGCAGCCTGTTCTCATCATTATGTATTCCTGCTTTCTTAAACTGTGGACTCTCGTTCTATGTTAGCCCAACTCTCTGGACGCAAAGCTGTGGCACTCCCATTGCGTGTTCCCAGGGGGCTAACAGCTTCACCTCTGCGCCCCCCAATCCTGAGCATCGTTACAGTGCATTCTCAGACTGTAGCGCAAGCCCTTGGAATCTGCGAATAGCACCGGTACAAGGTTTTCTCTGCTAAGGAGAGAAGGTCTGACATTGAGGAACAGGTAGCATTAGCTGCAGCTCATTACCTCAGCAGGGATCACTGTGTGTGTAGACACAAGGTAGGGCGATGGTGAAATAAACAGGTTTTGGTCTGTTAGTTATATTTTAAGGACATTATTGGGGTGTGAGACTCTGAACTACTGTCCTCTGCCAAACATTGATTTAACAATTACCTCATTTTGTTTTTACAAACTTTTTTCTTCTTGGCAATAAAACCGTTTGACTCAAGATTTTAGAGCCCTTATGTGCAATGTATTTTAATGTATTTATAATGAAAAAATGACCTTTTTGTTCGCCCTCTTAGAGAAGTCCTTTGTATTCATTCCCCTTTTAGGCGTGTGTGCCACCGGGCCATGCCTTGTTGTACATAAAGTGTACTTTTCAAAAATTCACCGTTTTTTCATGATGCTAAATATTTCATACCCAGTGTAGCTGCCCGTGTTCATCCTGTACCCCTGTCTGAGAATGGTGCCTAATGCCCCCCCCCCCTCCCTCGCCCTTCATGGAAGGGAACATGGCTGCTGCCCAGTGACCTACTTTACTTCAGCAGCAGTGAAACAGGTGCTTTAAAGGCACAGACAGGCCATTTCACAGGTGTTTTTAAGACCCAGTCGGCCATTTCACAGGTGAGGAGGTTATGGAGTGCACACTTGCCCTGTGGCAACAGTTAAATCTGAAAAATACTGTTTCTTTTCCCCCCATTTTTTAAGGCCCCAAAAAAGTCTGTCAGACAAGTAACTGTGTTCTTCTGGTGTTACACTATGGTTGTTTTTTTTACATTACATTCATTTAGCAGACCCACTTCTCCAGAGTGACTCACAATGCTTGATAAATTATGTGTGTATGTGTACCTGTGTGTGTTAGAGATGTAATTTAAAATGTATATATATAAATGCTGAAGATTAGAATGAATGTATAGGGTTTTGATATTGACTAGGCTGATGAATTGTGATGATTACATAGGACTGGGATGTCATTTGCAGGAGTAGTCTTGGAGATTCCTTTAATCTGAGAAGGTACTAAGGCAGTTTTATAGTTGTCTTCCTCAGGATTGCGTGAAATTCTTTTGAATTGCTGCAACAATTTTCACCAGCCAATCAATAGCTTCTTCAAACCCTCCTCCACACAATGAAGTGACCGTTTGGATTGTTGACAAGTCTCACAGTCGATACAGTCTGAATTGCTTAGAATGCTGGAATTCATTTACGGGAAATATCATTTTGATTTATTTAAGCCACTGTAAAATACTAACCGTGCCAAAGCCTTATTTGATGTCTTTGTTTAAATAAAAACAAATCTGGCTAATGTAGTCACTAAGGATTTCACATGCAATTCTTTGTGTGTACCTCTTTGTACACACTAGCGCTAATGAGCTTCAGTAGGTTGTTAGGGTTAACATTTCAAGTGCTGCTTTGACGCGATCAGCAACACAGAAAAACAGACATGCAGGCTTCTCACACATGCTGTCAGGTGTGTGTAAGCTCTGTCTCTCGTGCGATGCGCTGTTCCTAACAGAAACATTTGATGTGAAAGAATTTTGCATTTGTGTGGCTGGAGCCACTGGAGAGAATTCCAGTTTGGACTTGTCATTGTTTGTGTGACAGAATCCTGGGAACGTGGTAATAGAACCTCTGATTTGCTCCCTCTCCATTAGAAATTCAAGGGCACGTCTCATTGGAAGGATGTGTGTGTGTGCGTGTGTGTGTGTGCTTGCGTATGTGTGTGGGCATGTGCACGGGTGTGTGCATGTGTAAGTACATGAGTGTGTGTGTGAGCGTGTACCTGTTGGTGTACGTGTGTGTGTGGTGAGTGTGTGTGCGCGTGCGTGTGCATGGACACTTGTCAGGCTGGCAGTTCAGTGTGCCAGACTGGCGCTGCAGGTTGGTGGTGTTCTCCCCAGGTGCTGTGCAGTGGGTCTCAGCATGGCAGGACCACCGCTACTCTCACATTTCACCCACATATTCTGTTTCTCAATATTTATGTGCAGGGAGGTCTTCTTTTTCATTGGTTGCTGTGTTTCTAATCTGAAAGACTCTAAACAGCCCTGCATGCTTTTTTATAAAGGAGCGCAAGGAGGAAATAGGTTTTTTTTAAAACAATGCTGGAACTGGAAAGAAAAAAGACAAGACCACCTAAATATATTATGTAGAGTGTGTTCTCTGTGCTGTTCTGGCGTGAGCCTCCAAAGGGGTTAAAAGACTGGGCATCTCACCAGCTCTCTAACTAGCCTGTCTGCATGACTGTTGGCCCTGCGGTGCAGTAATTGAAGGTCTGTTCAATTTCCTCTGAGCAGCACAGTTGTCTCCCTCCCCCCATTTGCTGTAAAATAAAGTATAAAATAGATGTGAATTTGCTGATGGAAATCTTCGACACAATTAGGAGCAACACAAGCCCTGTCTCTCAAGCTTAGTCTTGTAGGGGGTTCGAGGCCAAGTGGCGGGGGGGAGTAAATTGTAATTTTTTAAGAAACCCCCAGGGGGAGCTCTGTAATTGTGAAATACGCTCATGCCTGCTGCTGCCTTCAGCCCACCGAAGCCCCTCCCCATTCCTCCAACTCGCGAACAGAGAGCTCACTCTGTGGAATCTATTAAAACCGTGACAGCGTTAACTGCGCTGGCGAATGAAACGCTGGAAAGGACACGCACTGAACTCTGTTATTTTGAGGGGAAAAAATTTCAAAATCACCTCCAATGAAGACTATCGTACTTCAGCTCATACCCGAGGTTTGCACCTGTGACCCAAATGGGGCAGAATCCCAGCGATGTAGCTGGGGAAACGGACACGGACACGGTCACAGCCCGCTGGCCCACATACAAAAGGTCCGAGCCTCTTAACGAGGCGTTAAGACATCCATTACAGTTTGAGTCACAGGGCTTCACCAGCCAGCCTACTGTACGCTACAGAGTGTAGTGTAATATGCAGACATGGGCCAAAAATGTACTTGTGATCAGTGAAATACTTTAACCCTGAGATTCTGGTACAATTTCTGCACATCCCTGAGCATTATATATACATTATACATATACCAAAAACCAAAACTGTACAGATATATATCAGAGAATTTTGTTCTGGATATCGTCTCTATAATCTGCTGGAATATTGCTGGTGTGTAAGGGGTTAAAATATTTCAGATAATTATTTGACGTAGTTGGGTTTATGGTCCCTGTGCCTGTCTGTCACCACCAGAGACCCAGAGCCCAACGCGTCGCTGTTCCCTTGTTTCGCCTGAAGCTCTTTCAAACAAACAAGCTGCTGTTTCATATCCACCACTGTACTGCAGGTCATGTGACAAATTAATGCACTGTGGAAACATATTCAAGTGTATTTTTTCCGATGCCTCTTTTGTGTGAAAGGGGGGACAAAATGGGGGCTACATATTCTATGAATGAGCCTATAAGAGCTTATAAGAGCTACATAACTCCTTCACATGCACTACATACCTGCAAATGGACATATGGGGCTCATTGCAATCACTTATTTTATCGGTCCTTGCTTCCTTTCCTTGCGTCCTTTCCTAGTATTGTAGGCCAAATGGGTCAAAAATACGTGAAATTCATGTCTGGAATGACACGTTGTCAAAGAAAAGCAGAAAGATTCAAATGTATATTGGTCCTCTATAATAAGCTCTTGTATTGTGAAAATTTTAGGTAAAATTTTAGGTCCCGTGTCTGATATTTGTTTGTTATTTTCTTATTGTTTCATGTTGTTTCTTCTTCTATGTACTCTTTTGTTGGATTGCCTGCAGCCATATAGGGTATGCATATGAACAGTCCACTGCTCTACAGACGAAGCCACACAGGGCACTGATCCTTTTATGAACTCGACATATGTAGAGTAGCATATGAGTCCTTAGACCATTATCTTCATCTTCCTTGTCGGTTTTTACATTTCTGTAGTGCATTATTTATTTATTGAGAGAGAGAGAGAGAGAGCGAGAAAAGAAATGAGAGTTGGGTGGAATTGTATGAGAAAGAGGCCTGGTACTTCATGTACAAACAGCGGATGGGATAAAAAAAGACATGCAATTATACTTCCTGCTCTTTTTTAATGAAATGCAGTAGTAATTCCCCCATGAAAGAAGCAGTAATTGCCCAAACAGTGTTATTATGTGACAATCACAGCAGAACAAAGTATGAAATTGCAAAGGATGCTAATCATGGATAATTCTTGCAAGAAACTTGACAAGTTAAAATAATTAAAGAAACATATTTTGGGAAAAGTGGGTTTTTGTTTGCATGTCAGTGCACACCATTGTTCTCAGTCTCCTGCCTCATCACGATACCATTCGCTTTCTAAATTTAACCTCCCATTTAGAGCAGTGTATTCCACATGACATTAACACCAGCATCAACACCATCTGTTCAACAGTGCTGAGTTAGAAACTACTAATAAGGGAGATAGAGACCTTTTAAACTGGTACTTTTACTGAAACGGTACTTCACGATTAACAATCTCGTAACCTTATCATGTCTAATGGGATATCACTTCTTTTGTGCATTTCAAATGAAAAGATTTTGATTGAAACAACGAGAGGATTTAAAAAATAAAGACATTGTTTTTTTGGAGCCAAAAAATGAGTTCATGTGAAGCTCATGACCGCAGAGCTACCATCACTGGCAGCCGATGAGCTGGAAACCAGAGGAGACAAGGGTAGCGAGGGTGCTAACGGGTGGCTAATCAAACTCCTTAGTCTTGGTTACGTGAGGGGGAATCTGTAAACTTCAATTTTATAAGCTCAAATCACAAAACAATGATACAAGCAACACAGTAATGATACTGCAGCAACCCTTCTTGGTTGGGTGCAGATATTGTTTTGTTCATCCTCTCTGTTGGAAATGTGCACACTCTGGGCCAACTTATTGGAGTGTGACGCTGGTTTCTGTTTTGGATAGAAGTGGAGGGTTTTCGAATGGAGAATGGCAGTTTAACTGGCAAGCTACTCTAGGTATGTTAGCAGCATCCACCCTCTATCTCAGGTTGTAGTTTTATGGCACTTCTGTTCAGTAAACTAACAGATCACAATAAAGTGGCATCTTTCGTTTGAATGGATGTTTGCCTCTGTGTCTGCCTAGCTAACCTAGTTGATAGCCACTTTGTCATCTTGGGTATACAGTCCAACCAATCAACACACAGGTAACTAAAAAACAAACAGAGGCTCTAGCTAATTAAATAACTCGACAACTAATGTTAGCTAATTACATTACATCACATTCATTTAGCAATGTAGCGGATGCTTATCTAGAGCAACTTACGATATAGGAGAAACATAAGTGTCCTCAAATATTAATATGAACAACATTGCCAGACCTGGCTAACAACATTTCCAGATCAGTGAATTAAAACGCAAGATCACTAACTAAAGCATATTGATTACGTATTTATGGATAGTTGGTTTGCAAGTTGGCAAAGTATTGTTCATCCTTTTTATCCCAAATCCTATGACGATAGAGGATGTATGTTCCCCGTTAGACATTTCTGTTTGCTTGCTAAATAATGGATCAGAAGTTTCTGCACAAAATGCCCCTAATGGGTCAGATAAAGGTCAAGAAGGCTGTTGGCTGCAGTCATGTGTCTGTGAGTGAAGCCTCCTTAAAGAAGTCGTCTTAATTAGAGCGCATTCTGGGACGCCGTCCGTTAATTCATCATAAAGCAGTGCTAAATAAACACATCTGAGTCATTTCCTTCAACAACGCAACACAACAACAAAAGAAATGTGACAACCCCACTTTAGCATAATATCCAACAATCATCTTGACGTGGTTCTGGTTCCTGATCTCCAGACGACGCAGATGCGTTAATCTACACTGTTTATGTAGGACAGTATTTCTTTTACTTCAATCAAGCCTTGTTATGCCCCCCAGACACTGTGTGGATTATGGAGCCTGCCCACTGTCATGCGTTAAGGCGTGCCTGGAGTTTGAGCGCTGTCGAGTTTCCACTGATTGACGTTCCGGGAACGAGCTGCCCAGGGAGAAGGTGATCACTGGTCCTGTTTATTATCTGAAACGCTGTGATCACCGAAGGTTCAGCTGGGGGAGGTAGGGCACGATCAAAGGCATTTTGAGGAGAGCCCTTTCCATGTTGAAACTGGGACTGGGTTTAAGAAAAAATAAAAATCAGTATAACCGGGGGGATAACCAGTGGCCCTGCTAAAACCCTCCTGATCAAACGGAAAAGCTTAAGCTTTGTCAAGGGATTTGGCTCGGAAAACCAGATAACGTTATCTCCGTCAACAAATCTCCTTGGATTTCTGGACAGCTATGAGCCTCTGTAATTTTTTGCCCAGTTGTCTCTTTTTTTTTTTTATCCATCTCCCTCATTCCTCCCTCATCATGTCACTGTCTATCTCAGCATTTGAGCATTATTATTTTTCTCCGAAAAGAAATGAGCATTAATTATTCATGGGGAGATCAGGTGGAGCGGACGACTTTCATCCTTGAATGGACTGAGATCAAATTAGAGTTGACTTGAACCCTGAGAGTCGCAGACTCTGGAGTCTTGTATGAAGTGACTTCTAGGTTAATGCCGCTGTCTTGCACTGGGACTGAAGCAAAAATATAGATTCTCCTTTGTTGGGATAAACAAGTCTATGGAGAATTAGGGTGATTATTCAGCTTTATAGAGCTGCGCAGATACATTTATATATATATATAACCTGAGGTTCACTCCTGTTCAGTGAATTTCCAGCCCTAACCTTGGCATGTGGTCAGGTGAAGAACATATCGAACTCAGTGATAGCTTCACTGTGTAAAAAAAGCTCCCATGAATGCACATGTAGTCACACATGCACACACATATACCAGGCTGCATGTCAGCACACACACACCCGCACACTCTGCAATTCCACATGCAAACATGCACCTGACATGTTGCCACACCAACCACACTTAGACGCACTCGCAAAGGCATATGCACACATCCACACTCACACATGAACACGCACACGAGAGGAAAAAGCACCTTGAACAAACGCTTTCTTTTTCAAAGGAAGCCAGACAGAGCCAGACCCTATCAGTCAGCGACTCTTAGGAAACTAACCCAGCACCCCCGTTCCTCCAGCGCCCCTGTTTATACACTCCTTCATTCCTAATGCTCAGGATGGAAGAGTAATTGCGGCCGGGTCTGGCCCTGCCCGGGACGGGCTGAATGGAAGAGGACTGCAGACAGCGCGGGGCGTCGGGGACCGCGCTCATTTCGCCGTTTAGACTCTCGCAGCTTCGCAGGCTTGGTCGGGGCTGACGGCGGAGTAATTGGCCGGTCAGCGGAATGGCCGCTCAACTGAAGAGGGGCCAGCTGATGCCCGCAGCGCGTGGCGAAATTTCTCCTCGAGCGTCTTGCTTTTCCTCGTTTCCCCCCCGCCCCCCCCCCCCCGCCCCCAGCCTCCTCAGAGCCCACTTATATTGTTCTTTCCCTCCTTCATAAGTGTCTTTTAAGTCCCCCCCCCCTTTCCTCCTCTCCTCTGTTGTGTTCCTGCACGCGCCGGGGCGGTCTCAGAGGTGCCTGGTTTCATGGTTATTTATCGACCCGGTTCTGTGAGGCTGTCCTCAGCTGGGGAAGCGGAACGGGCAGTCCCAGACAGCCTGCAACAATACTATCTTACTGCAAAGATATGTCACTGCCGAGGAGGAGGGAAAACGCACCCGAATGGCTCGACCTTCACCCCCCCACCCCCCCACGCTCCTCTCTCTCTTTGGCCCTCATTTTCTCTCTCACTCTGTTCAAATCAATATGCTTTATTGCCATGAAATGCATACGGAAAATATTGCCAAAGCATTATTTAAAAGAAACAATTTCAAATATACGGGAAGAAAAAAAAAACAATTGAAAGGGTTTAGTTATTAACTGTAATCATACTATTTGCACGTTGAACATGTAAAACGTTGTACCTTTTATCTGAACAGTGGTTATATTCTTGTTGGGTGGTTACTCACTGTCCTTCTGATTGTGACAGGCTGAAACACGGTGTGCCACTGGTGGGGCTGTTGACCCTTCTCCCAGAAGGATCTGCAGCTTTTCCATGTTTGTCAGGGAAGGAAATACATTTATACATTTAGAACATTTGCGAAAATATGTTTTTCTGGTTTCCAAATATTTCTCACAGAGGAGGAAGTGCATCTCTGTCTCCACCTCTCCTGTCTTAGTGACCTCATAAACATTCCTCTTTGAGCAACCATACCTTCTTCAATTTCTAAGGTATGGTCACTGAGCATGTACTTGAACAGAATCTGTATCTGCTTTGTGTCTCCATTTGTTACCCTTTCTCTTTCAGCCCTCATCCTCTCTTTCTATCCCCCTTTCCCTCCTTTCCCCCTCCCTCTGTCTCTCTTTGTTTCTCTCTCTTACCGTCTCTCTCTCTCACTCTCTGTCTAGTTTAGGTTTCAGGCAAAATCACCCAACATCCATCAGAAAGGTAATGCCAGGAACGGTATTGCAGGTCAATCCTCAGGTGCTAAGGTGTCGGTCGTAGCCAGGGTTCGAGTGATGGGCAGCACCAGGTCGCCTCCAGGGGCCTTTTATCACCTGCCGCAAACACAAGAGCTCTTCCGCTAGTACCCTTTTAAAAAAGTTACGCCGCCGAGCGCCAGCATTGACGTTTGCTCTGGGGCACACTAACATCACACTCTAACACACACACACACACACACATACTCTAACACACACACACACACACACAGAAAACACACACACCTCAGTACTAATGCGTTATAGCACAGTTAGAGCACGCGGAGAGCACGTCTAGGGAAGGTGGGGATATTCTGATATTGGAGTGGGAGGAGGGATCGCGTTGGCGGAGAGCCGCACTTAAACACTCCACGGCTGCATTACTCAACGTCAGGCATTTTTTTATTAACGTGTCACTCCGATGAAATGGAATTCGCGGTGAGTCCTGCCCCCAGGGTACATGCGCGCAAACACTCCCCTGGGGCGAATGTGTATGAATACTGTTCCTAAAGAAATGATAAAAAAAGAAAGCCAAGAGCTTGCGGTGGGGCCTAATTAAAAGAGAGAGGTGGTAGACAGTCCTGTTAATCCTCCCAGACAAGCTGAAGCCCTGCGTTGGTTTGAAAGGTCCGTGTGCAAACGCCTCCTCTCTCGTCTCTCCCTCTCGTCTCTCTCTCTCTCTCTCTCTCTCTCTCTCTCTCTCTCTCTCTCTGTCTGTCTCTCTCTTGCTCTCTCGTCACCTTTATTTTAAAAGGGAGGCTCAGAGGCTGAGCATAATACAATGGAGCCGTAATGGTTTATGGGGGCTTGTTGTAGTTTAACAGTTGTAAATTTAATGCCAGCTTTCCTATGGCAGAATCCCTGTCTCAGTAGCCGAGTTTAATGGCCTGCCAGCTGCATCAACCAAAGAAATCGATCTCTGGGTCCCCCCCCCCGTCCTGGCTTTCTTTAACCCAGTCATTCATAAGTCATACCACTTTTACGTCTTAAAGGTGCAGGGACTCACGCTCTCTCTCTCTCACTCCCCCCTCTCTCCTGCGCTCCCTCTGCACCCCTCCACCTGAGCACTAAAATGGATGTTATGTTCCCCAACGGGGGACATTTAAAGGTACGGAGCACGAGGGCTTTTTTTTCCCAAACCTTCTGTTAAATTTCCGCAGTGAAAGACTAACACTCATTACATTTTAGAGGGCACACATCTCTTTTTTGTACCAATGCCTTTGCACTTTATTTAAGGCCACTCGAGCTGCAGAACATTACCACGCATAAACGGTCTCAGTGGGTAAAGGAGGTTTCAGTTATGACTGCTTTTGCAGTTGCAGCATTATTATTATAATAAAATGATAATAGCATCTCATTATTATTATTATTATTATTATTAGACAACTTTATCCTGAGGCACTTATACAGCTTATATACTGTAATATTTATACTATCCATACAGCTACCTATTTTTACTGAAGCCATTCAGGTGGAGCATTTTCCACAGGGATACATTGGCAGTTCCGCAACCTGGGAATAGAACCTACAATCAGAAAACTCCGTAACTGCTGTGCCCGGGGTGTTCCACCTTTAGCAGGGCAACACGGTTCAGTTCCACCAGCGGTCTGTTCCTTTTGGTGATGCGGTGCTGGCCTTGGGTGTGGGCCTTAGAGTCGGTGTTACCGCTCGACCTCGGCGAGGTCTGGGGCGAGAGCTCGCTGCCGCCGCGCTCTGCGCTGGGCCCTGCGGCTGCTGGGAGCGTACCGCCGCGTTGCCCCGCCCCGCCACGTTCGCCCTCTCTCATAAAGCGCTGGCTTGACCGTGGGAGGCCGTGACATTTAAGCTGGAGACTTCATAAAGGGAGGCCTTGTGTTTTCTCTCTTTTCCCGGCTGTCTCCTGCAGAAAGAAGAATCCAGAACAGAGTGGTGGGTGGGAGCAAGAGGAAGGAAACACCGGGGGAAATTAACTTGTCTTGCTGTGGAATTCATTTCCCTCTCTGCTTTGTCATTGGGGAGTGCGCACACTCAGTAGCGAAGATAAAAACACAATAATAATAATACGCAGCTGTCTACAATGTTCTTTATGGCAAGGCCCAATCTATGTACAGCGTACCTTTTAATAGAGAAAATAATGTACGTTGCCTTTTACTGCACGATTGAGACTTCATTCCTCATTCAGGGCATGTGCCGACAGTCCTCAGGCTTGACACTACTAACAAGAATTAACATTTCAACCAGAGTGAAATGTAGTAGCATTTGTTTCTGACAGTTCTAACTAATCTGCTTTTTCAGGGCACAGGGGATTGATATGTTAAAAGAGTTTCAGGAAGATATTTGAAAATAACATCTTGTGCAGTTTAATAATATAGGGTTATAGTATATGCAGGACAGATACTCATCTGGTTCTGCTGAATGAGGTTTTACTGTGATGTTCTGTACACGGAGTGCTGGAACGCTGGTCAAAGCACTGGCAGCTGGAGATTTCCTTTTCAGTACATTGGAGCATAACGATACATAATGATGTGAATAGGCCATTAAGACCATTTAGGTTTCCCTTTACCTACGAGGCTCCAGAGTATCACTGCATTAAGCCTGTACCTGAATATGCCGAGGGTCCCTGTCTCTCCCTTGTGACTTGACCAGCCACCATATGCTTTAAAAACTCTCTGTGGAAGGTATAACACACGTGGGGAATCAGCATTAAGGAAATACGGCCTTTAGACAAACTGAGGCCTGCCAAGAGATCCGCTGTCATGGTAACACCTCTCAAGGGGGTGCGCCAGTAAGGACCATGTCAGGAAGCTATGGCTGATCCGGCCATACCTTGTTTCTTGGCCACTTCCACGGCCAAACCAGAGGAAGGGTCATGACTGTGAGACACACCCCCACCTGCACGGCCATTTAAGGCTTGGTCATCATGAACCACGTGGGGAACTGACCAGTCACAGATCATACCCACGTGAGACAGCGGCAACCTTTAACTGACCAGTTTAAGCTAAGCCAAGGCTATGGGCAATGATCTCCCGCTCATCTGTAACCAAGGCTGCATGTTCTTGTGTTTGTCACCAGCTACTTTAGCATCTTTAACTTTACCCGTTGTGTCCCTGTTCACCCCGTTTGTTTGTGTAATTATTCCTTGTGGTGTTGTGTGGCATTTTAACATAATTCGAATTGTAAAATTTTATTGATACTTTGTTTGTCCCGTTTCTGTTTGCTGGAACAAACGGCTCTACTGACTGTGATCTTGTCAAATAAATACGGAGTAAATGTACATTAGTGACCCCTATCCACTACAAAACAAATACTTCCTGATGTCTGTGCAGAATGTAGCTTTACCTAATGCCCCCTTATTCTACTGACAGAATCATTTATTTTTTCAATTGTTCCAAATCATGATAGGGTTTGTACTGTGGAACACAGACAGCATTTCAAATACTGCTCAATCCATCAGGTTGCTCTGTATTTTTGTCTTCATTGTGATCATTGTCTTGGTACTGTAGATATGGTAGGCCTAGATATGACTTAATAAGCTTTCAAAAATGTAATTCCTGGAACAATCTAATGTGCAATAGTTCAAAGTATAACAGCTTTGAATCTTGACATTCCTAACTGTTTGTGAAATGCGAAAAACAGAATTCATTTAATGCACATCATTGGAATTAAAGTGAACAACCAACAGATGCTTTGGTCATGAAAATATAAAAAATGCATGCAAATATTTACAAATAGCCAATATCTGATCAGTCTGTTTTCAGTAATACTAGCATGAGAAAAATTGTAATCAGCCAATGAGAAAAATCTGTGATCAAGCAATATTGACATTGCATGCGCAGTACAGTATGTCATTTGCTTTCCTGAATCCATTTTAATAGATACGTGAGCCACTGTTGAGCAATAATACTGTCCAAGCATCGATCCATAAATTTAACTATCTATATTAACACCTCAAACTGAGTACTCTGTCAATGCATAATTATGTGAGAGGTAAAAACACAAAATATAGGTATTCCAGGAAGACAACATTATTTTTAGATTGATTCATAAAAACACATGTTCTGTGAATGGACATGGGAAAGCTTTGAAAATCTTCTGCCTTGGTAGAAACAATTGACCATGGGCCAGAGACAGATTTTCTTGATGAAAAGCAAAAGCAATGAATAGCTATGCATTCAGAAATAAGACGGAAATAATGGCAACCAGGAAATGCAATTTGGATGAACTGCACTAGAGGTGAAGTGAATTGACATAATTGGGAGGAGAATAAGGGGAGTTCCACGTGTAATTACTTGTCAGATCCTGTTTTTTAAACACTTATTTTCAGTGGGTTCACCTGCTGCGGTGCTGGAATCTTCTGCACAGGCAGTTAACTGGACCGTCTACTGAGCATTAGAGAGAAAGAGAGGAGGCATTAGAAAGAGGAAGAGAGAGCGGGAGATGGAGAGAAAGAAGAAAGAGGCAGAAAGGGAGGAAGAGAGAAAGAGGGAGGGAGATGAGGAGAGATGGAGGCAGTGGCTGTGAGCGGGTTGCTTGTTATAGCCTGTGAGATGATCTTTATTTCATTTATTAGGGCAAGTGTGCCTATTAAGCAAACCCATATCTAACTTTAAACATTTTCTTCATATATTGTCACATTTCCTGCTGACAAACTTAACTGAAAAGGAATAATCAATCTCCGCTTTGAAGTTTTATGAGTTCATTAAAAGTTAACCTTCTTTACATTCGATATAAATGAAGTCTAGATAAAGTGTTCCAAAAAGCCCACTTCATGAATTACTGAAAGAAAATGTATTTCCGCACAAATGTTTTTGTTGATTTTATTTAATTTGTAAAGAACATAATAAAGATTGAATATAGTGTCTATACAGATCCTACACCCCTTGAACCTTTTCCACATTTTTTGTGTCAGTGCCAGATCCCCCCCCCCCCCCCCAACTTATTTACACGTCGTATTCCACATTCAATCTCAGGGTGGCTGTGCCAAAACTGTGCTGTGGAGGAGACCTTTAGATTGCATTTTGAAGACATTTTCCATTGCAAGTATTGATTTTTAATGTGAAATTAAGAGATGGATGTCTTGATATTTTTTGCACCATAGCAGATTACTCATAAAACAAGCATTGCCATTTACCAGATAAAAAATAGATTTTCTGAGCAAGCAGTCACACCTCATGGTACAGTAGAAATACTAGTGACAATAGTTACTGCTCTTACATCTTGCATTGCTCTTGACTGTTGATGAATGTCAGTGATTTCCTGTCTGCTTCACAATTCTCAGATATTGCAGAGGGGTTTTTAGTTGTGCTCTCTTGCTTAAGCATCCATGGACACAAACAAAACTTTAATACCTGAAAAGAAAATGCTTACGCTTATTGAGTTTTCTTGTGTTTATTATAAATTAAATGTATAATTGTAAAATCAACCTGGCTTGATGGGAGCATGGTGGACTAATGCGGAACAACTGTATTACATTGTTAAAAAGTGGGAATGATACATTCAAATTAAAAGATATTTATTAAACAATTGAGATATAAAAAAAAAAAAACTAGACTACTGCACTATGCAAAGTTAGTATTGATTGTGCTGACATATTTGTTAATGTTTATTTGCATTCTACATCAAAGGACTGTTTTTTGTGCGATTGTACCAATCAAAATAATCTGTGATAAATACATTTTGTAATAAAACATGCACAAATGTTATTTAATTAAATTGTAGCATTACCTTATCTGTAAAGCATTAACATACATACATCTGTATTTTATTTAACATACATGAAAATGTAAATGCTGTACAGCTATTATTTTATTATGTCACTTGTGTTTTTACTGTAACAAGTTGTTACTGTTAACTTATCAGATAAAAGACAATATTTGTTTAATGAGTAATCTGGTGACATATACAACTATTAACACATTAATTGGTTAATTTCACACAAAAAATGGGCATCTACCAAAAATTCCTCAACTCATCTTCTGAAGGTCCCCTTCAGGGCAAAGTTTTTGTGCAATTTTCAAACTGCCCACCAGGAGTTATGTGTGCACAACCATCCATAATTCAATGATCATAAATCTGAGCCACTTACAATAAAAACTGACATGGCTTTAACAAGATGATGAATTGGTCGACACATTAAATCCTACAAAATAATTGATTTTTTTTGTTCTTATTTCAAATCCAAAAATGGAAGTGGACTTAACAAGTATACTTACCCTGTTATTTTTATTACATTGTAATTACTGTTAGTACTCATAGGTATACTCACATAGTCAGTAGTAGTAGTAGTAGTAGTTGTAGTAATAATAATAATAATAGGCCAGCCACCAATGATGCATCAATGGTTCTACTGATTAAATATATTTTTAGATGTATGTATTTTATAATATAACAAGGCAAAAAGCATTATAAATTGAAAGTGAGAGCGTACCATTGTGCCATCAGTCTCAGAGCTGCCTCCATGAGATGGGCTGTCAGCAGTCAATGAAAGACTTGTGTCCTTCCAGAGGGCTACGGGTCCTGCCATGGAGGGAGATGTCAGGCTGTCACACTGGGATGACCAATAGTCATCAGGGCTGTGTTCTTAACCTGCCAATCACCATGCTTCTGCCCACGCAGAGAGAGAGAGAGAGAGAGAGAGAGAGAGGGTACCGCACCCTCCTCTGCAGCATGACCAACAACAGATTAATACTGTATCGGTTTATTTTTCGTTTCCTGAAATGGAAAGACGCTTTTCACAGTGGCTGTTTATATTATTGTAATAAATAGTCATTTGAACCCTTTGAACCATTTGGCGTGTATCCCGCAGGACTTTACGCCTCTACTCCATTGTAATTGGATGCTCTTATGATAACAACGGCTGCTAATTAAAACTAAAAGGAACGTATCCTGGTTTTTGGAATATCGCAGAAGCAATCTGATTAGCCCGTTTCTCTCACTCTCTCTGGCATTCTCCTCAAAACAGTTTATCAGGGAATGGCGTACGTGCGAAGTAAACGAAATGAATGAGCACTGATTTTTTAAATCTTTTCTTTGCCAAGCATTCCAATCTGTGTCGCTTGCCTATTTTCAAGCCTATTCGAGAAGTGGAGTTTTTTCCCCCTCTCTCTCTCTCTCTCTCTCTCGATTGGCAGCCTGTGCTGCGACTGTAATTATAATCTGTCACTGACTCATAAAAGTGCACCTTCTCCTGCTCTCGTGGATCGAAACAACTTGTTTTATACATGACAGTGAGTTCCAATTAGTGTACAAAAGACTGCATTAGCTATGAAATGGGCTTAAGTGATTACGTAAAAGCAATCATATCACAGCGTCTACTGCCTTTTTTTCCCTTTAATAAAAAATAAACACTAATGGCTTTATCAGTGAAACACAGCATTGCAGAAAAAAAAAAACAAAAAAACAAATTTGTCTAATTGGGAGAGGCGCCAGGGCGCTGTTTTCTTCAAATGAATCTGCAGCTTCTCCCTTCTGTGCGAGACAGCTGCTACAGGAGGACTGCGTGCTGTAGCGGTCGTGGAGCTCAACGTTTAAGGGACGGCTGTCTAGTTTAGAGCTCCGATGGGTCAGTGCTGTGCCACCCCTGAGCAAAGCAGGAATGTGGAAATCGCCAGAATTGCTTTTAAAATATGCTGATGTTTACGTATGATTGTGTTCCAAATGTGGGATATAAACATTTAAAAAAAATATGAACAGCCTGCCAAATGCCTAGACAGTGTGTGCTAATGTTTTGCATGCCTAAACTCCTGTTATCTGTTCTGCTATGACAACTGCTTTGGCTAGCAATGGCATTTCTGAGGATTGAATTCTAGGATCTATTCTAGACCCAAAGCCAAAAAATGACGGCATAAGTAACTGTAAGAATTGACAAAGCCAGGAAATTAAAGTAAGGGCACCATGAAACACTTGACCTGTGTCCCTGCAGTGCTTTTCCCACGTTGTGCTGGTTTTGAAAATGGGGTCATTCAGCATGCAGAATTTGTTCTAACCCACAATGAGATACAGTGCTTTGGAGGGGCAAGGAATGTTGGCCTGAAATATTCCTGTAAAAAGTACGATTTCAAGGTAGTCTTTTTCTTTGATCGTATGGTGGCCCTAGGCTATTGTGTAACCTGTCTGCCAAAGTATGCATTGACTATACTAATCTGGACCTGAAATAAAAATTGTATCTATGATGCATACTGATTTTAGTAGTAAAACCTAAAAACATAATGTGGCATTCGGTCCGGCGGTGAACCGGATTGGTCTCGGCTGCGCCGGCTGGTGGAGAGAGCACACGCACCTGGGTTGCATTAACTAATCAGCCCAGATGCTTAAAGGTGTGTTTCTCTCCACTGTTCGAGGGGGAGACTGAGAGCACACAGAGAGAGGGAGTTTTGTTTCATTTTGTTTCATTTTCCAAGCACTACTAGACAAAGAAAGAAACTGGTCAACTGAAAAGCTATCCAGCTATGTGTGGTGTGCTGAAAAGCGGTCGCTTTATTTTAGTTTGTTGTTTTATTTTATTGTTTTCGCCTGGAACTCGTGAGAGGGAAGAGTGAAGGTGTTTGTTTATTTGATTTTGTGTTTGTGTGGGTGCGCTCTCTCTCCATGCGGCAACCAACGGTGTTTCCCGGAACTGCCGCATCTCCCTCCCAGGGGTGTCACGCTGGTGTGTGACACACAATAAGAGGAAGTTACACCACTTTTGTTTACTTCTGTTTTGCAACCCTGGCGCCTCGATGGCTAAGGACAGATGTATCATGCCATAATACAATGCAAAGACAAACCTACAGTTGTCCATATTACGATGATTATGATAGGCTATATGTTTTTATACATTTTAAGGAATACCTTATTAATGAATAAAAAATATTCATTTTATCCATCCATCCATTATCTATGGATGGATTAAAGAGGAGAAGGGGAGAACATGCAAACTCCACATATAAATGCCCAGGCTGGGTTTCAAACCCAGGACCTTCCTTCTGTGAGGCGACAGTGCTACCCACTGCACTCAGTGTGGCCCCCCAAAAAATTTTTAATAAGTGCAAAATGTTTAAAGAAATTATTACTCAACCAAAAATATGCCAATGAGTATTCTTGGACAGCAATAATGGTTGCATACTAATCTGTATGTAAAAACATCAGTCACTTTTGCCTCAAAGTAAGCAATTAGTTTCCTACATAATTTGTGAGTGCCTGTCTTTGCCAGATCCTCTTGAGGATTGCACACGTGATTGGATCAGAAGCAGCTATCTTGCTCCAATCGCTGTTGATAATATTTACATTAATCACAGGATTGGATCAGAAATGGCTCTCATTTCACATGCACAAACATAAGGCACCTCTGAAAATTAACTTGTTAACCCTGAAAGCTAGCCACCTTTTGTACTGGCTACTTACATTCGATAATGAGCTAACCACACATGTACATTGCCAGTCACTGTTCTAAATTAGATACAAACACAACAATACATAAAGCTAAATCACAAAACTGGACTTTATTTCAGTTCATTGTTACCAAGCTGATGTTTTCTCAGATTGGCTAACCATGGCCGAACCTGCTGTTTGTTTTCATGGCCTGTGTGAAGCTTGCTGCACTAAATGAGAGGTCAGGCAGAGTATGTGTAACAAACAATACATAACAGTTAGCTGGATGCAAGCATTTAAAATTCAGTAATGGGCGTACTCTTTTACAAGAAATTACCAGGCTCAGTTTAAGCACTATTCTAGCGGATCACAAGTCACCACACCAAAGAAAGAACAAAAATGAGTTAAAGTAAAGACGTTATTAAATAAAGTGACTGCTAACAACAACTCATCTAACATCAATTACATTTGCTAAAACGTGCAACATGAACAATATGCATCATCATTAGCACAATGCACTGACAGACAACTAGCAAACATTCAATTTCCAACAACTCACCACATTTAATTACAGCCATGAAGACAAATTAGCTTGCTTGCTTTATAACAACATACTGTACTGAATTTGTTTATTTGAAATGTGATATTGTTGAATTTGTGGCTGGAACACCAGCTAGCAAGCATTGGCATTGCACAATGCAGCATATTACCAATGACAATAATGAAACAATGAAAATAAACCTTTGTTCTTACCTGTAAATCTCTTTTTATTGATGAACTCAAAAAACTGCATGTCTGTAGTATTCTTTTGTTGGCCATGGCTCACAGCAGCCTTAGCTGTTAGTTATATTTATTATTATTATTATTATTATTAATAATGAAAAAAGCAACATACACAAGCAAGTGGTGCAACAGCCACCAAAAGAAAATAAGGGATAGAGGGAATAGAAAACACATTTGCAATCTGTAACAGCTTTAACAGTAACAGTTAGCTAGCTATTGTAGCAAGTAACATTGCATAAAACCACCTCCAGCAAGGCTCCCAATACACTAACAGCACTAAAGTGCAGAACTAAAAAAATGCACAGACTTAATTATAAACTTTAAAATCACTTTAATAGTATTTTATTTCACATTTTCGTTACATTTGGAGGGGGCAATGAAATCTGAACTGAAATGCAGGAATTCCAGATTGGAATTGAATTAGAGTAATTCACCCCAGCTCTGGCTCTTAGCTGCTAGCAGGCCTGCTGTACTGTGCTCATGTGGGCTATGGCAGCAGTGGATTGGACAGAGGGGTGAGAAGGAGCGTCCTGCACTTACGCTAAAAGGGGAGGCTGCTTCATCTCTCACATGTTGGTAACAGTTGAGGGAACAGAAGCATCCGCCAGGTGTTCTGCTATTTGGAACGTAACCCAAGTGTGTCATGTTTCAGCTGACTGCAGGTGGGATGTTCTCAGATCCAGAGCGGTCTGAGGTTTAACAAAGGAAATTGGGAAGGGAGGGAGATTTATGGTTCAGAAATGTGGCTTAATGGTTTAGAAAATGAATTCCAGGCTATCCTTTTTTTATTCGCTGTTTACCGCATACTGTTAAATGAGTCCTGTGTGCATTAGCCATGCATAATGGATTTGAATTCTCTCTCAATCTCAAGCCAAAGTTTAGAATATTTTACCGCATAAATTGAGTTATTGCTGAGTTTTCTGCTCGTGGGTCTTGGGTAATGTGCCATTTGTCAATGAGGGTAACGGCTAAATAAAACATTTCTCACCTACGAACATTAAGAGGCTGCATTGCACTGTCCCGTTGGGTTCCCTTAAATCCTCATCCTTTTAATCCCGTATAAGCACATCAATACCTGGGTAAACTGAGCTGGAGAAATACCCGGACTGTGACAGGTATATATCTGATTGTACATTAGGCCAGTAATGATTTGCTTGACGCTGAAATCTACAAGGTCACATTTCATTACCCACCAGACTCTATTTGTATCTGTATACATCTGGCAGAAAGAGCACATAAATGACTTACACCAGGTTAGATATATGCCAGCATTTGTATTCCTTGTATCTAAGCAATTGCAATCTCCCATTGATTTTAGGAGTGATTTAATGCTCCCTCTCAACAAGCATGGAAAATTACCCCATAGGTACCTAAATTAAGGTTTACTTAAAGGGTAATCAAAGCCTACTTGAAATAGATACAGATCACAGGGATGAAATGGTAGGATTCCCTTCTCCGGGGGGAATATTCTTTGATGTAATAGAAAGTGTCCCGAAGAGCAGTGGGTTAATTAATTTGTAAGAACTTCGCACAAGCTCAATTTTTACACACTCCTTTTCCTGCCCTGATGCATTTCTCAGCTTGACCCCTGATTAAAAGAAATGGATGAACAAACTAATAACACTGATGAAAAGATTACTACTGCCTGACAGCCACAGGTAGTGAAGAACAACAACAAAATGGAAACACCAATGTGAAATGGCTGAATAGTTTTTATGAAACTGGCTGCACTTGCCCCAGGTTGAAATCTGTGGTTGTCCGATCTGCTAGCTTGTTTGTATCACACTTCAACAGCATCAGGTTCCTGACGTATGCGCTTCTGCCCACTGTTGCCCTTTGCTGATGATGTCTGTCCTTCACAGTTCATGCTGACATCACCTTTGACAGAGTTGCTTGTGAAACAACTGACAGTTGAGCTATCTTCGTAACTGAAGCTTCCAACAAATGTGCCTGAAAAATGCCCCCCCCCCCCCCCTTCAAAGTCACTGAGGTCTTGCTGCTTCATAAACTACAGGCTCTGTCTAGCATTTCAAAACTTGACCCAGCGCCTGCTGATGCAATATTTGCTTCATTAATGCATGAACCACACCGGCATGTTTGGTTCTGCTTAGCTTATACATAGGCTTTCCCATTTACCCAGGCCTTTCCATTTAGTTTGCTTACTATCTGCAGTTAAATGGCAACCCGTTGCAGCACACAGTAGAGGCTCAGACCTGCGCTGAAATATCACACAGCGGTTGCCTTGTGTTTTCTTTTTTTCCCTCTTACATTTTACCTGCCCTCTAGAAAAAACAAGAAAGAGGGAATGTGCTGAGGTGTGATCATCAGTCAGAGTTCGAGGCCAGCTGCTATATTTGATCTTTGCGGTTTAACATGAGCCGGGAGGCCCTGGAACGGCGCAGATCTGGCTGCCAAGCCCATTTGCCCGCTGTCCACCGCCCCGGTGCCCGGCCGAGCGAGGGCTCGTTGTCAGGTGCTAATTTATAACGCGCAGGCAGCCCTGTCGCTCCGCTTCCACTTTGTTTTCGGCGAGCCGGTCTGGCGTTTGGCAGTATTAACAGAGACAGCTGTCTGTTTTTAAACGCACTGCAGAGGCCCACGCGCCTGCTCCACCTGGCCTGTTTCCCATAATGCATCTACTGCAAACACGCTGCCCTGCCTCCCAGGGTGGACATCGCGGGCCTTCTGTTCACCTCCATCAAACCCAGCCCCCCTCCCCTTATTCTCTTCCCTGCTACTAACCTTGTCATGACGGTCACAAGGTTTTGTTTCCTCCCCCTCAGTGTTTATTTTTCATATACAGAAACATAGGTGTGGGACTACAGTATACCTGTGAGAGACCTACTCCTGTGAGAGACCTATACCTGTGGGAGACCCTGAATTTTGTGTGCAGACTGCCAGACAGCTCCTGCCAATTCCCATTCAGTTCAGTCGTTTGAGGAAAATCAGTTAAATTTGAAAAATATAAGAATATTCTAGATTTATTTTAAAATTCATTAACTGAATCTCAGTTATTTTATTAAATTGACTTTGCTTAGAACATTATGGGCATTTTTTCAATTTCAAATTGTTTCTTGAATCCATTTAATTATAATGGAATTGACCTCAACCCTGATCTATGAACCATGTCTGCCTGCCTGCCTGCCTACCTGCCATTTTACAGAGGAAAAAATTGCTGTTGGGAAAAAAACAAAACAAAAAAAAACCCAAACTCTCAACTATGGGTGGCTAGATGGCTCATCCTGTTAAGGCACTGTTCTAGTGCATTAATGGGCACTAACAGGACTGGGGGCAGTAACAGGAACATTGTGCCAGGGTTGAGTTGGGTAGAATCCACACCTGACCACACCCAACCCCGAGCAACCCCAGCAGCCTGCTTGTTAAAGCCACATGTGTGTCTTTCTACAGTGCAACTCATGCAACTCATGCCTTAGCTTGTGGACTGTGGTGAAAAAACGGCAGTGTGACATCACACACTTAGGAGGAGAAGGCCTGCTCGTCTACACTGTCCCGAATCGCCTGTGGTGATTGCAGCATGACCGTGGCTGTATTCCATTTGACATTCCAAAACATGTTTAAAAAAGCATTATAATAAATAAATAAATAAAAAAACTCTAATAGGGACAGTGCAGGGGCATTTTCATTTTATGAGCCCTTTCCTTCCCCCTCTCCTTTTGTCTGCCTGTCTGCTTTCCCGAGTCCACCTACAGGCCCTTGAGCGCTGGAAAAGTTGGAGCGCTCCCGTGGTGAGACACTATCCGAGTTCAATTACAGTGAAAAATGGCGCCCAGCGCAATGATTCCAGCCTGAAACGGTGTGCTCAGTCTCTTTCCTCAATGGTAATTAAGCAGGGGTGATTAAGGACAAAGACACTGTACAGCTCACAGAAATGGCTAAGAGTGCTGCATCTCCCCAGTAAACAGGCCCTGTCACTCACAGGGCTAATGCATATGGAGAAGAGTTAAAACACGAATGGGAAAATACACCTGTCCTCTGTGGGATGGAGAGGAGGGGCGCATGAAAAGCCTGTACATTGATATTTTTTTATAACATATTTTTGGAAAATCCATATATAAACATTTGAATGTAACAGAAGCTGAATTACAGTTGTATTTAGCGTACTCTAAACTCTATATGACATGAACTGAGGATGCTTTGCTAGCTTCTCGTCCCAGTGGGTGAAAAAGCGGAAATGAAAGAGAAAGCTTTAATCATCCAAAGGTCTTAAAAATGTGACACGGCAGGCTTTATACAGCAGTACTGAAAAGCTAATTGTGAGATGCTTCAGCGTGATGCGAGCGCCGTTTTATTTCAGACACGCTAATGACTGTGACTCTGACAGCTCTTTCCCTGCGGCGGGCTCTTTTCATTATGTTACGGTTTTACGACAGAATCTATTGACCACATTTGCATTTTCACAGATTTTTACAGTTTTTCTTAATATGAACACCCAGCACGCGCGCGCACGTGCACACACAAACACACAATAATGAGTATGAGGTATGGAAAAGACAATAATATAGATGGATTTATATGGCAGGTTTCATAGATTCAAAACACTTTACAGTGAAGGTAGAGAAATTCCTCTCAAGTGACACCAATGTGAAGCCCCAACCTCATGGGTGGTGCCTGGCACCCATTTTCTGGCAGAACCTGAAACAAACATTAGTTCAGGTGAAGAGGGAAAGCTTTATTCAGCCGGTTGTGCTGGGTGATGTTTAGATGACCTGAGTGGGAAATTGAAAAGGAACTGCTGAGGAACCTCATGCTGTTTGTGATACATGCTATCATTTATCACTAGAAATAATAACGGAGTGCATTAGTAGGTATTATTGTATAGCACTTTTCACATCTAAACACACTTCACAGTGGGGGAACACATGATATTACCCTTGTTTTAGCAGAGACAGGTGATAGCATTAGCTGTAACACTCAGGAATCAATGGTAGCAACAATTAACAAATCTTAGTTTCATTGCAAATGGACACGCTGTGGATTGTGCGTTTTTTTTTTTTTTTTACAAAGGAGTGCTCACCGACTGTAACCGACTGTAAAATAAATGAAGTGAAAGTGAATCGTGATGTATCACAATTAATATTAATCCAGCAAAAAAAGCAGTTATGACATGATGCTCTCCTTTTAGCACTGAAACATTTTTACAACAGAAGACCACAACATATGGCAGGTTGTCAAGCCAGTTTAGCATTCCATCAGGACCTGAGCCGCAAAGTGCAACAGTTGTCGAAAAATGCTAAGCCAGCGCTATTGAATGGCCTTACGCCATCATCTATTGTATCTGGCCATGCTGAAATTATCTTCTCATATTCATCAAGTATCTCCTGTAGCACCCACCTGGGCAGCTGTTTTGTTGCAGAATGCTTACCACGCATTTGCTTAGGTGGAGAAGGAGGAGATTACTGAGGCAATGAAACTGGGGATGATTCTGTAGGCAGTTCTGGATTTTTGCCTGGAATACCCCTCCAGTCTTTCCTATAAGTGCTTTTAGACCTTCAGTAACCGCAGTGAGTCCCCCCCCCCCCCCCCCCTCCCCCCGCTTTCAAAAACCTATGAAATATTTCTCCTTTGGCTTGCTGATCTTGTTTTTAAGAGCTGGCAACACTAGTCAGGAACTTGCTTTAATTCAAATGACAGCACCTCCTATGGCACAATATCCCTCTCGGTAGACAGGGGCATTGGCTTTTCTGGTCCAGAGGGAAGAATGTTTTCTACTGGTCCCCCAGCACCCGTTTTGCACAAACCTGTGTTATCCCAGGAGACCTTCCATGTCAATATTAACCAGGCCCAGCCCTCATTAGCTTCAGCCAGCAGTCAGAATAAAGCCAGAGGCTGTTATGGCTGCCGGGTGATGGCTGATATTATTCTAATGTGACGTGTTATGCAATGCCTCGTTAACAAATCCTTTGGCTGTTTGGAAGCGGTACGAAGTAATGAAAGTGCTTGTTAGTTGCAGCCTGCTCTAGTTTGAACAAAAGATGTGTGTGAGTGGTAGAGAGCTAAGGGACTTCAACCTATTTTCCTTTCTAATATGATTTTTGGTGTAATAATTCAGATGCAATGGTGTGCTGTACTGTACGAGCTGTATCCCAGGATGGTCACAGCGTTTTACAATGTGTACAGTAGTTATGAATGTGTTGATGCAGCAGGTGTGTGTAGTAGTTATGAATATGTGTTGATAAAGCAGCAAGTGCACATATAAAAGTTGGTACTGACAAACTTTGACTACTCTAGCATTTTCTGTGTTTGGAGATCAAATATGAATCTACAGTAATTAAATACCAACTAATTACAAGGAAATATGAAATACACTACATTTTCAAAAGTATGCGGACACCCCTTCTAATTAGTGGTTTTGGCTATTTCAGCCACACCCATTGCTAACCGATGCATAAAATCAAGCATACAGCCATGCAATTGTTAACTCTAGATTAATGGTTTTGGAGTGAGATGTTCAACAAGTATGTGTGTGATGTTCAGGTGTCCACATACTTTTGGAAATGTACTGTATATATTAAAAGCACATTATAAATGATGTATAAAAATGTTTCCCTTTCAAGTATTAAGACACATAGGTAATGTATTACCTTTTCAATACATTAATATTAATGCAAACTCATTTGCTTGTTCAGTACTGCCTGCTGGAGTTATGGCTCTTATTGCTCTCATTCTGTGTGACCCCAATCAGTTCTGATTTTGAGCTCTGATAGCTTTTCTGGGCTGTTAACATGAACACATGGGGCAGACTGTGTTATGACCTTGGAACACACAAACTGCATTTTATAGAAGGTAAACCCAATTTCCGTACAAGCAGGCTCCTATTGGACCACCCACCTTCAGTTCCAGCTGTGGTCCGCCAGCATTTTGCAAATCTTTGGCATTACAGTGGACCACAACTGTCGGAGCCAATCACAGGCAATTTTGCATTCTAATTTCATAGCTGAGTTTGACAGCCATGACACCACAACTGTTTGTTCAGGCATTGCTGTAGTAGCGATTTGGAAAATGCTAGCGGAATGTCAGCTGGCACCGATGATGGTCCAATAGGCTTGTTTTTACCTCTGTTTTTAAAATGCTGTTTACCTGTTCCATTAGCGAACCTCTGTATTCTTGCTATCTGGGTAGTGGCATACTGTAAATCAATTGGTGGGAGCCACACAATCTTAAAATAAGATTTACTGGATTGTCTGGATTCCGATTAACCGTCATTTACTTACTGTGGAGTAGTGAACAAAGACATTTGCTTGAACAATCTTAAATGTTTTTTTCCTGGTCCCTTAAAACAACAGTTTTTATGTTTTTATGGCAGATGTGTGGAGGGACCGGGAAAGAAAACATGAATGGTCCGTTTGAATCCCTGCTAGTAGTCCCCCACACAGTATGACTTTGCAGCACCTTTATGATTGTCAATTCACATCATTGCACTGATTCAGTCATGCAAGGGCATGCACAGACCAGAAAACACATACATACACACAGGAACAGACACCTGTACATTTATGCACACATCAGCACAGATGTGAAGACCGACAGACACACACACAGACACAACGTCAGACACAATGACGCACTAGCATAGACACATAGATACATAAACACCCTTACAGATACATACACACACACACACACACACATACACACACAGATACACACACACACACGCACATATACAGATACGCACACACACACACGCACATATACAGGTACGCACACACACACACACGCACACAGATACACACACACACGCACATATACAGGTACGCACACACACACACGCACATATACAGGTACGCACACACACACACATGCACACCATATACAGGTATGCACACACACACACACGCACATATACAGATAAGCACACACACACACACACACACACACATATACAGGTACGCACACACACACACACGCACACAGATACACACACACACACGCACATATACAGGTACGCACACACACACACACGCACATATACAGGTACGCACACACACACACACGCACATATACAGGTATGCACACACACACACGCACATATACAGGTATGCACACACACACACGCACATATACAGGTATGCACACACACACACGCACATATACAGATACGCACACACACACACACACACGAGCGCACATATACAGATACACACACACACACACGCACATATACAGATACGCACACACACACACACGCACATACACAGATACGCACACACACACGCTCAGCCCTGCCCCGTGTGCTTTGGTAGTTGTCGGGGAGGTGCAGGCTTTGATTCGGTGTTGTGACAGACAGCCAGGTGAGAACGACACAAAGCCTCCACGCACAGCACGGCTTTTGCACTGTTCCGTTAAAGGCCATCCATTGTGGACTCTGAGTCCCAAATAGAATTTGTTTAGCCTCTGTATTGAACACAAGCTTTAAAAAAAAAAAATCTTTAGAGCAGGTCATTAAAAAACAGGGGAGCCTTTTTCAAGAGTGTTCTTGCATTGCCGTGAAAAGGGGTTCTAAAGGTCTGGCAGCTGACTAATCCTTTTGACTCGCTCCTGGCGTCCTGATGAAGAGGGGCTGGTGCTTGAGCTGATATCGACGTGCTGCATACAACATTCAAAATACAAAATGAATAATTAAATAAAGAAAGGAGGAGGGGAAGAACAGGGCCGCTGGTTCTCCTTGTTTGGGTGACCCAGATAACACGGCTGAGGCTGATTAAGAGACAGGCAGCCCTGCTGCCGCTGCTGCTGTCCTCGCTTGGGCCATGGGACCCAGGCTGACCGGCTAATCTGTGGCTTCCTGGTCTTCCCACTGGGTGCCTGAGAATCCTGCGGGATCTCATGGGGAACCCGCGTGATTGGAACAGGCCAGGCGAATCACTAGCCATCTTCTGACGCAAACTGATGACCCGCATCTACAGTCAGGACAGTTGAGAAAATCAAAAAGTTGGGTGTAATAAACTGAAGTAAAAATCTTAGGGGTTTGTCCAATGAATTTTTTTTTTCAATGTACATTGACTGGTCTGGGAATGCTTGTAAGCCAGATCTAGCCATATTGCTCTCAAAAATACTCTAAAAATAATGTGACTGCATCTACAAAAAATAACAATTAAAAAATTAAGGCTATAATTTGCATTGAAGTTTTTGTGTTTCTACTTGGGTATTATTTAGTAAAAGCTATGAGCCTATCATTGTCAGGCTAACACAGCTAGTTTAAAAACAACTAATGTTGGGTTCCTCTATATAATTACTTAATTACTTTGAACCTACTTAAATATGCATGTCCACATTCATTGCAATATTAAGCTAACTATCAATTAAAATTAAGCTGAATCAACTAATCTTTTTCATTTGTACTCACATTTTTTTACAAATTGTTGTTTCAATATTTTCATATAAATTACACTTTACCAATAAATAAAAAGCAAAAAAAAAAAAAAATTGTTTACATTACTTTTTATTTTAATTGGCCAACTTAGGAAGTCCAAGACTCTTGAACAGATCTCGAGTTATGATAACATACTAGTAGATCTAGTTAAGGAACTTAATGAACAGGAAGTCGGTAGTAACTGATCTCACTTCTTCTGGGTGAGAAACAGCTGCGCTAACCATTGCACAATAGACAAATTCACCTTTAGATGAGCACCTAGCCAGCATACTGAGCTGATCAATACACCACTCCCAGCTGAATCAAAGCAGGAATCTGAGTTGGGCCTTGATGAATTCAGTTTTAGTTCAGTGGTTAGCACAGCAGCCCTTCAGCTAGGTAGACCGGAGTGCAATTCCTGCCTGTTCCTTACAGAATTCATTAGCTGAATGTCTGTTGTAATGAACTCAGCATCTGTTGTAGTGCGTCATAGACCTAAGAAGTAGGCCAATTAGAAATAAAAAAGTAAAATGATCGCTTTTTTCTTGGAAAAGGGTGGTTTATACAAAAATACTGAAGAAACTATTTACAAAAATTTGAGTAGAAATGAAAAAAAAAAGCTAGTTAAATCAGCTTCATTGTTAAGATTCATAAGATTTATATTTAAATGAATATGAACATGAATATTTTAGTCGGTTCAACATAATTAAGCTGTAAACTAATTGTGTTAATTGTGCCTGACATTTACATAAATACCCCAAATACCTCATAATACCCCAGGTAGAAATTACTCAAAAACCTCAATGCAAAACTGTTACCTTCATTAAAAAAATGTTTTTTTAGTACAGGCAGTTAACTATTATCTCAATAATAATATAACTCACAATAATGTACTGTATGTTCTCTTACATTGTGAGTTGCTGTAGATAAGAGCCTCTACTAAACGAATGTAATGTAATGCACTGTATCCAGCAACACTGAACATTTAGAAATAGGACCCAGAACCCCTCTAACTGATATTGAACCTGTGTTGGAGTCCCTGTGTTATGGTACACTGCATTATGAGTGGCACCCTTTCACAATGATTTTTCCTCTTCCTCACCTGACCCTCTGTCCTCTCTCTTAGTTGATCTTCCATTCCCCACTCTCCCTCCTTTTTCAGCAATCTCTCCATCCATCTTCCCTCCTTCCCCTCTCTTCTCTTCCCTCTGTCTCTCCCGATTCCACCTTCTCCTCTCTTATCTTCTCCAGCCCCATCTCCTTGATTTCACTTCCTATCTTTACACCATCCCTTCTTTTTCTTAGGCCTCCCCATCTCCTCTTTCTGCCCTTTCTCTCCATTTTCTTTCTCATCCCTGTCATTCCCCTTCCTAAATCTCTTTCTTCTTCTATTTTCTCTTCTCCTCATCCTCCCTACTCTTTAATCTTTCCCTTCCTCCCTCTTCTTTTCCCCATTCCACCTCTACTCCTCTTTTCTCTTGTTCTCTCCCCACCCCCCTCTCCTCTCTTCCTCCTCTCCACTTGAATTCACCATGCTCAGGGACACTGCAGATTCCCTCTAGGCAGTGAAAGGCAGAATGAATACTTGGATGCCTTTTACCCCTATGTTCATAAATACACCCCCACCACACACAGACACACATTTACACACACACATGCGTGCGCACACACACACACACACACACACGCTTGCCTTCCTACTTCTGTACAAATAAAAAATTGTTACATAAATAACTGAATCATAGCCCCTGACATTCAAGTGTGGTTGTGTAAGTTTATATTAATAGTCATGTTCATTTTCTGTCCACTCATAGTTATTGAAAATATTATGAAACCCCTTAAAATGGTTTAACCTGCTTTATTTTGCACCCACACTTCTGCTCATATTATATTTGATATTTGATCAGTTTGTCTTTTTCTGTTGTGTTGAATGTTTTTTTTTTTGCATGTTGAATTTGTTTAATGTAATACTTTTTTCTGAATGGGGGTCAAGAAAAAAGATAACAGAATCATTCTGCATCAATTTTAATCCAGCAGGTGGGATGCAGAAAGGATATTACAAAGGTACAGAATGTACAATAAACTGTTGTTGTTTAATACAAGTCATTGGAAAGGAGCATGCTGGTTTATATGTCGATTACAAACATGTTGAAGTCACATCAGGAGCTTGCTGTCAAGGCTTTTATGCTGAAATTGAATTGGCAGAAGGCTTTGAAAGTGTTTTCTCAGAAACTTGCTGAAGAAAAAAGTAAAAAAAAAAAAATTAACTATGCCACTTTGGCATGTGATCCACAGTTCACCAGGAACTTATGGCTTGTGCTGATAATGTTTATGTTGTCTTGATAATCACTTGGCTGAAGAAATCAGAGTCATTAAAGCTGGGTAGGGTCAGACTGTATCCATCCAGGGTGCTGGTGAAAATAAAGCTATATTAGTGGACACTGATACATGTATGGATATGTTACTGTCTGGTTTACCTGTACAGCCATTTTGTTTTCAATGAAGTTGGTCTTATCTGACATCTGTTAGTTATACCAGCAAACATTATGGTAGTGTTATGATAGTTCACCCATTAAATGGAAAACAAGTCTGCTTAATTTTTCACGCTTTAATATAGGTCAATTATATGTGAAAGTCTCAAATTAAAACATAAGGCAATGTCTTCAAACAAGAATTCAAACAACCAATATGGCTTGGCTGATGTGTATTTAACAAATTTTGATTTAAAGACCCATTTCTGGGATGTGGTCCAAGATGATGGAACTTTGACCTCTTGGACAGTAAGTCTATTGAAATTAAGCAGCAAATCTTCCTGTCAAAGCTTTGATCATGCTGGTTATGCAAAAGCCATTATCACTTTTGATCTGTGCGTCTGTTTGGTGAGTTAATACAGCTTGTCCTTGGAAAATACATGTTTATAATAAAAATCCACGTGTGCCTGACAGGACACATTAAACTGTGTGTCTGCTGTTTAAATGCTGACCAGCATAAACGTTCAGTGTCTCATTAACTTAAACAAACATGTGTTTAAACCTTCAGCGGTGGACAGTGAGTAATCTTCAGTCTGTTCCCGTGGGCTTTGTGCAATTTGAATATTTAACTGGGTGTAATTTAAGAAAAAAGTTTTTTTTTTTCTCTCTGCTGCAGTCCCATCCTCGGCTTTCTCTCTGTTAAAAGGAACAATTACCACAATGAAATTCCACAGTTCTCTGTTACAGCGGGAGTCTAATTGCTCAAACAAAAACCAACCACATTTTTAACGATCGTAGGAAACACAGAGGAAACCGCATACTATGTTAATCACAGCAGAAGCAATTAAAATTCAGTTTATATGGTACCGCGATTCTTATTCATTGGCAGAAAATGACTGTTTGTCTTAAATAAAAAATAAAATTATAATTAGTTTCAAGTTCAATCATGACCACATTCCCTTAAAAGGAATTTAATTGTCGACCATACAAAACAAAATAATTAAAATTATTTCAATTCAGCCTCAATTTTATACATCATAAACATATTACGGTGATCAGGCATGATGGCACTGCATGTACAGAGAATGAATCACAAACGCTAGGGGTGCTAGTGTGCAGATTGCCCCATTCAGGATTGTGTGCAAGACTTTACTCGAACTTCACAACATGGTCTTAATCCTGACATATCGCCTGCCATAACCGGTCATGGTAAAGTCAACATTACTAGCAGAATAATCACTGCCTACATTATGAGTGTTATGACATCTGTCACAAGCTGATATAATATTGTCATGACTGGTTATGACAGTTTGTCATTCTTATGACGGTGTTATGTGGGCTCTATGGCATATAAGTCTAGTAAAATGTTACCTTTTTTCAGTACTTACTGTAGGATCAAGCCTCTTGATTGTTCTTAACTAAACAAAAGCCCTGTGGATTAAGATAAGACGCTTTCTGTTGGAGGGACATTATGATTCACTGGTGACTCCAAGCCAATGGGTTTGCACATAAAACTCCCAGCTTTGGTGCCCCAAGCCAAAGAGGTCCAGCCTTGCTGGTGATTTGTCTGGTGATTCTTTTTGATGGATTCTTTCTCTCTCTAGCAGTGCAGGCTTACCCAACAAAACCCCGTCTAGGTGTGTACTGCTCCCAGCGCCGACCCCTCCAGGGGGGAGAAATGTTCAAAACGTCTGAAAGCAAAACATGTTTGTCTGCTGGGGTGCGATTATGGGCCTGTGATTCCTCACTGAAAGCAAGCTCCTGGGAGTCTGTCACAGCACCGGGCTGCAAGAGTCAGCAGATTTCCTTTTACCATGGAAAGTGATCATTTCATCACTTATTTTCTTAGTAATTAATAGCTACTGGTGAAGAATTAGGGCTGAGAAACAACGTCAGATTTTGTTGCAAATGTGTACACGTTATCTCGACAGTCTGTGTCATCCCCGATGATGTGTTATATTTACCTGCGTCCCTGCCAATGTGTCTACACTGCGCCTCTGTGAAGACTACCCTTTAGCCAATCAGGCCAAGGCATGTGGCTGTGTTTCTGTTCATTCATTTTTATTTGGGAATTTAAAAGAGCACGGCGATGGTGTGGGTGAGGGGGGCCATGGGGAACCTCACAGCAAATAGATTCCTCACAAGAGGAACTTACGTGAAGAGTGAAACCATTGAGATGATGAGTAGCTTAAACTGAATCTCACCCGCATTGCCCTCACATCAGTTTTTGCAAGAGAGATTTGATTTAATGATATGTTTGGCTTGTCCTATGAAAAATACCATAAATCATTCATAGAAAAATAAATAAGTTGCACCAAAAAAAAGGGAAATCCAAACCGGAATTTGATTGCGGCTATGTATAAAATTATAAAATGGCTCCATGACACTGGGCTATTCTGTTAACCTGTTGCACTGTGGTCTTTATTACCCGTACAGAGAAATGGCATGGCCAGGCTTACATGGATAATTGTGGCCAGTTTTGAGTGTTTTATGTTTTGAGTTTTTAATATGTTTTTGGGGCCTGCATACATTTGAGGTGTAAACGAGCCTGATTAGGGCTGTGTTCTGGATCAATCATCTTGTGAGCCGCTGGTGTGCGGAGTGTGGTGCAGAGGGGGGCAGGGAAGGGGTGGGGATAGGCCCTGAGAGGGGGCCTGTGCCAGCTCTGCCCGCTGTATTAGCTGGCCGAATTTGAGGTGGAGGGAGGGAAAGGAAGGGGGGGTAACGACTGCTTTAGTGCCTCGCTGCCATGCGTCACGGTGGCTGTTCATCAAGCGCGGGAGGAGAAAGGGAGGAGACGCAGCGGAGGGACGCGGGAGATTTAGTGGCGCTCTGGCTTTGATGCTGTGATGGGCAATGGGGACAGGTGCTTATGAAGATGAACAGCGCTGCTCCCTGCTCCGCTCCCTCACACGCTGTTAAGTCCTACACATGCCTGGGCATTGATGAGGAGGCGACGTGACGGAGCCGGGTGTGTGTGTGTGTGTGTGTTTGTGTGTGTACACACGTGTATTTGTGTGTATGCTTGTGTGCACATGTGTTTATTCATGTGCATGCCTGTGTATTTTTTGTCTTTATACAGGTGTATGTGTGTGTATTTATGTGTGTGTATGCCTTCTTGCCCTCCTCCTGTTGTAATACTGAGATGCACTTAACCTTTGCCATCAGGCATCTGGCCATTTAGTGATGAGGGATTCATGTGTATGCATATGCCCATCACCTATTATTAGTGTTATCTCTTTATTTGGCAGATGTCCTTATCCCAAGTGACTTACAAGGAAACCATGACATCTATCAGCCGGGAGTACAGTCAACAGACATGAAGCTGAAGAAAGAGTGAATGCATTCAGCAAGAAAAATATAGCACCTAGTCATGCTTAAAGGCAACATACAGCTATTATGGCATGGAAACAGCAACTAGATAGTGAACCAAAAAAAAAAGCTACAGCTTTGTGTACATTTTCTTGGTGTGGTTTTGATGTTCTCATGCCCTTAAAAGGCAAGGTCGATGTCAATAGTCATATGATGGCACTGATTGATCACCTTCTTCACACGTTGAAACGTTGACTCTCTTTAGCGTATAATGTTTTACAATTGCCTAATGTTACCATGCCTTATGTCTTAAAGAAGATACCCAATATCCACACATACACAGGCACCTACATGTGCAGAATGTTCACATAAACACACACACACACACGCACACATTGGTATGAATATATACTCTAGCTACTTGAAAGCACTTTTTTCAGAGCCTTTGCTATGCTTCCCTCCCTGGAAGGTCAGAGAATATTAAATATCAGCTTTGAAATACGTCACTGTGACATTCCTTTGGGCTGTGCAACTGCCTTTTTGAAATTTAAGCATAAATTACATCCCGTGGTTATAATTTGTCATGCTTTTCTGGATGAGTACCTTTTCTCCTCTTAGGTAAGTTGACAGAAAACACGAAGAGAAATGGAAGTGTCAATTTGCACAGTGAACAATTACAAGCTGATCTGTCACTGATCTGACTACAGAGTTCCCTGCTTTGGGGGGGCAATGGTAATGCCTTTCATGGAATTCCAGTTGACTGTTTAAATTAAGTTCGTCAAGTCCCTCCGACAGAAAGAAGAGACTGACGTGAAGATTAATTCAAAAGTAATTGTCCTTTGTCCTTGACTCAGAAACTGATTTAAGCAAGATTGTTGCTTTTAGTAGGGAACCTTCTCCTAGTCAATAGGCTCCACACTCACTAAAATTGATAATAAAATTGTGTAAGAGAGTAAAAAAAAACTCTATGAACGGACTGAATCTCTTTCAGTACGTGCATATTATCTTCCTGTAAGGAGCAATAATGACTACAGTCCAATTACCCAAATCCCTGCAAGATGCAGAGCAAAAAGGATCCATCTCCCTCTGTGGAGAAGGTGCAGCACCTTGCTCACACTGACAGCAGGCCTCTCATTAAGGATTATGTCATTAGCAAAGCGAAGCTACGTGCCTGAGCCATGGGTTTCCAATAAAGCCATCAGGGTGACAAATTTGGTGACATAATGTGCACCACCTCCCCGTTGTGATAGTGCTCTCATTACAGAGGGCAGTCTTTTCTACCAATGACCGTGCGTACATGTGCGTGTGGGGCATATATGCATATTGAAGCAATGTGGCGCTCAGACGTGCGGTATGTCTTGAATATTGGCACAGCTACAGGGTGTTGTTAGGCACGGCACTAAGCGGAGTGTCGATAAACCCCCTAGCCATGTCAGTGTTTATGATATACCGCACGTTCGAGTGCCATATCACTTTCATAAAATGGTGTCTATGTTTCTTATAATAATTCACCAAAGGAAGACAACACAACAGCTTTAAAAGTAATTTTTGCGATAGATGTGTACAGTATGTCCTTCAACTGAATTCATTTGATTACTGAGGAACAATAATTTCCTTTTTGGACCCAGTTTAACTGGCGACATACAAACTAGTTGAGGTTAACTGTTAACTGCTAAAAATGAAAACTTGGCACTCTGCAAAAACTAAAACAAACTAAGCTAACTAGCTACATAAACACTGTAAAATATGGCTTTTCCTTATTGTAGGCCTATACATTTATATATGGACACTGCCAGTCAAGATGCAGTTACTCAAGTAACTGGGATGCAGGTGGAGAATTCATCTCTTTCGCCGAAGTGTACTGCCTGTTTTCAGACAGTTAAAGGATCTGTAACATTACAATAGTTAAAGCAATCAAGCTCACAGTGATATTAAAACAATACGTAAACATGCAATTTACCTATTCTATTTACCAAACGTTCTATTTACTATTACTTTTTAGTCATTTTGACACTTGAACTGTGAGAGCTGCTATTTCTTATTTTTAATCGCCAAATGACAGATTTAGTCTCAGAAGTGGATGCCAGCACATTTGTTGCAAAGCTGTGTCCCCCTGTATTGTTTAATGGAAAAAATATATATATCTTGGCTCCTCATGGAATAGTTTCTGTTTCTGAAGCTGTTATCAATTTCCACGCGTTAGCACTCAGTAATTCCTGAGCTCTTTCTGGATAATGAAAAAGACAGTGGATTTGTAAGAGAAAGACTGAAAGGGCACTTGTCTAGTCCCTTATGGAAATGAAACACGTTTTCCCATTTATTGTGAAGTATTGATGTATTTTCTGACATTGCTAATATATATTTTAAATATATTGACAGTTTATTCCATTTTTGCATGGAATAGTTGGCAGTAATTTTCCTCCAGCCCCTGTCTTGGCTAAACCCGACTCCGGTTGCATGCCGCAGGCCGATTGGTTGATGAGACGGACTCTCTGGTTGCCTGCCTCAGGCCCATTGGCTGATGAGACAGGCTGTCTGGCAGAAGGGGGAAAGTGACTTGGATGATGTCAGCTGTCGTTCTGTGGTCCTGTGCTGGCAGGCGCTGAGATGCAAACTGAAAGCTGAGACAAATAGCTTCCTTCTCCCCCTGCTTCAGCTCAGTCCTGTCCCAGTCTGTCCCTGTCTATCCCTGTCCCTGTCTGTCCCTTTCCCTGTCTGTCCCTGTCCCTGTCCCAGTCTGTCCCTGTATGTCCCTGTCTATCCGTGTCCCTGTCTATCCCTGTATGTCCCTGTCTATCCGTGTCCCAGTCTATCCCTGTCCCAGTCTGTCCCTGTCCCTGCCCATTGCCGTCCCTGTGCCGGGTCTGTCCCGGGCATTGTCCCTGTGCCGGGTCTGTCCCGGGCATTGTCCCTGTGCCCGGACCACTTCGAGTCACGGCACATTCACACTCGGACACCATCCTAAGCAAATATATTAGCCTTTTGTGCTTTTTTCTTTTTTCGGTTCCACAAGTGTTTTATGGAGCATCACTGGATCAAAGTGCAATTAATATCAAGGCACAGCACTGGGGCCCAATGCTGTTTTC
This sequence comes from Anguilla rostrata, assembly GCF_018555375.3. Classification (NCBI taxonomy): domain Eukaryota; kingdom Metazoa; phylum Chordata; class Actinopteri; order Anguilliformes; family Anguillidae; genus Anguilla; species Anguilla rostrata. The sequence continues at coordinate 21,138,767 of NC_057945.1, forward strand.
ATGAAAGCAGTCATGCGAGGCCATAATTTATTGACCTATTTATTTTCAGATCTATCTGCGCAATTACAGCTATGTCACGCGGGGACACCTTGCAATCGCATGCGTGGTGATCCTGAAGCAGCACGTGTTTGGTTTTGTGCCTTTGTTGAGATGAAGAGAGGACAACGACAGCATTTGGGGTTTCACTTTATCACCCAGCTATGAGCATGCACCCCATGTCAGTGCCAGTCAAACAGTGTGTGTGTGTGTGCGTGTGTGTGCGTGTGTGTGCGCATTTGTGTGCATGTGGGCGTGCGTGTGTGTATGAGTGCGTGCGTGCGTGTGTGCGTGCTTGCTTGTGTGTGTGTGTGTGTGCGTGCATGTGTGCATGCGCCCGTGCGTGCATTTGTGTATTTGTGCATTCATGCGTGCGTGCGTGTGTGTGCGTGCGTGTGTGTGTATGAGTGAGTGTGTTTGTGTGCGTGCGTGAGTGTGCATATGCCTGAGTGAGTGAGTGAGTGAGTGAGTGAGTGAGTGAGTGAGTGAGTGAGTGAGTGACTGAGTGACTGAGTGACTGAGTGACTGAGTGACTGAGTGACTGAGTGACTGAGTGACTGAGTGACTGAGTGACTGAGTGACTGAGTGACTGAGTGACTGAGTGAAGGCAGCAGGTTTTGGCAGCTGTTGACAGACAGGAAACATAGAGAGGGCAAATGCACAGGGCCGAATGAGGTCACAATTGGCCTTTCCATGTTCACCAGCTGACACATTCCATGGTGCTTGGCATGCTGAGAACTGCTTCCCCACCCAGCACCCAGAGTACAGTGTCATGTCTTTGTCTGCGCCCAGCCCATCAGGGTCAACCCCCCTAAAAACTTTCTGCCCAAATGTGCTGAGGCAAACACAGTTACACAGGCTTGTGCTCCATGAAGGGACACTCCCGGGATTTACTCTGGCCCTTCTTCGGTAAAGACCTCGAAACTTGTCAGCATAGGAATCTTTTTACTTTTATTTTGGAGTATTCATAATTTGGAAGGACTTTATTTGTTGTTGCAATTAATGCTGTTTAATGTCATCATAAATTAACTTTTTATGACTCCCTAAAAAACGTATTTCTATAAATGGAATATAAAATACAATGAAATATCTGTGGAATATCTGTATGAAAACTGCCTTGCAGTCATGCTCACGTTGGATTGTGAATCTAAATTGCTCACCTACCTTGCCTGATAGTCACCGAGGATCAGAAGAATCATCTGATTACTGATCTGTATACATTTTTTTCAATTAAACTCTTATGATAATTATTAATTGTTATAATATGATGCCTGCCACTCTTGGCAGATATTTTGAACCAATGGAACGGCATCAATAAGACAGGGTTTCCTCCCACTCTCTTTAAGGAGTAGCAGTGTGCTGTTCAGCTGCCTTGTCTGGCCTAATGATCTGTACAGGTAGCCTTAGCGTTAACAGAAGGGGGAGACAATCACAGCACACATTAACAAGGTGTGATTGAGATAATTTTGCTCTCTGCATGGACCGTTCATTTTTTCAGTATCTTGGCTTGCGATACGAGTTTCAGATTTACTCTTTTCCAAAAGTGCAGCACAGTGCTTTCTTCATCCGATTTCTTCCCGTTTCCCCCCCCCACCACTCATTATCATGTGAAAATGCTTGCCCTTATCTGGCTTGTGTGTAAGATAACCTTGGTTTCGAGGCACTTTTTCACCAGGGTCGGGAGCCTTTTTTTTGTTATTAATGTTTTTGCATTTTTCCCCCCTGAAAACTTCCGTGCCCTTTATTTCAGTCCGATAGCCCCAGAGTATTTGCCCTTCCCGTTAATATACCTATTACCTTTCACTTGGGGAAAGTCTTGTTGAAATAATTCTTAATAACAATGTAATAGTTATTTGCATTGTATGTAACCTGTTGATTTGCGTTGTAAAGTAAATGGTAAATGGACTGCATTTATATAGCGCTTTTATCCAAAGCGCTTTACAATTGATGCTTTATTCACAGAGCTTAGGGTTAGGTGTCTTGCTCAGGACACTTGCACACCAGGCGGGTTTGACGGCAACCCTCCGACTGCCAGACAATCGGTCTTACCTCCTGAGCTATGTCACCCCATGTAAGTAAACATTACTGCACAGCTAAACCCATCTCTCACAGCTATAGCTTTAAAGTTACTATCCTGGAAGGAAATAATGATGTAATAATTGTCCCCAGCCTGATGAAATTGTCCATCCGTCTGTCCATTCGTTCGTTCATCACACAGTAGTATTATGTGTTTGCCACATGGTGGCGACAAAGTTATTATAACCTAGAACTATCACTCAAATAGGAAGTTAGCTCAGTCCAGTCCCCAGGTCCCATTTTCAGTTCTTGGTTGCAATTCTTGGAGTCGTGGTTACACATCTAGAAGATACCAGTAAGCCATTTATTTTTAATATAATTAATTAATTTAGTTTAGCCACCATGAAATGGTTGGGCTACACACTAGTCCAGCAGAGACGTAAGTTACATTGTTCTAGTTGGCTTCATAGCTAGCTTATTGAGCTTACTGTTTGTACAGAAACTTGGCTAACTAACAGTTTTGCTTCTGGAATTTATTAGATAGCTACCAACATACACTACATTTCCAAAAGTATGTGGACACCTGAACATCACACCCATATGTACTTTTTGTGCATCTCATTCCAAAACCATGGGCATTAATATGGAGTTTGACCTTTTGTCCTTTGCTGCTGTATTGCTGCTGTATTAATCTCCACTCTTCTGGGAAGGCTTTCCAGTAGTCAGCATTCCAATTCATCCCAAAGGTGTTTGCTGGGGTAGAGGTCAGGGGTCTGTGCAGACCGGTCAATTTCCCTGCCACCAAACTCAGCAAACCATTTCTTTGTGAACCTTGCTTTGAGCATGGGGGCATTGTCACAGGAAAGGGCTTTCCCTGAACTGATGCCATGAAGTTGAAAGCGCGCAGTTCTCTAGGATGTCATTGTATGCTGTAGTGTTAAGATTTCCCTTCACTGGAACTAAGGGGCCTAGCCCAAACCATGAAAAACAGCCCCAGATCAAAAAGAGAAAACACCAGGCCTGAGCCCCCAAACAGCAAGCACATGAGGTAAAAAAAAAAAAAAAATCCCAGTGGTGAGAACTCCCCGATGGGAAGAATCTTGGGAAGAATCCGACTATAGAGGGGGAGCCCATCCTCCACCGGCCGGCCGTAAGGGCATCCAATTCCCATTCCAATCTGGAATGGCCTAGTGTTTGCAACCACAGGTGTGTTCCATCCACAAACTACCCAACCAGCTGGGGTGAATTGAGACATCACTGGTTCTCCTCCAAAACACATGGTGTCCAACAGCTGCTTTGTTTTGCATGGAAGACCACAGCTAAGCAGGGAGTGGGGTCGGAGGAAGACTTCTCATATGCAGCTTTCACATGCGGTCTTATGAGCGCCCTTATTGGCCAATGGGGGTAACTGAAGAGCGATGAAATGCAGATCCCTATTCGACTGAACCCTCCCATACTTTGGGTGATGCCGGTCCCAACTGTGTGTCGCCCTGTGCAGCTATTGGCCACAGTCAGCCCTGGCATGGTACGAATTCAGTCAAAGGCCATGAGGTGCATCCATACACCACAGCATGGTACCGTATCCTAATAAGCCATCAAGCAGCCAAAATATTTCACTTTTTGAAGATGCCAGTGCAGAAGGTATTTACATGGGAAAGTGCTTTTTAAAAAAGCCTTTTGGTACTCTTATTACTCTTATCCATAGAGGAGATTTTTAGTGCACTACAATGGAAACTTTGAAACTTTCTGTCTTTGTGTTGCGGCCTTCTTTGTATGTGGGAAGAAGGGTTTATTTGCAATTCAATTCCAAATTCCTAAAACAAAATGATTGTTATTATTATAATAATTATTATTATACATTTCACCCAAACTGGGATGCCAGACAGTTCTGTAGGCCTGCCCCATCCCTGCAGTGCCCTCTGTAAATGGGCGCAGACTAGAGCGAGGGCCCTCCCAGGCAGATGTGGCCAGCTGCTGCTCCTCCTCCTCGCTCTGCAGTCCGCCAGCTGATCTGCACAGCCGCGGTGCCAGAGGGCGCCATTTCGCGCGCAGCTGGTGCAGGAGGACATACCCTGGCTGGTGGTACGACCAATTATGCGTCGCCTCGCGGCAGTCCCGGCCGCAGCCGGCGCCGATGTGGTCAGGGTTTAACTGCCGACTGTGGTGAGAGAGCGTCGCTGCACCAAGGGTTAGCGCTTCAGCTTCAGGGGCTACCCGGGAGGCGTGCTCTGATTCAGAAACACTGAGCGCCAGGGCTTTGCAAACAAACTTTACTGCGCTCACCTGTGTGGCTGTAGAAACTGCCTCACTCTAATATTTCCATATCATAAAGGCAATTCATAAAATGTAAGCACAACATGAAAATACCACCTGCCCCTGGGTGAGGTCATGTAGACTGGGTGTTCATGCTGTTTCGACATTATGAAAATGTTTATGTTTGGGTAGCTAGATTGAAATGTGATTAGCAGACTGCAGTCAAGTGTGCAAACCTTACTTTGTATTACTTTGCTTTGAGATGTAAATGTGCACCACTTAATGAAAGTTTTTAATTATTATCAGACAACCTTTCTATAAAATATGTAGGAAGGTAGAGGAGAGAATTCAGTTTGCAGTTTTTTGAACAACGCAGGCAGACCCATCATTGTATCGCTCCCATAAGGGCACGAGATGTTTGTGCCGTATATACAATTCTGCTATAGAGCGTACCACAGAATCTAACACAGTGGTTACACAAGCTAGATGTGCAGAGCAGCGTTACATTGCATTACATTACATTCATTTAACAGGCACAGTTATTAAGAGGACATCCACATGAGTTATATCAAACACAGTGATTTAGACCATGGACTATATTCATAAAGCATCTCCTTTTAGCTCATAGTAGTTCAATTTAAGTTCCAGAAAGGAATACACAGATCATTCTCCTTACAGACACTTTATGAATACGAGCCCTGGGCAACAACACTCTTAGACCAGAGAGTGTACTTGCAACACCATTACATAGCTGGTACTGGGGATAAGATTTCATTGTTAGTTGTTCCTTGGGTGTATTCTCAACAATTTCATTATGATTTATGAGCACTGTAGGAGAAATCTATTGTGTTTCCGACACATTCTTGTTTGTCAACCAGACAGATGTAAAGACAACAGTACCATGCAGTCATGTATCAGCATTAGTTTCCCTCTGTCTGGACCATGAAGGGTATCATAATTCCGATGTCCCAATTTTAAGAAAGATATCTTGTGAGATCAGCTGTTGTAAATAGAAGCTCTATTTCTGGAAGGGGGGTGGCCGAATTGAAATAATTTCCCCTGCACGACTGCTCCCCCTTGGCAAGCGAAGACATTTAGTTAATTCAGTCTGCCATATGATAGAAATCTAGACACCCACACGAGCCTGGGCAAAAGTCCCCAGACAGTGATGTAACTAATGACCTTTTCGTGAGTACACATTTATTTGTAGGGGTGTATAAATTAATTATCCCCTTCAGAAGGGAGCAGATTATTCTCTGTTATTGTCTGAAATGGCAAAGGGAAGTAATATCTGGGGGTATGGCTGCTCTTTCTTCCTGAAGGTGATCAATGGGCATGTGTCAGTGTCTGACCAGAGGCCTCCTCTCCGGCACTGTGAGGGTATTACCGCCAGTTTCTCAGCTCCTGCACAGGAAGTGGAGAGCAGGCCTACGGTGTGTCTGTCTCACTGAAAAAGACACCGTGGCCAGACATTTCTTACTGCCGAACATAAATAAAGTAATTAAATTCATTAAAGAAAACCTAGGTCACAATTTATTTTGCAATGAATGGTCGACTGACTGTCAATGCCCACCAAAGAAAGAAAGTCTATTTAGAATGACTCACTCTTTTTTTTTTTTTAAGGCAAAGGTGTTATTTATATGCTTCAGCTGTCAATTTTCCCATAATGCTAGAGGTTTAGTGTCCTACAGCTCAGTGGTAAGGAGCTTTCATTCTTTCTTTGTTCCAACCACATTCGCAATTCCAGAATTTTAACAAGCTGTTAATTTTTCTTAATGACTCTTTTCATGTTTTGAGTGATTATTTACCCTCTTAATCCACATTATGTCAGAAATAGCTATGCATACCATGAATTCCCATATTCACATTGTGCTGTATTATTTATTATTATCAAATTATAGACTGTTGTGAATCAACAGGCTTGTGACTGGTGAAAATGTGGAAACATGACCACTAAAACTTATTAGATAATGAAGAATTCAAAGACGAAACAAATGATAAAGAGCCAAACCTGAATTATGTTAGCAAGGTTAAGGAAAAAATAATGCCAGAACTCGAACAAATGTGTTCAATAAGCTTTCACATATAAATTGTTTGATTAAAAATGTAAAATTGTGGACTACAGAGCCAAATCAAGAAAGAAAAAAGTCTTTGTCCAAAACATTATGGTGGGCACTGTGTATTTAATTAGGACTTAATGGCATGGATTCAGATAGAGATGCAAATAATTAGAATATCTCATAACAAAGCTACAAATTAATTTAGTATTAAACATGGATATTAAAATAAACCATATCATTGCTATGCATGCCTCTTTACCAGTGATGACCACCACCGAAGGGAATTTACTGTCAATTCAAAAATTGCCTTGATGTTTAATTAAAAATGGGAGGTGGGTGAGTCATTCTTATTGCATTTTATGGGCTTTAATCAATTTATTTATCGGCACAAAGAAGGCTTTTTAATGATTTCTCCCCTGTCTTCTCCAAATTGGGAATGCCCGGTCATATTCACCAGCCATACTCATTGCAACAACCTTCATTATTAATTATGGCGAATGCAGAGAGGCACATTTTCTCCTCTGAAACGTGATGTTTAGCTGCTGCTTCTTTTAACACTGCCGTCTACACGTAGAGCTGGAACCGACAAGATTTAGAGGAAGACACTTCATGGGCAGCTTCAGCAAGCAGGCTGCCACTCAGAGCTGACCAGCAGGGGTTGCTGGTGAGCTTTGAGATGCCGACTGAGTCTCTTCCCTCCCTGGGTGACGTAACAGAAAATTATACATTACTCTGCGGTATTACCAGCCACTGTTAACACTGGCCTGATTCAGTACCAGACTGGAGCCCATCCACACACTGGAACAATGCCTTAACAGGTACCAGACTGTGGGACCCATCCACAGACTGGAACAATGCCTTAACAGGTACCAGACTGTGGGACCCATCCACAGACTGGAACAATGCCTTAACAGGTACCAGACTGTGGGACCCATCCACAGACTGGAACAATGCCTTAACAGGTACCAGACTGTGGGACCCATCCACACACTGGAACAATGCCTTAACAGGTACCAGACAGTGGGACCCATCCACAGACTGGAACAATACCTTAACAGGTACCAGACAGTGGGACCCATCCACACACTGGAACAATGCCTTAACAGGTACCAGACAGTGGGACCCATCCACACACTGGAACAGTGCCTTAACAGGTACCAGACAGTGGGACCCATCCACAGACTGGAATAATGCCTTAACAGGTACCAGACTGTGGGACCCATCCACACACTGGAACAATGCCTTAACAGGTACCAGACTGTGGGACCCATCCACACACTGGAACAGAGCCTTAACAGGATAAGCCAACCAACAAACCCAATGAGGCTTTTTAAAAGGCAATGCAACCTGACAGATAATGGAGCTGATTTCATTATTAGGGTTCATGTACTCAGTGTTGGCTCTTATTATATTTTAAATCTGTTCAAATAGCTGCCTATGCATTTATGTCATTCATTGCTGTACCAGACACCTTCATCTAGACATCTGTTTTAAAATGCTTTCAGATTTGGTTGATGTTTTACACTTACTTTCACATTTTCTATCATTTCCAATCCTGAAGCAACTTAATTAAATGACCCAGTAAAGCCTGTAAGAAATCGTTTACAAATTTTGAATAGTTTTATTGCATAATGCATCATATTTTGACATAACTTGATTTTATCATGGAAATGAGCTGATTTTTTTTGCATGCTGTGGAGTATTTCTATCATTTGTGCTACAGGCTGTGAGATTGATGCCTTGCAGTTTTATTGGTTCGGGCATGATTTAGCCACGCAAAATCATGAGTCATCAGAAAATGTATGAAATAACTGACCATTGATATATTAGATTTATCTAATATCAGAATGCCAATTATTATTTAAATATAAGGTTGTTGATAAATGTTTTTCTGATTTAACATTCTCTCCATTTTGTTTATTTTTGTGCCAGGTCAACTGGTTGCAAAAAGTCTGCTACGATTGGTTTGTAGTAGACTTGCAAAAAGAGGAGGACGAGGGGATGCCCCCTTCAGGTGAAAAAGCTTCTTGAATGTTCAGGGCAATTCTGGTTAGATTCCAATTCGGTTGTGGGAAAGCATCATGCCGAGAATATTTCCAAAACAGCCCAAGAAACTGTTATTGTTCCAGTGAAGTTTTGTCAATATTACACAAATCATTCCAGGCATGTTGTGTACAAATTGTTGACAACACACCCCGGTGGTTATCATTCAGTCATGCATAAACAAAATGGAGGATACATGTAAGCTACATTTTAAGAATATTGCAAACTAAAGAAATGAAACTGCGGATTTGATCAACATTGCTAAGATTTCAGATAAAATTAAAAACAAATGAGCATCCACAATTCAAATTGTTTTAATTTGAATGAAACCTGATTATTGTTTAAAAAACTCTTCCCAAAATGTTCCTTGTGGCAAATGCACATGCTGGGAACATTTATCAACCCTTTCATGGGCGTCATGTGATCAGTTGAGCTGAAACTATCTTCATTACAACAGATCATTCTCTGCTGCATTATAACAGTCTGATATTAATATCTTTGCTCCATCTACAGCATAGAACACTACAAGAGATACTTTTAAGTCCGTATTTCTGTGAGAAGTTCACTGCTTATCATTACATTTAAGTAGATGTGTCCTGATTTTAATGAGTTGATGAAATACTATTTAATAAGCTTTTGGTGTTTTTTAATAACTCTGCCGATATGTACTTGTATGCAGTTAATAAACATGATAATTCAAACGGATACAAATAACCTGTTTGGTTTTAAAAAGACCAGAAAAGGGCAATAAAAGGATTCATATTGAACATTAAAATAATGGTCATAATGGCCTAAAACACTATTTTGAATATGGTATAAACATCCATATCACTTTAGAATGTATTTCTCATTTATTTCTATTCTGCTTGAAGGCATAATCTCATCACTAACCTCAAACTTTCTTCTTGTCCCATAGTGTGTTAAAGGAAAAATTTCTTTCAGCAATAAAATTTCACATATTTTCTTTTTTTGGAGTGAGAAATTTAAAATGTAAAGTAAAATAATTAAATGGTTTGTCCCAGGTGCATGTGCAGCCTTTTGTTTTAATATGCTTCAGTAAGGAAAACTTGCATATTAATGAATATGCAAAGTAATTATTTTTGGTTTGGTGCTGAATGGATATGCTTTAGGTATGTTCATGAATGGGCCAGCAAGCACTGCCTATCAAACAGGGATCACAGTACATATCCCCTACGAAATGGGAGAAATACCAAAACCTGGTTACTGAGGCCGACTAATGGTTGGTTGCAGAACGAGTTTCCTGACCGAACTTGCATTCAATGCATGTTTGTTCTCATTTGTATATAATACTTATCTCCCAGTATCCGTTTAGTGTCTTTTCTATATTGGTTCTAGATTCTAAAATTCTAATAAATCAACTAGATTCTGAATTCTTGATATTATCTTGATTTCCCTGATGAAGTGATATTTTTCCTCACACTGTTAAACTTTATTGCAATGACACTAAACAACCAAACATGCACTTGTCATTTTTCTGTGTTCTCTATTGTAACCCAGAGAACAGCATAAGGTCATTTCTCTTCTTGGCGACAGGTACTTTCTGTCAAAATTCAAGTTAACCTGGAAGTACTTCCCTGTTCTACCTTTCATGGTGAAAATATACTGCTACGCAGTTCCGTGAAAAAGTATTTACCCCCTTCCTGGTTTCCCTATTAAAATCTCATTGCATATTTGTCACACTGAATGGTTTCAGATCTTTAGACAAAATGTAATGTTATACAAAGGGAAACCGAGTAAACACAAAACACATCATTGAAAATATTTCGTTTATTTAATGAAAAAGGTATCAAACAGACATATCACACATATGTCAGTACATTATACATTTCTAGTAAAAGTCAAGTTACTTAGCACTCTGTGTATCGTGTACACAACACAATTGTAAATTGATTTCTTAAGATCCCAGGCTACTAATATAGTAGTATAGTACCGACTATAGCAGTTGGTTGCTAGCTGGTAAGGTGTGAATTTTTGGAGCCTGTTGCATCCATGTGTTTATGCAGACCACAGATTGACCTATTAAAACTAAACCTTAAGTGAAAGCAAATCAAGTTGAGGGACAAGATGTTAGTCAGGCTGCATCCCATGCCGACCCACCCGCAGCTAATGTAGCCTGATCAAGTCAACTTGAGCTCTCAATTTCCCTAAGCCATATCCCAAGCCATGAATGTGATTCGAATTCCCAAAACGTGATTATACTTTGATTCGCTCACATACATTTAACCATTTCTTTAGCGCCCCCTTTTTTTAACACAAGCCTGAAAATGACATATCAAAAATAAAATGTTCACTATTCTTAATCTTACTATTCTGTTTACTATTCATAATCCTGGTCTCTTCTGCATGGTAGGCCTTAGGAGCTAATTTTTCAAGAGCTCAAATGCAGTGGAAGTGAATGTTTTTTTTTTAAATCACCAAAAAGATTATTTATTTGAGTGGATACATATACGCATGGCTATAACAACGCTGGACAAATCCTGGTTCAAATTAGATGACAATATAACCAAAAATGAATATTCTGCATTGTTTTTTTTTCTAAGCTAGGTCTAGGTGGGTTTCCAAAAAGGCCATTTGGAGATTCCGAAAGGACACTTTATGCCAGTGGATATATGATGTTTTGCTATGGACCTCATAACTCTTTTTTTAAAATAACAAATACAGAAATACACCCATACACAACGCCCTTTGGATTGCGAGTGCGCTGACTCTACACTGTAAAAATGGTTCCGCTCTCTTTCACCCTTTCCCCTTTCCCACGCGCTGTTGGTGTACAGAAAGGGGGGGCCCAGCGTGGAAGCCATGGATAGAACTGTCTCCATTAAGTGATTTTTGTCTTGGCTGATAGGGTCTCGGCACTGAACCCTCTGAACACTGTAATCCCCACATTTTCAATTTCGGAAAGCCCCATGCCTGCCGCCCCCTGATAGAATATTCCAAACTCCTTTTCATCTCTATATCCTTGACCATGCAGTTGGGGCCAGTGACACAAAGTAGGAATAATAGAGTTACAGAGGTGTGTGGGTGTGTGCGTGCCGAGCCCCTTGCTGATTTTATAATGTACCACAGAGCTATTCCCATGAAATGTAAAACATGTGGTTTGGAAGGGTTGAATAGAGCATATCCCTGTAGAAAGTGAAGTTCTGTGCATTTCCAACAGCTTTTACCATGTTTTATTCCCTCAAATTTCAGTAAAACACATGGAAAATGAGGAGAGGCTTTAGAGACACTCAAAGTAATTATAGAATAAATAATAATAAAATAAATTATTTGCAACTCTTGATATTTATTCAACCCATAATTATGAGCACTTCTGAATGCAACTGAAAGCTATCAGTGATCTGGATTCAAAAATTAAAGAGAATGAATGCCTGATGCCTTTAAACATGTTTTAGGAACCATTCATTTGCCTTTGCTGATGGTCAAAATGTCAGTGGACTGTGAAAATCCCTTACAAATGATGCAAATCTAAGGTCAGACGTACACTACACAACGTTTTAAGTCTTAACATCGCAGGACGTCTCACATTTACTGACCATGATTCCCGTATTGCTGTCTTAACTGTGCACGCACTACAAGGCGAGTCATCGATGTGAGGTCATACATTACAAGACAACAACGAGGGACAGACGTTTGCATGTGCTGACTGTCAACTAGAAGAAGAGAGGGTCGCCATAGAGACAGTGCATAAATAGGCCATGCCGGTGGAGGAAAACAATCCATTCTGGCCCATAGAGTTAGTATAGCAGTCTGTGGATTATCAAGATTATTAAAATTCTGAAAAGTTGTGTGGTGGGCTGTATGATAACAAAGCCAAAAACCTTGATTTTACGCTTTATGTCCTCCTGTGCCAAAGACTGAGCCAATGAGGAGGACTGAGGATTGAAAAGTGGAATCAGGCCATCAGATGTGAGGGGAAAGGAGAAAAACTCTTGGATTCTGAATCTAGGCACATCTATATTTGTAGTAAGTTAGTGATTTTGTCATGGGTAAGTACTTAAAACTTTAATCAGCTATAATGCTGAGGTCAGAAACGGCAATTTGAATGTTTGTTTAGTTCATTTCTTCAGGATGTGATGTAACTAGAGAGCAACTAGCTAGCCAACGTTATTATGATTACTGCATTTAGCTGATGTTAGCATCATCGCTTTGACTAGCTAGGTTGCTAACGATCTTGCTAACATACTACAAATATAGACTTGCCTTAATTCAGTATCCCAAAATTTTCTTCCTTTCCCCATATGTCTTTGGCTCATTCCTTTTGCACAGGAGCACATAAAACTGGTTTCACAATCCACTAACAATTAATAACTCTATGAAGGACAAGATTGTTTTCCCACATCGTGGGCATGGCCTTCATTGTGATGTCTTATGCAATGGATGAAGATCAATTGGTGGCAGATTTTGTCAGCACCTTCAGCCTATATGTGCAGAAAAACACATTAAAAAGAAGAAATTAAGCACATTGATGGTTGGGACAACATGGCCAAAACAGACTCTCAGTTCTACACAGAGAGCTGTAGCTGAGCATGGAATCATTGGTGATAATCAGTACACTAAATAGCTTTGGTCTTCATATTTTAGCAGTAACTATTCTTATTTCAGCTTTAAACTATTATATCTATCAGCCCTGTACAGTGAGTTACCTTGTTGTGATATCATGTATGATTTTGGGTTTATGAAAAATTAAAAAAATATACAAAATAACCCCATAATGCCAGAGACTGGAATTGACTGCACTGTTGCTAAGGCCATCGGCTAAAGCGGCCGCCAAGCCCTCGCCATGCTGCCACTAAACGATGCGGTCACCACAGAGGCCCACAGCCCCAGAGAACGGGAGAAGCCGGGTGAAATGTTGGGTGGCTGGGGTTGGCAGTGATGGCGGTGGAATAATAAGGCGCAGGCATTATTATCTCCTCTCTAGTTTTACGTTTGGCTTTATTTCGCTTTGGTTGACATCCTTATCCCATTAACTGTGACGAAGGCCACCCCGCCAGCGGGGGGGATGCGCTGCAGTCTAACAGCATTATCATAATGGAAAAGTTGTAGTGCGTTTTCTATTTACTGTTGGCCTCTGCATATCTTTACGCCTGCCTGTGTAACATAATGAGTTCTGATTAGTAATATTGACTTCACAGATAAGGCCTGTCTTTTGAAGTGGCATCGGCTCTGACTTTGTTCTTGGCTGGGTTATGATTTCGTGTTTGGAATGTAGCTGCTGGATAATTTTATGCCCCTCCTTCCCTACCTCCCTCCCTCCTTCCCTCTCCTATGGGTTGTGCAGATTAATTCGTATCTTCTTTTTCATCTTATCGACGTTTTGATTTCCAATTAAAATCTCACTGTTTTTTCCCATGATGAATAATAAAAATGAAAAAAAAACTACTGTTAGCGCTGCAAGTGATGCTGGTTTCAATGTGTGCTCCATATTTGATGCTG